>NC_135500.1:37583452-37888452 GCF_052857255.1 Amblyomma americanum | reverse complement strand
TTCGTGCTGTGACATATGATTTTGTAGTTTATTTAAGCAGTCAGGTCCAGAATTGGGAGGTCTATACAGAGCATATAAAACGAAGTTATGACCCCAACAGGACAATTTTACGCATAGGCATTCAATTTCTGGTACCTCGTCCTGCAAGACAGCCGCAATTTGTTTCTTAATGAGGATAGCTATGCCACCACCTCTAGATTCTCTATCTTTTCGAAATACCGTGTAGGCGGGAGGAAATGCATCATCATCATTCACTTCGCTGTGAAGCCACGTCTCCGTAATCACTGTAATGTGTGGATCATGCTGTGATTGGCTGTTTTATTAACTAAACTACGTGCATTAAGGTTCACTACGCGCAGCTGCTTGCATTGTTCCGAGTGACGTCATGCCTCGTCCTCTTGAGGTGTTCTAGTTTTTGAGGAGGCTATCTTTACGCGCTTATTTTGGGATTCATCCCAGACGAACATATCTTTATCCACTTTAAGCTTATCGTGAAAAAGGGTGACCTTTATTTTGATCCCTGTCTTCTTTCGAGCTATCTCAGAGTAGTTTGCGCTTCTTCAGTGTAGACTGCGAGTAGTCATTCTGAATCGACATACCTGAGCCTTTTAGTTTTCTAACGTTCTCCATTATTGTCTTTTTTTCTTCAAAATTCTGGCCTTTTCTCGCTGTTACGTCCCAGCCTATGTATACGCCCAATAGACTGGCAACTAACTTGCAATTTATCTTCAAATACTTCCTTGATTACTCTATCTTTCAGCGTAGTTTCAGTCTCTTCAGGGTCTTCAGCGATTCCGTGTATAATTAGGCTCGAAATTCTGCTTCCATCTTCGAGATCGGTTATTTTTTTGGCTTGAAATTCCATCACATTTTCAATTGATTTCAATGTTGTGTGGATTTGCTGAGGCGGATCGGTGAGGGTTGACGGTTGATTAAGCTTTTTTTCCATCAGTAATAGTACACGCTGCAGGTCAGTCACTATATTTACAGTTTTAACGAGCTCTGTTTTTATTTCAGTGATTTCGGCTTGAAGCGACTCTTGACCATCCAATAATTGTTCCAGAATTTCCTTCTGAGACGGGCCAGGATTCATTTCGACGTCGCCGCAGAGAAGCAATTTACAAGAAACAAAACAATCGTATGCCAAAGAGAGACAACAATGGGGGCACGGCAGGACAACAATACCGCGGCAGTCACTAAGAAATGTACTGGTATGACTACCAACCTGCAGTACGAAGAACGGTGTTCCCGTTAGCAACATGGCCGATCCGAGTCCGCCGTGCCCACTGAAGCTGTATTCCTGCGTGGATTCTTTTATAGCTGTTGGCTCCGATGACGTCACAGTGCGATGCATGAACGTTGACGCTGGAAGAACACGCATGTCCAGAAAAGTGTCATCAAGTGCAAGATGTGTGCGTTTTCGATGAGGGTCCGATTTCCATCGCAGCAGCAAGCGCCATGGAGCCACACGAGTCCAGTTGTTCGTAATGCAGCGGAACCCAGGATAACCTGCAGTACGAAGAACGGTGTTCCCGTTAGCAACATGGTCGATCCGAGCCCGCCGTGCCCACTGACATCCTATACTCCGTTTCATACATTAGGTGCAACGCTGTGAAAGGTACGGAAGTAGTCAGCATGAAAAAATAGGCATTTTTAGCATACCGTAGACGTATTACCGGAGACGTATACCATATTATCGGATGCCTACTGCGCATGCGCGCACCTTACCGGAACGTCCAGGCGTTTGAGATGTACTCAGTTTCAGTTTCAGTTTCAGTTTCAGTTTCAGTTTATTTCCCACAACAAGTACAGGGCATGTACGATGTGTGGCGAGGGTGACGGGATAAAAGCTGCGTCAAGGGCAGCTTGACTGGCCCCGTCTCCCCGAACCACATTGCAGCAAGCACGACAGTTTAGAAGGACATAAAATATATATGATGGGAAGAATAACAAGGAACAAATGGAAAAAAATATACGAACAAGATAAGTGCAAAAACAGTGAATGAGTGCATAAGTTAAAAAATACATTCAAATCTAACAGTACAGGTTAGTTAATAATATCGAATAATTTTTTCTTGGTTAGAACCCGCAGCTGCTCTTCCGTTAGCTTATATTTGTTAAGTGTACTAGGCAGCCTGTTTCGAAGCATCTGGAGACCGTAGTTAGTACGTGATCGCGGAACGTGCCAATGTTCATGGTGGCGGGTGGAGCGAGATGATCTGTTAATCTGCCGTCCAATTTACCGGAATCTCGCAAAGTCACGTGTGACGCGAACGCCTCATGAGATTTGTTTGAAACAGACAAGACGAGCCAAGCTGAGCCTTAAAGCGTCCCGAGGTATCCGAGGTGTGAATTTATCCCCAGTATCCCGAGGCACCGAGGGAAGGAAGGCAATGGCCGCGCCAGACGAAGCTGCGCCTTTACCTGCGCCTCGCAGTATAACGCGCAAGCGCTTCTGCGCGGCCGACGACATACTTCTTTTAAAGGCAGTCTTGGAAATAGACGCCATGCGCGATGGCGAAAAATGGGCCGAGATCGCCACAGTGCTGTTAGCCGCCACGGGAAAAGATTTCAGCACGCGAAGTGTAAAAGAAAGGTTCGACCTGATTCTTTTGCACTTCGTTGCAGACAACTTGAAGAACTTGAGGAAGTGAATACTTTAAACGCTTGAGTACATCACACTGCAACTGTGCTTAAAGATGCTGATGAAGGCACTCTATTAATACTATATAGGTCTGGAACAGAAGAATACTCGAGCTGTGAAGCGCTGCTCCAGGAAGTCAGCGACGCGGAGCGGGAATGCCACTACAAACCTCGCGCAGTGCAGCGCAGAGGATCGGCGCCCGGCAAAGAGAAAGAGGCTGCTCCCAACAAGGAGCAGGGCCGCCAGCGTTCCACTGTGCTAGCGGGCATGGAGGCCATCACGCAAGTCTTTACGGCCCCACCAGCTGCACGTGCCGCCACATGCGATAGGCAGGTTTCCCCTGGTAAGGCCTCGCTACCTTCTGCTGTTCTCCGTAAGTAGTTTGTGTGCCCGCGTGATGTAGGCAGCGTATGAGACACGATAGTCTTGATTTATATAAGCACTGGCTACGACTGCGTGATGCAATGCTTATCATGTAAACTGTACTGTTTGTACACGCATCCATTCTACTCTCTAGGCTAAGCGTTGAATCTGTACCTTTTGCCGAATTGTAGTCATCGGCATAATAGTCTTGAAGAACCAGGATCCAGAATAAATGCTAGGTGATCCCAAGATTGTTTGCTTTATTTCTGCTGGTGCACTTTCCTGGCACCATTACTAGGCCGACGTTGAATTCAGGGCTAATACCAAACGTTGTAACAAAGGTCCTGTGAGACAGTTGTATCTACTACACTACAGGCTACAGACAGATGTCCCTGCATCAGCAGTTGGCATTATAATATGTACTGGACCATTTATGCCCTTTGAGCAAGAAAATTCTAAGCAGCTGAAGGTGGTAGAAATCGTGCTTGTGTTTCGTTCTGGGTTCACACAGAGCACCTGAAAATGGCACAAGAACACTAGCCAAGAACACAACAGTGATGGACGGCAGCAATGTCCTTATGTAGTGCTAGTGCCCTTGTGTAATTTTCAGCTCCTCAGTCTGATCCTACATGCATGTTGGTTAACAGTGGTCCATGTCGTATATTCTTCTTCCATTTCAGATGAAAATGAGCCGCCTTCGCCGGCTCAAGAAATTTCCACTTAGAAAAAAATACGGTGTGTTCACTGACTCGCAGTGCCCACCGTTTAGTTGTTCGAGGAGCACGGCACAAGGCTACGCACACGTCTGATTTACATTTTGCCATGTGATCTGACCTGCTGTGTTGAAGCTACATGCTGGACAACAAACTGGCACCCGTGACGTCAATACCCCCTTACGATGTGTGTCAATGTTATGCATACTCAGTTCACAGTGCTATGCACCGACCTTTCACATTGTAGTAATGTGCAGACATAGAAAAAAGCCTTTTATTTCATGCATACAGAAGCATTTGTTTGATTTGTTTGCCTGTTTCTATTGAGAAGCCACAAACAGATGCGAAACTACGCCTCAGACAGAGACCTCTTCAACCACACCAAGGCTGCGATCAGTGCAATTGAGGGGTGAGGACATTTGTACATCAGCACATAGTATTTGGCAACAGCTTATTTCTGCAAGCCTTTCTTATCTTAATACGTCAATAAACTGGATCACTTCAAAGTGTGAGCCTGCTGAGACTAACTGCCCTGATAACTGGCAGTTTTGTCTCGGCATAAAATGAGTGACCGAGCATCAAGTGTGCAACCTAGCCAAAAGCTTAGCCTTTGTTTTGATGCAGAAGCTATGCATGGACGAGCGCTGAATCAGCATTAGTAGAGATCTACAGTAAACGAAAGGTTGCAGATTAAAGTTCATGAGTAGCAAAAAGACAACTCATTCACCATTTTCTGTGATCATGGATCACACCTTTCATGCCAGCATTATTTATAGTGCCATGTTCTGCCATGCCTGTATTCATTGTGCAGACCCGAATATTTTATGGTGCCATCTACACCAACATTTACAGCCTGGTATTTATAATCAGTCGGTGTCACAACAGAGAGGGTGCAAGATAATTTAATTATTTTACAGCAGCGTCTCTCATGACCTTTGTTAATTATCCTACGTTCGATGTGAAAAAATGCATGCGCAGCTAACTTCAATTTGGGGAAGCGTGACAACAGGAACTGTCAGTGTTTGAGAGTTTCCAGGAACGGTTGGAGATGCGCAAGTGTTTACAAATGGACGTCTTTATTCAGATGAAGAAATGTGCCCCCTTAATATAAGTGACCTGTAATTACTTCAACATTTTAATTTGTTATTTCCATAGAAGACCAGATAGCTAACTGCAGCACTTCGTTAGGTAAGAGTTGAAGTGGGTGTGTGGTGTAGTTTGCAGAAAGCACTCCGGTTCTGGATTGCCTTGCACGCTGTATTGCACCTCAAGGAGCGTACTTTAATCATGTTTACATTGTGCTGCACTATAGAAATACCGCTACTGAAATGGCATTTTTTGAATCTGCGCATATGAGGATGTTGGATTACTGCTTAAAATGTACACTGGAAATTTGAAACAGATAATGGACGGTATGCATGAAGTAGTGCGATTTCGTGCTTACATTTGAAGAACTACAGGTAACTGGATCACATGGACAAAGGCCAGCATCACGCATAGACATCACGCATGCCTATGACTCCATGGAACGTGCAGGACTATGTACCGTCTTCCAGGCCCTGGACATACTAGTGGAGCTCCTGCGGCTGCTTCAGGCCCTCTATGCAGACACTCAGGCGATCATCCATTGGATAAGAGAGTTCACAATCCCAGTGGAGGCGTCCAGGGGACTGCGCCAAGGCTATCTGATGTCCCCACTTCGTTTCATGATGTATGTGTGTGAGATGGAACAGCGTCTTACGGAAAGTGGACCGAGTTTTAATCTCAGCCACATGGAGGCAGGCATCAACGTAATGCAACGTCTGCCAGCACTCTTTTATGCAGACGCCATGGTCCTGCTGGCAAGAGGCCCAGAGGAGCTCCCAGCCCTTGCTGGACCTATGTGCAGAAGAGGTAACTGCGCTAGGGCTGGGTTTCAATGCAAAGAAATGGGCGGTCCTGCTGTTCCCAAATAGAGCGGTGACACAGAACTCTCCACTCTGCCTTGAGGGAGGCTGCATTGATTTGAATAGGCTGATAGCTGCCAATACCTGGGGGTAGAAATTGCGGCACAGCCAAACTACATCCGGCGATACCAGGAGCAGCTCAGAGTGCAGGCTACAGCGCAGCGATCATCGTTTCTGGGTTCGCGCGCACTGTGGGCCTTCAGCTGCTTTCAAGTCGCCTGGTGTTTGTGGAGGACGGTGGCCATGTCAGCCCCGACATTCGCCAAAGCGGTCATCTGTGCGTCAGCGGCAATGACACAGGTCCTGGAGACCAGGCAACGGGAAGCTGGCCATACCGCCCTGGGAGTACATCGATACACCCCAAATGAGGCCGTACAGGGAGAGCTCGGCTGGTGGTCGTTCGAGGCTTAGGAAGCCGTCGCGAAGCTCGTGTATGAGAGATGCCTCTCCCATATGCCAGAAGAACTGAGGGCCAGGACGGTGTTCAAGTACGTCCACTACCACTGCTTGAACAAGAAATGGGTCGCACGCACCAAGAAGCTCATGGACTAATATGGTGTGGAGGCCGTCCGACTCACCTCTGCCTAACCACCAACGATAGGTTCGAGGACAAATGACAGGCGTGGAGCTAGGGACATGGCAGTGGTAAGCGAGGGAGAAATCGGCACTGGCATTGTACTGCACCCCCAAAACCGTAATCAAAGGGGGGTGATATATGACAACTGGCAGTGGGCTCCTGCGTGAGGCCTGCAGTGGGGTGCTGCAAACACGCCTTGCGCACGCAAAGTTCACTGCTGGTCTCAACACAACCTGTCAACGCCATCACACGGCCGAGGAGTCTGTACGACACATCATGCTGGATTGCCCCCACCTGTGTCCCCCCGATCACCCCACATGACTTGCACAGGCAATGCAAGCATCCATGGAGGAAGGAAAAGTCGGGAGGAGCCCTTCCCATACAACAACATGGGAGAAAAGTGTGGAGGAAGTCACGTGGTTTTTCTCGATCGGGAGGCCATCTTGTCCGGGCAGCTTAGCAACGGCGTTGTAGTTGCTGTTTACAAACCGGGCGGTAGCAAAGGGCTGCGGCGTACCATTTTTAAGGTGCGGCGTAGGCATAGTTTCCTTAACTGCTTGAGTTTCTGTTTTTGGTCATGCTCACTGGCTGACATTGACTGTGTTCACTCATCTCTCAAGATGAAATTCGGTGCAAAATTCTTGTTGCATGCCCAGATTTGAATTGCAATATTCAACAACAAGAGCAGCATTAAAACGTAGGTTGAAAACTAAGCTGGGGTGGGACCATGCATGGTACCATTGTTCACGACTTAGCCCAAAGCAGGCACGTGCGCACTCATTCAGCATAAAACTGAGAAGGCTGTGCTACCCACCAGAGAGCGTAATTGAAGTGTGGCCAGTATGTGGACCACATTTATGCGAGCGCAGCAAGCAAACAACCTGACATCAAAAACTTTGCTCAGGGATCTCGGACATGCAGCTGTAAATTGATTGCAGCAAAGAAAGATTTCTTTACAACCTCATGAGCATATTTTAGCAGCATACAAGGGGCGCAAAAATTTGCGCATTTTTCTCAAACCTCACTGAGGGGGGAACCGGGATGAGGAGTGCAGTCTACAATACAATACAGTAAAGTAAGCCACACAATAAATACAATACAAATGCGTTACAGCAAGTATGCAGTCACATAAGGGGCATGCCCTCATTGTTCCAAATAGTCCTTGGGGAGTTGCTCATTTTAGCTAATGGTGGATGGTGATGGATGTTTATGGCGCAAGGGCAACTGTGGCTAAAGAGCGCCATGACACAAGGTGTTTTCGATTACTCAAGGTGGGGTCAAAGACCCATTTCCCAAGGATTTCACCATAAAGAAGCCCCTGCCTGGTGCTCGGCTTCTTTAGCTAATGTTTCAGGTCACTTTGAACCAAAAGGGAAAAATACTTGGGACCAGCTGGCACTTCATCTTAGATGGCAACAGTGCTAAATTGCACAAAGGACATCGGACAAAGCAAAGAAACAAACAGCACTGCATGGAAACTAAAATATTTTTCAATAGTTGCAGCATACAATTTCCACAATTTTAGCACACACTACCACCAGCCTGCGTATGACTTCCCTATTCTTAAGTTCATGACACAAGCCTCCAGACACTGTGGTGGCTCAGTGTATATGATGCTCAGTTTCTGACCTGAAAGACGAGGGTTCGATCCAAGCTCTAGCGGTCGCATTTCAATGGAGGCAAAACGATAGAGACCCATTTGCTGTAAAATGTCAGCACACTCTAAGGGACCTCATAAAATCGAAATTACCCACAGCCCTTCACTACGACATCCCTCATAGCTTAAAAGTATACTGAGGCAGTTTACGAATCTACTAACCTTCTAGGGTTCTGAAGTAGACTTGTTGATAAATCATGTATGTGAAGTTATTCTTCCGATTTTAGTTAAGACACTGGTGCAATTACCAATTTAAAGCATGGCATTCCAAACTCCCGCGTCCCGCGCAAGCGCAGGGGAGGAGAACAGCGGAGAAGGAAACCTCGTCCATATCGGCCGACGTGACGTGATGTTGGGTAGCAGGGGACAATTCGTGCGACCTGAGCGAGCTTTCGGCGAGCTTATTTGTTGCGCTTTGTGCGTTCTTCCTCGTGCTGTGTGCATTTCAGATGTACAAAACATATTATCTGAGTTCAAGCGCAAAGTTAAAGACGAGGTACTGCTCTGTTTTCGGGTGCATGAGCAACTACTGCCGCGACTGTGTTGTCTTTTACTGTTTCCCGCAAGACCAAAAGCTCGCAGCACAGTGGGTCGCTGCTCTCAAGAGGGAGAATTTCAAGCCGGCCAAAGCAAGTGGACTCTGCTAAAAACACTTTCGTCAGAGCGGCTGCATTGCAGAGCTTGCCACCAATGCGATCTATAGGGCTTTCTGTCAAGGAGGCATGGCAGAACAACGAAACCATTCCTAGGATTTTTTCGCGTATGAGACGCGTGTCACCATTGCTAAGAAGCGCCTCTGCTAAAAGAGAAAAAGAGAGGTAAAGGCTGCTACTAACGATTCTAATTTCATTGATTTATGAGAGTTCAGCTCTCTTTGTGTGCGCAGCTTTTCGTAAGTGTTTACAGCGATCGGTTCTTGGAAAGTGGCCCCGTGATGGGATGGTCGGGCAGCTTCAGCGTGTGGGTGCATTTGCATGTCTCCTGTTTTTAATGCAAGGGGACACACTACATGCATCCGTGCTAATCGTTTCGTAACCCATTAGCGGCAAGATTATTTGTGTGCGGACCAGCTATTAAAAGAGCCTACTGATGTGTCGGATACTTGGAGGTCGTGGTGGCTCTGAGAGACAGTTTCCCGCATGGCACGTGCCTGACATGCTCTTGGAGCCCCTGTGAATGTTTTATAGAGGCTTAAGGATGTTTCACTCTCCTGAGCACAGGCGCGGCCAGACTTCATGGCGATTGATTAGCAATGTTCGGTTCCACGCGTCCAAGCAAGCAAGCAAGTATCGAAGTTGTTGATATGCAGCATCTTTTCTACCTGTTGGTGCCTTGTCACTAATAGCAGCTACACGATTAAAATGAAAACGTTCGACAGAGGTCTCTCTGGTTTCGGATGCCAATTTAAGAGATAAATGAACGGCAACCAAGATTTTGTAAGAAAAAACATGAAGTTTCGAATCCATACTCTGTTTATTCGTTAAGTTGTTGGCAGCTTTGCTTTGAAACACACATACAGTTGACCGCCTGGTCACTGAACTAAAACTACACATCTAGGAAGAGGGAGTGGTTTCGGGGGATCGATTAATATTTCCTCGCGTCTACTGAACATGCCTTGACTGAAGCAGCAGCCTTGTGCGTGGATTTGGCTTGGTCTCCAGCACAATCGCTTTGTTAAATTTGGGTTCGATATCCGAGTATGCAGCATGAAAACTGCCGGACGCCTCTGCAAGCCAGTTTTTAACGAAAAGTGCTTCAGTGACCCTTTAAGTTGCTTTGGGACATTACACCCCCTATACCAAACCAAAGTTAATTTTGCATATACAAGTCCCCGTTCAATGTAAAATATATGCAGTAGTTGAGCATTGCATCGAGTGGTATTTTAATTCTTTTCTTCGTTCGTTGTCCTGCTGTGCAATTTCGCACGAATTCGGTTCTAAGGTAACTTTGAATCACGCTGCTATAAGGCGACATTTATGAGTCAGATCGTGAATTGTAAATTAAAATTTATGATTTGAGACATACGTGCTACCCTACAGCAATATGATTCAGTTATCTTAGACCCATACAAGGTATTCATGCAGCTCGGGTGCTGAGACATCAAAATAGCTCGAAACCTGACTACCATACAAACATGCGCGGCAGTTGGTGAGCAGTGTGGCAACCTTATACATTCGACCAAGTTGTTGCCGTCTCAACGTTTTGTTTTTGTGGTAATCAACAAAAGCAAAGTCTCGAGCCACTCTCCCAAACCCCCACTCGACGGCCTGCCTTACACTACCCATGGCCTTGTTCAAGGCAACGTGATATGGATGCAGGACGGCACCTCCAAAGGGCTTGTACAGCAACGGCCGCAGTGGGTAAGCCGGATCACCATAGATCAGAAATTTGTGACCCATGGTGATCTTCTCGAGATTCTGATATAACTGCGTCTCTTTGAGGATACCTGGAACGTAGCGGAAATGCACAAACGTTTCAGCAACAACTTCTTTTTTTACTCTATGAGGAGCATGAACAGGTGCCGCTTTACACACTATTCTGTCTGACACAAATAACTTGCAGCACAGTTACGAATGCGTAACGAAAATATTTGAGTGTTAAACACTTTGAGAGAGCGTGGTGACAGCGGACGAATGCGCAGCCAGAAGGTGATTAATGTGGAAGGAGGAGGGTATGGCAAGAGCGCAAAAAGGTGCAACCAGAAGGTGGTTGCCAGGGGAACCAAATCGAAGGTAGTTACCACGGAAGGAGGAGAAGGGTTGCTCTGGAAGGAGGAAGGTATGGCAAGGCATAGTAACACCTTGAGCATTATCTCCAGGGTATAGAAACAGAGAAGCTACTCTCTAAGGAACAGAAGGTACCCATCTTGCTTCATGTCGCCGGCACCGAAGCAAAAGAAATTTTTAATACCTTCCAGTGCGAACCAGCGGACTAAGAGGATCACGACATGCTCATAAAGAAGTTCGAAAAAAACCGTACTTCCAGAGCAAATAGACGTCCAAAATGTACAGCTTCCGCATATGGACACAAAAAGAACGTAAGCGTTTTTTGCCTCATGAGTGGCACGTACAGGAGCTGTCAGCAGAGACTGTTGGCAGAGCGTGCCATCAGAGCATGTCTGCATGAAAACGGCCATGCAAAAAAAGAAATTCGCTGCCATTGTGGTTGGAACCCAGGCCCTCAGTGCGCCAGGTGGGCATGCAACACACACACCACAAAGGGTCGTTGGCTCAAGCATGTTAGAGGAGCACGAAGTGATCACGTTGTGGTGTGTACGACAGTAAAGTGTGTTGGGGATGTTACTAATGTTAGACATCGATGACTTCCAAAAAAAAAGTTGCTGACATTCAAACACAAATGCCTTTGCACTTCTCCAGTGCAGCACACTGCAGTGCACTACAATTTTTTATATGCGACCTGGAGCTCAAATCCTAAACTTGCAACTTTAGCAGCCTTGCGAAATCGATGGTCCAGGATCAAATTGTCTTTAGCATTCCTCAAAAAAGCTTTGAGGACGGCTGCTACATGAAGAGGACTTAATGTTAGAAAAGGCAGTCCAATTCTGCAAGACAGCTAGGTAAGCACAAGAACAGCAGAAGGCGTGGAAGAATGTTCATGTTTTTCCGCTACAGCACCAGTCACTCACCATGGAGCCCAACAAGGGGATGGGACCCGAACTTGCAAGCAAGCCCTGCCCACGCCTTGTACATCCCAACTATAACTCAATAAGGTGTAACACGGGGTAGTTAGCTGCACAAGGTTAACCTTCACTGCACGGACAAAAGGAAAAGCCAAGAAGGAAGGAGGAAAGAGGAGAGTTATGAGAAAAAAGAAACGTAGAGAAGGAAGAGAAGTTGGGCTTGCTGAGGCTAGATGGCCTGCGGGAGAGTGAAAAACCTTCAAGAGGGAACGGAAGGAGAGGAGAACTGCAAAACTGGTTGATTGCAGCAACTGTAACTACGCTATGAATTAGTCTTTTCAGATTTGAAAAAAATGTTTCCAGCCGCATGTTCCGTGGGCGATGCCTCGCAGTCACCAGAGTAGAAAATATGTTCAGCTGCCGCGGTAGCTCAGTGGTTGTCGTGCCCGGCTGCTGACCCGAAAGGTGCAGGTTCGATCCCGGCTGCGGCGGTCAAATTACAATGGAGGCAAAATTCTAGACTCCCATGTACTGCACGATGTCCGTGCACATTAAAGAACCCCAGGTGGTCGAAATTTCTGGAGCCCCTCACTATGGCGTCCCTAATGGCCCGAGTAGTTTTGGGATGTTAAACCCCCTAAACCTAACCTAAACCAAACCAACGAAATATTTCACGCGAGGGTGGTCAGTAGCCCTTTAAAAGGCCATAAGGGCTGCCACCATTTTCTTCGCTACGATGACACTATACTTTTTAGCACAAGATTTTATGCCCTTAGAAAAGGTTGTCAGAGTCAGGGCCAAGTTTCTATAATGTTATATACTATTGGAAATAATCACAACGGGCCAGCAGTTTCTGCTTCCATAAAGCGAGGCTCCTCTCTGTAATATATTAAATATTGTAATTTTATGTATTACGGATGGCCTCCTCCATTTCTTGTGAAAATGTGTTGATAACACATTACACTAGTTTTCTGGATCTAAGTAGGGCTTAACCGCCCGTCCATATTTCTGCCATGTCTTTGTTGTTGTGAGCGATGAACAAGCATATATTAGACTTTAACTGTGCAAACAAACCGCTGAATATGGAAATATACTAGGGCTAGGTTCGGTAATTAAAACATGAATGAGCAGACTTACCTGCGTCGTGCCGCGCCCTTTGAAGGGCCCATCAAGCTGGCAGACTATGCCGTTGGCACACATCACAGCCTGTAGTCGAGGGTTTGACGCCATACCGTCTGGTCAGGAGTCATGTTGATGCAGATTGCTGGTCACTGGCCAAAGTCAAAAGATGAAAAGACGTTTCGGGAGCACTACGGCTCCCTTGTTCACTATGAAGCAATCGGCGCACGGATTCGTCCTTTTGTATGAGATAGACTGCGCCGATTGCTCATCAATATATATCGGTGAAACAAAGGACTTCTGGAGACGCCTGAGAGAGCACCAGAACGACGTCCGAAACCGGAAAGCAGCATCTAACGCCATCGCCGAGCATGTGCAAGAACCCGGCCACGAGATTAACTGGGATCAAGTAAAGATATTGACAACAGAAAAGAACACATCAGCACGGCAGAATCTTGAGTCCCTTATCATACAGACATCGTCTAACACATTAAACAGGAACGACGGAACTCTACATCCTATCTATGCTAAATCATTAAAAACGCTACTGGGTGCTACAAAAGGACGAATCCGTGCGCCGATTGCTTCATAGTGAACAAGGGAGCCGTAGTGCTCCCGAAACGTCTTTTCATCTTTTGACTTTGGCCAGTGGCCAGCAATCTGCATCCACATCACAGCCTGGTATGGTGCTGCTTGTGCCCGGAGAAGTATTCCTGCTGCCCCACCGATGTTCTACAAATCTGGCGTGCTGTACCACCGATGAAAGCCCAGCAGTTATGCAAAGGAGCACCTTTTGCATGCACGGCCTGGGAAGGAGAAATTAGGGTGGCTGCAAGCAGCGCTCGCTTAAAGCAACCTTAAATTGATCACAATGAAATACCCTTTCAGCGTAACCCGTCGTACACCTAGTTAACTTTACTGTAGCATATTGCTTATGCGATCAGCATCTTCTTGTTATGCTGCTCTCATGAGAGGTTTCATACAAGCACATGCATTCTTGGAGGCTATCATCTACATTGGCGATTTCATAGGTGCATCTCTGCTGAGCTGTTGGTGAGGTGGGGTCCCACATATGCCGAGGTATTACATAATGGATTTTAACCCGTTTCACGACATTTCGCGTCCGCACAAGTGCGCCTGCCCAGAGAATAAACGAAGCTGCAGAGGAATGGTAGACATACCCTAGCACAGGGGCGCTTGTGCGGACACGAGTAGCATGCTTCAAAGTAATGGCTGACGACACGCCACACTCATCGGAGAACACCGGCTGCATGCGCTGTGCTCTAATGGAAAGCGCGACAGCTCGCGCGCTTTTTCCTACCGCAAAAAAAAATCATTCTGAAATGTCCGCTCAGACGTGTCGCGTTAGTCGGCCTTGCTTTGTAATCTTTTTATCAAACTGATTCCATTCATTTCATATACAGTCCAAATTCTAAAGTTCCTGAAAAAAGTGTGGACTCGATGGCATGGTCAAGAAAGCCACGCTCAAACAGGTTCCTCCGAGCACGGGGCTCCATTTGAAACCGATACATGGCTTCAATCTCCTTCCATGTCAGCGAACTTAAAAGCAATTGATCATGAAGCACACTGTAGGGCATGATGAACGCTTTAGCGCTTCACGCACACAAAAACGCACAAAAAACAAACACGAAAGCAAGCACCACTGACTGCACTAATGGTCTCGAAATACAACGGATTGAAAGAAGCAGCCCAAATGCAACCGTAGCTTGGATTGATTAGGCTTGTCGGATAGAAATAACATCGTCGATTAAAAATCACTTTTATTGTTTATCAGCAAAACAATTAACACGTTAGAATGTTCAATTAAGAACTGGTGACGTGTTATTTATGTCTTTATTCTGAGCGTAACAATAATTTGTTCTTTTTATGACCGCGGCCATCATCATTCCCACCCGGTCGTGCATTTTCGTCTCGCGTAGTCGTATAACGTATACGTCCAGCTAAAACACGTTTCTGGCAGTGATCCAGTATCCGCCGAAATACGTCTTACGGTCATACGGTATACGTCTCCGGTAATACATCTACGGTATGCTAAAAACGTCTAATAAAGGGAGGCGTGTTACTCCGCACTTCTTCTGTGGCAGAGTGGTCTGAGTCACGAGAAAGTGACAGCGTGTCCTCAGCAATAAGAGTGCATTTAAGCTCATGACAAATGTGCAATGTAGTAAGCCTGCAGGCAAAGCATTCACTATGTTTCGCTCACCACAAGGAACACACTACTTTTTGGTTGCAGATGCAGGCAGCGCAAACAAGAACACTAGCTTTGACAGCATTGCACCTGATGTATGAAACTGCCTATAGTCGAAATCTAGGTTTCAAAGTTTCTAGGTTTGAAAGTTTATTGAAAAAGATGCATAGGTAAGATGTACATAAATTGATTATTACAGAAGGAGGTTCCAAAGTGGAAACTGTCAGGGGGACCTCCTGTAATTAATTGCATATTTGAAGTAGGATAAATATATGGCAGATAGCAATTACATAGCGGAGCACAGGTGCAATTAAAAGTAAGATCTGAAATAACAGTTTAGTCATGCTAAATTTTTAAAAAACATTTTGCAAACACAAAAAGAGAACATAGAACAAGCACTCAGGCAATAGAAGTCGTACACAATACTAACAGGTTTCACTGGCGTGGCAATTGAAGGCAATTATGCAGTACATAATTTTTCAAGTTTTTATGGAATTGTGCTTCGGTGCGGAATGATTTGATGGTTGCGGGTAGCGAGTTCCAGACAGTGATTGCTGAAAATAAAGCGGACTGTTTGCCATAATTAGTTTTGACATTCGAAAGCAAAAGATTATGTTGTTCAGCGAATCTAGTATTATTAACGTTACACAAACAGGCACCTGTAAATATAGGGAGAGTAGTGCTATTGTGACTGGCGCGATAAATTAATAAACTTAGTTTCAGTTGGAGTGAACAAAGGAGAGGTAAGATATTGAGCCGGCGGTAAAGGGGAGCACTGGATGCGGTGTATAAGCTGAATGTCATTATTCCAACAGATCGGTTTTGAAGATGACACGAAGAAGAAAGATGGGTATAGTACGTGTTACCCCACGATGATAAACAGTAATTGAGGTGGCTGTGAATGAATGCATAATAAAGTGAGCGAAGAATATGCTGTTGGAAATAATAACGCGTTCTAATTAGTATACGTATACCAAGTGCAACTTTTTTGCTAATAGATTTAGTGTGAAGGTTAAATTTTAAATGTGAATCAAGCGTCACACCGAGAAATGTTACAGAACTTGATGGGAGAATAATGTGATTATTTAGGTATACATCTGGAACGCTGACAAGTCGTTTGTGTTCTGAGTGAAATATCATTAGCTTTGTTTTAATTGGGTTTATTTGTAAAAGATTGCTGTGGCACCATTCCATTACATTTATAAGGTCGGCAATAATTTTTGATGTTAGGTCACTTAAGTTATCGCTAGAAGAAAATATGGTAGTGTCATCTGCATACAGAATGCAGTCAGTGTTATTGAGGCATTTTTGCAGATCATTAATGTAAATTAAGAATAGAAGGGGGCCTAAAACAGATCCTTGCGGAACTCCTTGATTAATTGTAATTGGTTGGGATAAAGTATTCGATATTTGTACAAACTGAGTTCTGTTAGCGAGGTAATTACGTAGTAAACTAAGAGTGGGCCCACAAATTCCCAGCGCTTCTAGTTTTAAAAGGAGTATGGGATGATTGATTGTATCAAATGCCGTCGTAAAATCAATGAATACAGCTGCCGCCCAAAGTCCGTTATGAATGAAGTGTTTAATTTTGTCAGTAAATTGTATCAGTGCGAGCTCAGTGGAATAGTTAGGGCGAAAACCAAATTGATGAGGTATCAGAAGGCTGAATTTTAGAAGGTAGTTCATTAGACGGTTAACAACGAGCTTTTCGATTACTTTACTGAAAAATGGAAGAATAGTTATCGGACGATAATTAGCCAAACTGTATTTATCGCCTCTCTTATGTATAGGAATAACTTTGCTGTTTTTAAGTTGATCTGGAAAGTCACCAGACTTAAACATCTTATTGATAACATTAGTGAGAACGGGCGACAGTTCGTGTGCAACAAGTTTAATTTTAGATGGAAGGATAGAATCTAAGCCACACCCGGTATTTTTTAGGCTGGTTATTACGTTTATAACTTCATCTGGGAATGTTGGACGCAAATAGAAAGAGAAAGGACGACGAGTGGGTCGCGTGATTTCAGCGGTAGGCGTTTTGACAAGCTGTGCAAAAAATGAGTTAAACGCATTTGCTATGTCCGTAGGGTTAGTTAAACTTCGCGTACCATCATTAATTTCTGTAATGTTGCCGTTTGGTCCGAGAGATTTAAAAACTCCTTAATCAATTGCCAGTTATTATGAGTGCTGTGTCCATTTTTAAGTATTTCGTTTTCATAGTAACTCCTTTTACGATGTTTAATTAGAGAAGATAGCGTTTTTGAGTAGATTTTGAATCTTTGTTTTAAAGCGAGGTTGAACGGTTGCGCTTTCACTTTGTTGTGAAGGTTACTTTTTTTTTCTAATAGAGCGTAGTATTTCGTTAGTCATCCATGGATTTCGCGGTGCAGAATACCATTTTACCAGTGACGTTACTGTTGTGCATGCGTCAACTGCATCGATTAATTTCTTCGAAAAAATGTTATACGAAGCGTTAGCGAAGTTTTCTTGCAACACATCTGTCCAGTCAACATTAGCTATCAAATCAATAAATCTGTTTTTGTCGAAGGAGTATCTATTTGATTTTTTCGGTGCGCTTTCATTTGAGCTGTCTATAAGCAAGAATACCGGGTAGGGATCAATTATATTAAATCTAATGACTCCGGAGGTTTGAGGTAAAAGGACGTTAGACAACACATGGTCGATGAGCGTACCATGTGAATCAGATGCACATCGAGTTGGAACGTCTAATAATGATTCAATGCCATGACCGAGAAGAATGTTCATATATTCAGAGCACGCATGATCAGCGGTATCAATAATGTTTATGTTCATATCCCCTACAATAGTTATTTCTTTGTTTTCTTTCTTTAAAGAAGTTAGAATGCTTTCCAGTTCTCTGCAAAAGTCGGTGTAAGATGAGGACGGCGAACGATAAATGGAAGCAATGATAGTGTTCTTGGAATGGGAAAGAAAACTCCGGTCTAATTCAATCCAAACTGACTCGCACTTATCTGTGCTAAAATTAATGTCAGAGTAACGTTTGTACGAGATGGCGTTTGATATGAACAGTGCCGAACCACCATGACGGTCTGATGAACGGTGGTAGTATTCAGCTTGATAATTTGGTATCGAAAATATTTTATCATCTGAAGCTGACAACCATGTTTCCGATAAACAAATAAGGGAGACAATATGGTTGGCGAGGGTTAGAAAGTTTATCAAATCGCCATAGTGCTTGGGCAGGCTGCGAGTGTTGAAATAGATGATAGATTTCTGCGATGATACTGAGTTTGCAAGAAAGTACTTAACTGGTCAAGATCGTAATACATTGCAATGAGGAGCGGGACCCGCGTGCAGTGAAGATTAGATTATGTGAACATAGCGAGGTCATCGACTCCGGAGATTCGGTACACGCGGCTGACTTCGGTCTTGCGAGCCTTGATACGGCAGTTATCAACCCAAAGGAATTTCCAGCCTTTTTCCTTTTTTAGAGCCAGTGCTTTTGCGAACAGGCGCTTGTTTTCCGGAGTCAGGTGGTCATTAACGTAAACGGACTTGTCAAGAATGGGTGCTGTGAAACCTATGGAACTTGTTGTAATGCGTGCTTTTTTCGCCTTCTTAACAAACTCGGTTTTCTTTTCGCGGGAGTAAAAGCGAACGATAATGTTCTCATCTTCCTTAGCTGGAACACGGTGGGCAACATCAATGTCTTCAGTGGTGACAGGGCACTCAATTTTTTATTCCAATTTCCTCAATGATGGCGACACAGTTCTCGCCCTGAGTGGTAGGGACCCCTTTGACTTCTACATTGTTGATTCGGGAGTATTGCTCCAATTCGGACATTCTTTGAGCTAGTTGCTTGTTTGTTCGGATTAGGTCTTTATTCTCTTTTACGGGGTGGGCTTGCTCGTCCTTCATCTTTTCATACAATTCATTAAAAAGCTCAAGGCTGCTGCGCAGCTCGCCTACTTCCTTTCGCAACGCGTCGACATCCTTCGAAAGCTCAACATTTGTAGGCATCATAAAACAGCAAGTGGCAGCAGTGGTGCGGCAAAAAAAAAATAATACTTTATAAATAGATTCCACACGAACCTGCGTAGGCGTAGAGAAGTATAAGACGCTGTTTCACCGCCGCAACCGCTGCCGCCAAATGGCTGTCAGTACGATGGGGCGCTGCTTTTGTAGACGGGTCCAGAGGGGTAGGGACTGGAGGGATGCTGTTGCGGGGGCGCTGGTGAGCAGTCAGGTGCTGCTGGGTAATCAGGTGATGGCTAACGCTGTGTCATGAGCGGTCGCTGCACGAGCGCTGCTGCAGAATCAGGAGGTGTGGATCCGACCTGCGTAGGCGTAGAGCAATATAAGACGCTGTTTCACCGCCGCAACCGCTGCCGCCAAGAGAAAGAAATGGGCTTGGGCAGGGCATGTAATATTAAGGAAAGAACCGCTGGTCCTTAAAGGTAACTGAGTGGATTCCTAGAGAAGACAAACGTAGCAGGGGGCGGCAGAGCGTGAGGTGGGCAGCTGAGATGAAGAAGTTTGCGGGGATACGTTGGGCGCAGCTGGCAAAGGACAGGGTTGATTGGAGAGACATTGGGGAGGCCTTTGCCGTGCAGTGGGCGCAGTCATATTGATGATGACGATAACGATGCAGAATTGCACACACAGTGAATCATGCATGATAAACATATGAATCCGCTTGTGTCGGCACCCTAACAGCATGATGCCATCGCAGTATTTGTTAAGATTGTTAAGATGCTGAGACATCATCTGTCTATACTGTCAACCTAGTGTCAAATTCTGGTGTTTCAGCTGTGTTGAATTTAGTTTTATTACTATTTGTGTACACTTGGCCAGGAATACCTTCTGTGCAGTAATTGATGTGATAGTGTTACTTCTTTTTGTTCATTTAGAGATTTTGATTCGCTGCCCCGGCGGCTCAGTGGTTATGGTGCTCTGCTGCTGACCCGAAAAACGCGGGTTCGATGCCGGCCGCGGCAGTAGAATTTTGATGTAGATAAAATGCTAGAGGTCCGTGTACTGTGCAATGTCAATGCACACTAAAGAACCCCATGCAGTCGAATTATCCAGAGCCCTCCTCTTCAGCGTCCCTCATAGCCTGATTTGCGTAAACCCCACAAACTAAACCAACCAGAAATTTTGAGTTGCTGGCAAAATGCGATGCAAGGTGATTTCCCAGCTGCGAATGAGCAGTGGTTTTGGGGGGTTTCACGTCCCAAAGCAACTCAGGCCATGAGAGACGCCGTAGTGAAGGGCTCCGGAGATTTCGGCTACCTTGGGTTCTTTAACGTGCACCGAGTCACTGACATCGCATAGTACACAGGCCTCTAGAATATCGCCTCCATCGAAATTCTACTGCTGCGGCCGGGATCGAAACCGCGTTTTTCGGGTCAACAGCAGAGTGCCGTAACCACTGAGCCACCGCAGTGGTCCTTGTGAGTAAACAGAAGTGTTTAATAATTTTCAACATTTAGGGTGCAGGCCAGGAAAGCATTTCGCTTGAGCAGCAACGGGAGTAGACCAATTTATATTTTAATGAATCTTACACGTAAAATGAAGTAAGGAAATCTCACTGAAAGCATTTATTATTTGCTCTGCACTCGGTGCCTCAGCGGTGGTGGTCGTCAGGTGTAGTCTTCAGAGAGTCCCTTATCAATTATATCTTTGGCATCACTGAGCACATTTGGCATCCCACATTTGTCGGAAGCACAACCTATAGACTCCTTGGGAAAGCTGACTCAAGTTTCTCCTGTTCAGCGACAGCAACTATACAGGCTTTCCCTACCTCATCCAGTCCATGTAGCAGCGCTTCATGAGGCACCTATACTGTCAGAAGCTACAATTACTCTCCATTTAAAAGGAGCCTAGTACTGCTTTCGCAATCCCGACACTGTGCGAGATGCGGTAGTCTTATTTTGATAGGATAGGCATCGCGAGGTCAGCTTGATGGAATGGAATCTATCTCATCCATACCATGTAGTGGTGCATGACGGGGTACCTTTGCTTGCGGGAGCTGAAATTTTTTATTTTAAAAGCAGTCATGTGCTGCTCTCGTGATCCAGACATCATGAGTGATGCGATCGTCTTGCTTACGAGAACATAATTAAAAGTCATCAAAATCAAAGCGTCTAAGCATGGTAGAAACTAGGTACCGAAAGTACTGTTAGATAAGAGCTCCTTTCATTGGAAGCCTTATGATGTTAGCACTGAATATTATGAAACTGGAACTACAAGTTTGAGCTGAAAATTGCTTGGATCTGCATTTGATATCAGGTGCAAGTTTGACATGGTGCATTCTGGAAAGAAGCCTCGTATTGTATGCGGGTGTTTACTGTAGTAGTCGGCCTCACTTGGACAATGTGCTTGATTCCAGTAATTTTACTAATAAGGCATTAAATGCGACTTCATAATCTTTTGCAGGCTTGTCATCTAAGTAGACATTTGTATGCCAAGAAAGCCTGCAAGGCATGTGTCTAGCTATTTGGTCATACAGAATGCTTCACATGTGGGAGCTAAGTAAATAGCTGCTCAAAAAAAAGAACAATGACATTTTATTGACAGTTCAGCCATGACAATGATGGCGCCAAAAAGAATGGGGCAAGAGGTAGTGGTCGCCACCTGAAAAATTTTCTGTGCCAACAGCCAAGCGCTTAGTTCAGACCCTGATGAGCAGGATGTTTCATGACAGTGCAGCCCGGGTTGCACACCTTCAGTAGTGGCCTTTACAGTTTATTTTATTTCATTTACACCATAATCTCATGTTATATTTTGGTCCGTTGTTGGTCCCTTTAATAATTTGAACTTGAAGGCAACCGAACTCTTGCTTTAAATTTTGTGGAGTTTTAATTAAGACCATTGCACTTGTGGATGGGAAAAAAAGGTTCTGCTTGAGTAAACCAGCAGTTTGTACCAAGAAAGGTTCAATAAAATCAGTTAAAATTAATGAGTCATCTGTATGTGCACTTTGTTGTATTTGCTCAGTCCAGCTATACTTTCAGTTGAATTCATGTTCTCTTATTTAGACAAGCGTTTTTTTTTTCTAGGCATTAATCTTAGCATCGTGAAGCTGCTGCTGGAGATTCGTAGTGACATTAAAGAGTTAAAGGGGAACTATTCTGCCACTCTAGACATGGAACCTGGAAGCGATACAGCGATGGTAGCGACGTCACTGGAAAAACTGGCAGACATTGAAGAGGTTTTGGGAGACAAAGACCAGAGGGCTCTTCTGGTAAGAAAACATTTGCTGTCTTTTGTCTTCTCAAGTGATGTTAGAAATATACGGGGGCAAGTCCTGAAGTAGTTCCAGTAAAAGCTCGTTAGTTCATAGGTCATTGATACGAACTATTGGATCATTTAACTGTACTACTTGGTGCAGCTAAGCTTCGTAGCAGCATATATGTAATAATATAACCTCTTAATTCGAACGCGAATAGATTCTGCCATGGTTAGTCCTAACTATGCCCTGCCACACCCTGAGCAGCCTGGCGGCTGGCACAGGGCCGGAGAAATGTCCCCGTGATATAGCGGCCTAGTCCGTCATATCACAAGGCTACATTTCTTCTAAAATGCAGAGAGAAATTAGAATCATAAAACTGTTCTACAAATCGAGTGCCATGATCGGCACAGCAGCCATGGGAGCCAGAAGGCAGGGTCAGAGGGGGCAGCGACTGTGGCAGCAGCTGCCTGCTTTATTCCGTGTAACACCTGAGGCTTTCAGCTTTTACTGGTTAATTCGACTCCCATTAATTCATATACCCGAAAAATTTAAACTGCCAGCATGGTCCTGGCTAATGGCCATGGCTTTGGACGCCTGCCAATTTGGATGCTATGGGTCTCGCACCAGTTAATTTGGACAAGCTCCTAAAATCTAGCCCCATCCAGATATGATCGACACGGTAAGCAATTGTCAAGGTAGCCCTCCCCAAACTTGAACTGCATGCTGCAGAGTTGACTATGCACCTGTGACATGCACACAACTGCACGCATAATGAAAAAATGAATGGCCTCATCTCAGAGAATAGGCTGACCTCATAGTTTTGGTTTTGCTTTTATGAGCTTCATGCTAGCCCGTGGCAACAGCAGCTATCAGACGCCCATCAGCGAGCTAACCAAGCTCAGCTGAGTGCTGTTTCAAACGCTGATTGCCGGAACTGCGCATTTTCCTCGCTTCCATCGGCATGCTTCTTTCATTCTTCCAAACTGTGCACTCGTCAAGTGTCATTTCGTACGTTGTGCGGTGAAGCCTGCTCACACGAGACGAAGTCGTGACACACCGCCACTTTAGCATTGCACCGTGAAAGATTCTTGGGAGGTTGTTACAAGTTAGAAGTTCGGCGTATACTCGTGACAGTGCGCACAAAATTAAGCATTCATGGAAATGCGAAAAATAGTCATTTTTATGTTGTTCCCATCCCAAACGAGGGCAGCGCTTGTCTTTGTGTATCTTCCTGTGGTCCTTGTCTTTTCGCGCTGTTCTTCCTGACAAAGGCACCGTTCGACTGTTAAAACAGAAACGAAATGTAGAAAAAAAATCCAAGTATATATTATTCAGCCTGCGTATGTGAACTCCACATCATGACTGATATAGACCATTGCCTTGCGAACCATTCAAAAGAAAAAAACGTATCCAATAAATTGGTCTCTATCCATTTAACGTGCGCTGACACTGCACAGTAGACAGGAATCTATCATTTTTTTCTCCATCGAAATGCGGCCGCCCCGGCTGGAATAGAACCCGTGTCTTTCAGGTCAGCACCCGAGCACCATAACCAGTTAATCTCTGTGGTGACTATACTGGATATGAGACTGAAAAGTTGTTTGAACTGGTAGTGTCTGGACCGCCATAATAAAATATTTCCTTAAGCAGTCAGTAAGTGAAGTATTTGCCTAATAATTCAGTGTAGAGGAACTCGATCTAAACAATTTCACTGTTGCATAAAATCGGATTGAAACATTTGGTTATAGTGAGTAAATAGAAAAAAAAGCGTATGGGTTACATGCCTCCACAAAATCGTAATGTATTCCGACATGCTTCCGCTTCGTTCTAAGCGCGCAAACCTTTTTTTTTGTTTCTTGCGATGGTTTATACATAGGTAGTTCGACCTATAATTAAATCGATCAAAATTCTTGCGACGCGATTGGCAGGCACATGGCCAGAAATGAACCATACGGCTCCACTCTGAAATTAAGTAACGCCTCCTGTCAGTGCTGTCGTAGGGCATGGGCCGCAACCTCCTATCGTCCCCCACCGGACATCCTGGCTAAGTGACTGGTGAAAGACAGTGATGCGCATTCCATTTTCAATCAACTTTATTCAAATGACCTGTTACGTGTCGCCTTATTTTAAAAGCTTTCTCTGCAGCCGATACTGCGTATGGTTACATATGCGACTCACCGAATATGTTAGCGCATTTATTGTTCAGTCTGCAGCCTTTTTATGCGTTTTGCACGTGGCTTTTCTGAAGACGGGTCAACCCCTTCACCATAGAGTTGGAAATCCTTCATGATTCTCAACACAATATACATTTGCTGCGAGGCACTACATGCGCACGATGATTGATTATGTGACACGTGTCATGCATAAACCGGCATTTTGTTCTCTTTTCCGGAGGGGGGATACAAGGTATGCCATTGCATTAGGGGCCCTGGTGCTGAATGACGCATGCAACCAACCATAACTGCTACAAGAGTTGGGAGAGGACAGCCTGATTTCAGGAGGTGCCATTCCTCGCACACCTTATAGTATATAACTTAACCGCCGAATTTGAAAGAGAACCCATGAACCATTGAGTTAACAAATCGTTTAGCAACATTTTCTTTCTTCAGGCGTACATTTCACAGATTCACGCCTGATGAGGTTCACTGGTCACTGACCAAGGTCAACAAAAAATGACGTTTCGGGAGCGCTACGGCTCCCTTGTTCACAATGAGCAACCAGCTGGACTTCCCGGGCTTTTTGTAGCGGTTACTATCGTTTTGAGGCATTTCGCGTAGATAGGGTGCAACGTGCCGTCATTCTTATTTATTGTGTTGGGCGTAGTCTGGATGATTAATGACTCGAGATTTCGGCGGGCTGATACATTCTTTTCCGTTGTCACTATAACTGCTTCATCCCAGTTAATTTCGTGACCAGTCTCTTGCGCATGCTCCGCGATTGCGTTCGTGGTCACTTTTCCTTTTCGTACATCGTACTGATGTTCTTTCAGGCGTCTCTTGAAGTCTTTCGTTTCCCCTATGTAAACTGATGAACAGTCGGCGCAGGCAATCTTGTAAACCACGCCGGGAAAACTGGCACCAGGGAGCTGGTCTTTCACGTTTACAAGCTCATTCCTTATCTTGCTTGTTGGGACATGTGCAACATGGACGCCGTGCTTGCGGAACATCCGCGCCAGCGCCTCGCTGATCCCCGGTACATACGGAATAGCGGCTCGCTACAAAAAGCCCGGGACGTCCAGCTGGTTGCTCATTGTGAACAAGGGAGCCGTAGCGCTCCCGAAACGTCATTTTTTGTTGACCTTGGTCAGTGACCAGTGAACCTCATCAAGCCATGATTCCTGACCAGACGGTATGCCGTCGAACCCTCGAGATTCACGCCTCTTACGTGGCAAATTGTGTATCTCGCTAGCATTAGATTTCGGCTCCAGTAGACTACTGTTATGTTTTTTAATGATCTGAAATGAAACTGCAGTGCATGTCTGCCCAGGTATTTGTGAAATATCCAGTGCAGCTTGTACTCTAGTCTTTAAACCGGTCGCAATTATCGTGATGTTTACAGGTTCCAGGTGTCCTTCCTGCAGAGAGGCGAGGATACTACTTATAAGGAAAAAATACAAGCTGAAGGTAGCAGCTGCGGCCGAAAAAAAAGTCGCAGCTGCGTGAACAATGCAAAAAACTTACGACAGCAATGATGAAGGCTCATTTCTCACGTGGCGACCTTGAAGAGGAAGGTGAAAGAAATGGAGGTGAAAAAATGCAATCTAAACGAAGAGGTCTTCCAAGACAAGATCACGGACCTTTTCGCAAAGCAGCGAGAACCCGCTCAGCATTTTTTCCGGGCATCAAAAAAGAAAAGCAACGGTAGAATGGCGCTTAGTCAAGACTCGATGCTTGAGTGCCTGCTAATGAAAATCAAGAGCCAAAACTGTATACATATTTCACAAAAAATGAAATCCTTGTGCTGCCTAGCGACATCACGCTGGAAAAATACCTAGTGTGCAAGTGTGGGGAGCTATTGCGGGGCACATGGCCATAAGGAATACTGGGAAGAGAGTGAGACAGAAGCGCGATTTCGGGGCCATTAGGGGCGGAGTGATGCCTCTCTTATACGTTCATTGCAAACATCTCAGTTCGTGTTAGGTTTTTTTTCTGTGTTGACCACAAGGTGCACTCGTTGTATATGACCAAACACGCACTTTAGCTTAGGTGAAAGGATCTAATTATATTTCACGCTCAACTGGCACGCTTCTTGGGAGACGGCATTTATTCAGAGAACGTAGCACGCCGCCTAAAAATATGCTTGGGCACTCCGTCCACCATCGCAGCAGCCGAAGCAGGCGCACCGCGATGGTCGCACAGCGATCCAGTGGCTATAAGGTCAGTCAAAAGTGGATTCCGGGGAAGCAAGCGATAAGACATGCCTGATATCGAAGAAAGGACAAGCATGCGCAAATTGTGACTGGCACGTCAGTTCCGCGAGCCTCGGCATCGCACGCGGTTGCGATAGATGGCGAAGCAATACAGTTTTGCGTCGCTCTACCACGCGCTGGAGATCCCGCAAACTTTTGCTGCTGAGTATGCTAACTCTGATTTAGGTGCCACAAAGAAAGGAAATTTAGGATTAGCAGCACCACTGCGCACACAATACTCCATGCCCGATGCAGCCCTGACGTGGTTGCCAAGGCCATCCTGGACTCAAGGCCATTTTCTTCACAGGCCACTGCATATGGTATGCATAAATTACAAGGTTTTTCTAGTGCAATACACAGCACTAAAAGAAATGACAGAAGCGAAGCCATGTTCATATACTTATGAATGCTTCTTGACTTCTTTCAGTAATGTTTTTAGTGCTTAAATTCCAATTGTACAGTAGCAAGCTTAAGTACAGTATTTTTAGGTTATCTAATTAAAAGACTGCGCACAGAACCCTTGGCTCGCACAGAGTTTGAATGCCCACTAGGTGTTGAAGTTGTGGAGGCGAGTTTGTACTTCGTCCAGTCATCACAGGGCTATGCAATCAGCACTTCAGAAATACAAAGGCCTCCAAAGCGAAAAAATAACCAGAATGTTGCATAAATAACCAGAATGTTGCATAACCCTTTTGGCAGTGCGAACTTCCACACAACAGATGTTTTGTTTTAACAGGGTGGAGCTTCAATACTTTTTTAAAACAAAGCATTGCAGCACATGTTATTAATGGTATTGGGGTTTGTGACCTGTGTTTCGTTACTTTTATCCGTATATCATTCAATTAGCTGCAGGGGAGATACTCAACACACTAGAAACTTGGTAAGCTACGGTAATCTGAGTATTTGCAGTGTCTAGTAGTAAGGTGATTGTGAACTGTTTCAAATGGGTCTGATCCTACACCCAGATCAGCCTTGGCTATGTGGCAGCCCTGACGGCATGTTCTGCCTGTTCGGAGAGACTTATCTTTTGGAGATCAAGTGTCCTCAGAAGATCAGATCAAGAAAACAATATGTTCAGCGGCTCAGGAGAGAGCATGCTAGAATACATCAAGGGGACTGGCAGTGACCGAAGACTCAAGATGAAGCACCGTTATTATAGCCAAGTGCAGATATTACTGTACTTACTGAATGTAAAAAATGCTTTTTCTTTGTTTATTCCACCAACGAAAATGTTATTATTGAGGTCAACAGGAATGATAGTTTTCTTCAAGAGACAATACCAGCCCTTGAACAGTTTTATTTGCTTTTCTTCTGCCAGCTGCAGCAAAATAAAGAACAGGTTCACAGAGATCTGTATGTACTATCAGACTTTGTCCCCAAACGCAATGGGAGAAAACATTTCACGTTTCCACCTTTTATTGCACACAGTAAGCAAATGATAATATGCCAAAAGTACATAGTGTGGTTAAGAAATTGAAAACGTCAGTAAAATAAAGGATCTAACAATTGTGGTCACTGTTTACCAGCTCTGTTGCTTCATGGGTACACAACACTGAAAGCTGCCTCACTAAAAACACAAGCTCATTCGAAAAGCATTTGAATGTATCATTTGAGAAGACCACCAATTGTGCTTTTCAGAACAGGCAAAAAGGCAACTTGTAACAGGAGAAGAATTCCGATAAATAAGTTAACCATGAATATTTATATTCAATATAAAGAAATCATGCAAGTATGCCACCGAAAAAATCTACAAAACAAATGCACAGGTACAAACTGTCAAGAAAACAAAAATGTCAAAAACTTCACTACAAAAAGTGACTGTTGCTTGTTCAAGCAAGCAATGCACTTGCTAGAAAGTCTGAAGCAAAATGGCTCAGTTCAATACATAATTGTACAACAGCGATGACATCAGAAAACCTAAAATTTCATGGAGACATTAAAGAACATAAAACTGGAAAATATATCTTCACTTGCACACAAGATACACTGACAGGTAAAGTCAGGTGACAATGCATTATTCACGAATGTTCCAAGTACACTGATGAGTTTTTCTGTTTCTCTACACCAAACTATGGCAAATAGCTGAAGCCAGCCTCATAACTTTATGCACGCAAAAACAAAAACTGGTTATATTCCACCGTACAGCATCACAAATCCACTTACAATTCTCAGCTCATCTCACCTACTTAAACTCATCCAGGTTATAAACACACTGTGAGACAATTTTCGGACCGAAACGTCATTAAAGTCCTAACATGCATTGAAACAGCCCCTACAGTCCACAAAAACTGGTCAGTGCCTGTGTGATATCGGAACACATTGAAAAGCCCTAATGAAATCAATATAATAATCCGAAGCCCACCGCTGCAGTGTTTCTCATATCCAGCTTTTAAATAATAAATTCCAAATATTTTTAATGAACTGGAGCACGCCCAAACAATTCACAATCCAGAATTAGTATCCATGGCACAGAGACTACAAGAAAATGGGATTCTTGAGAACACAGAACAAACTGATCAAGGTTTGAATGCGTCGGTCCACTAGCTAATATTCTGACAAAAGGTGATGTCGAAATTTCCGGCAGCCCAGAAAATGACCATTCTCTTGTTGAAACAATGGCTGGTGGATTCGGACTTTCCATAACCTTTGTTTCATGTTCTCAAGGCCAAGGCCAATGTAGTGAATGGTTCAGGATGAAGGCATGACAGATGACGGTGGCTCCTCTTTGCGTTTAATTATTGGGAGCTGGAGGTTAGCTAGCACACAGCAGACATGGAAGACATCAGTCATACAAGGGATGAGCTCAGTAGGCACCTTGTTGTTCAAGACAATATATATTTTAATCCTCTGAGTCATCCTTTAAACATGAATCCTCACTTGAGCAATATTGTAAGTGTTCGTAACCTCTTCTGGTGTGAACTGAGATCCATGGAGAAATGGTGGCATAACCAGGACAGCATTCTGGTTGCCGAGAAGTGTTCGAATGTCTTGGAATCCGTTGTCTGCAAGAACTGTATCTCCAGCTTCAAAAATGTCTAGAAAACCATAATCAACTGTTATGTGTACGTCAGATACCCTACCACCGTAAGCTTTCTAGCAAAAACATATCATCCCTCCTGGTGTTATGCACACCAAAAACTTAAGTGTGTATGCTCATTAGTAATTTGAGTACAGGACTCGTTCTTGCTGCACTGTTGATAGCTGCTCAGTACTTATGCAGTCAATGCAGTCAATAACAATTGTGCATCCAGGATAATGCACCCTGAAACTGTCTGGCATTGTGCCCTCAATCACTCGTGATGGGGCCCGAAAATTTCATTTCTTAGTTGCCACATAGAGCGTGTTCAGAACACTTGAAATGCCGCAATGCGGATGTTTCACTCACAGAGAAAAGAGCCAGTGAAGAGTAGCTGATTCCAAGCTTCAACTTCATAAGAAATAAAAGAAGTCTATTTTGAGCTGTGACGTCACATTTTCTTCGGAATGAAGGTGGCAGTATGCTTAGAAGCAATGCGAAGACTACTTTGCTAACACTACAAAGACCTTGCAACGCATTTGCTGACTTAGCAATGCTGTCTTAGCCAGGGAAGTAGCTTGTTCTGTGGTACGGTCCACAGTGCTTGCTAGTAACCTCTGGCTGGTGCTGTACAATGGGAACCTCATTTTCATTAGTCATAATGTGGTGCAAGTTATCGATAATAAATAAACATCTCTGTATGCCCCCAACCAGAAAAGCGCTGTCACATTTGTGTTTAAAGTTTAGCTTCTAATTTTGCATGCAGTTTCATAAAGAAAATGGCGTAGCTCCACACGAGTCCCCAACTACGTATGTATCACGGTGGACATGGCTGCATTAACAAGATATCCTTCCAGTGTCGACTAGACCTCAACATGAGTACCGCATCGCTTTACCGTGACAACAATAGCGGAAAGAAGCAGAACATCAATAGGCTTGCTGTAAAATTTCGCGACTGCGACAAATATTTGATTAGGAGATTGCAAGCAACAGAACAAGTGGAGAAATGTTCAGTACGGTATTAAACCGCAAGGATGGAATTAGAAAAAGAAACCATCAATTAAGTTAATACAGGCTTTTATCTTGAGCAGCATCACTTACACAGTACCATATCTGAAATGAAAAAAATGTGAGAAAAAAATTCGACGTTCTAGTACACAAAGTACAGCCAATCTCGCTTTTCTTTCCTTCCTCCATGGCCAGTAGCCACATTTTGGCTCGGCAAGGTTTTGGCCTTTGCTTTGAACTACTCTGTGTTTGAGCTAAGTACGACAACTATGTCACATTATGCATGCTGTGCGCATCGCAATGTCCAAGATCTAATTCAGATTCCTGAAAACTGAACACAAAAGGCAGTTACTTGCCTATACACTAATTAAATGTGAGCCGCCGCGGTGGCTCAGTGGTTATGGCGCTCGGCTGCTGACCAGAAAAACATGGGTTCGATCCCGGCCGCGGCAGTTGAATTTCGATGAAGGCGAAATTCTAGAGGCCCATGTACTGTACGATGTCAGTGCAGATTAAAGAACCCCAGGTAGTCGAAATTTCCGGAGCCCTTCACTACGGCGTCCCTCGTAGCCTGAGTCGCTTTGGGACTTTAAACCCCCATAAACCAAACTACTTAAATGTGAGCAAATTTATTTCGCATGTACCACGGACGTGTAGCCGTTGGCCGTAGTAGCTTCCTGAAGCTAACCTGCTAGTTGCGCCCTCTCACTTATTGTGCTGCTTGCGCTGCCATGGCCATGGCTTGTTCATTGCGTGCGTAGTTCCCTTAGTCTTTCGTGCCCTTTGCGTTTGTGCCGTCCGTTATACCTTCAAGCACCGTTGCGTTGTATGTTAGCACAAATTTCGAAGTTCCTTTGTTCATGTACTCAGCAAGCATGGACAGCGGTGTGCCTTCAAGTAAGCTTTTCTTTGGTACTCTAAGCATGAGACGTTCCTTGCTAATATGCATGGCATGGCGCTGCTCTCTCGAAGCGGGCTTTTCGGCGCCGCTTAAAAGATGCAGTTTCGGACAGTATTGCATTGGCTACCGCATCCCATCAAGCATACGCAGCATCATTTGAAGCAGACCAAATCTCGGTTTCTGAAACTGTTTCGGAGCCATCAGATCATGACACGAGGCTGTGTCACACTCTTCCAGACAATTCTTCGTCGTTGGCGCGTGGTTCGGTTGAGAGCTATAGCGAGCCCGACATGTGAATGTTGGTGCGTGGTCACCAAAAAAGGCGCGGTGCAGTGGCACCTGTGAGCTGCGAAAGTTCTGAAGACTGTCGCACCACGAATTTTAAAGGAGGATAAACAGCGTGGGCGGTCAAACATAACCTCTCGCACTGGTGCCTCGTGGACCTCCTTAAGCTTTCACAAGTCACCATTTGATGTGTCCAGCCTTCCTGTGTGTGCAGTTCCTCCTCTAGGGACACCAACAATGGTAGCCGGTGTAGTTAGCAAGGGGGCTGGGCAGTACTACCACTTTAGCCTTGTTGCTGGCCTGAAGCACCTTTTCAATGCAACGCACGAAATCCCTCAAATTCTTGACCTAGTTGTCAATGTTGATGGTTTACCGCTCACAAAAAGCACCAAGGCACAGTTCTGGCCAGTACTGTGCCAGGTCAAAAACATTGAAAAAGCGTGGCTTTTCCCATAGGTGTCTACTTTGGTTACTCGAAGCCTGCCGACAGCAGTGACATTCTGAGAGAACTTGTTAATGAGCTGAATTCACTGCTTGAAGGCGGTGTGTACTTGGGAGGAGTAATTTTTCATGTACAAATCTTAGCCTCGGTTTGCGATGCTCCTGCATGTGCATTTGTGGTGTCAGTCAAAGGACACAGCAGTTATAGCAGCTGCACTAAGTGCACAGCAGAAGTTTGGTATGTCAATGGCAGGTTATGTTTTCTGGAGCTAAATGCTACCCGTAGAACAAATGAAAGCTTCAGGAACCAAACTGATGAAGAGCACCACATTGACAGAACTGCATGCACTTCAAGACCTGCCATTTGACCTTATTGCTGCCAACTAGTAGCCCTATGCTATGTTGGCACGACTTGAAGGAACATCGGTGCAAGTTCGACGATTACAGTTGTGACTAACATGAAGTAACTAACTAGAAGGTGGCATCATTGCAGGCAAAAGAGCCGCCAATACTTCACTTCAGGAAAATGGCAGAGGGGTAGCGAATCAGCCACTCATTCAGTGCTAAAAGTAATAGAAAATCTGCTTGTCAGCTGAAGCCTGCCTTTGACAGTTTTAATGGTTACAAAGCTCTGTTACAATGTTCTTTGTGAGCAGTATGCAAAATGAGTACGAGTCTTATTTTTTAAAGAGAAAATCGCATGCCACCATTCGTAGGAAGCAAGCCCCATGGTGTTAGCAGTGGCACTGGTCCAGAAGCATTGTACGACTGCCATGACAGCTCGGTTTAAGCTGCTTGTTAAAAAATCGTTCATATTATGACATGTACATGCAGTTGTATTATAACAAGGTGGTCAATATGCAATGTGAAGTTGGCTACCTTCGGATTGTTAGTTGTGTGCGTTGATGCCTGTTAGAGGGAAGAACTACAAAATGTGATCCAAAACATTGACAGTTTTCACGTTAATTGATAATAAGGAAAAACTGGAGCTTCGAACTATGCTTCGTCTCCCATTGTTAACACCAGATGAACTTTTTTCGGTAGCTTGTGATTGTTATAGAAAAGGTTACCTATTAAGGTGGTTATTACAAAAAGTGCAACTAGGGTATAAGTGAGAATATGCTTTTGTCAAATAACATACTTGCATGTTATATTTTTATTTGAGCCTAACTGTTCTTCAAACAAACTGACTGCTAACTATTATACCTGCTGGGCACACTATAGTCATTTTGCATTAAGTAAGCTGTCTTTTTTACTTCTTTATAGAGTTCAGCAGGCAGTCAAAGCAGAACAACAGAACAGAAACAAGCCATGCAGTTCGAGCACCTGGATCTGACTCCAGTGAGTAATCCGAAAATAGAACATAGATTCTAAGGCAGTTATAGTAGTCTTGATCAGATCAGTTTATTAAGTGCATGTATACCTTCTGGACAGATCAATATTTAGTCCTAAACTTGCCTACAGTTCTTCCAGAGGATATATAGTGTCCCAATCTCATCTTGGCATGCATGCTAGATTAAAACCATTTCTCTCAAGCCTTTGTGATAGCTCATGAGAGAACGAACAAAAAATTTCTGATGTGGCCTTACAGGAGAGATTGTTGGCTGCTGTGGAATACTTAGTCAAAATTTGAATTTCTTGAAATACAAATTTGAAATGTGTTCAAAACCTAATGAAAATGCAACAGTTGTCAATCCCAAATGCTCATGCGGATTTCAACATCTTACATATCTTGAAATTCACTGCACTGCCTTGTAAATTACGAAATTGCTGCACTTCAACACCTGTTTTGTATATGCTTGTTTGTTTGTGTTGGGTTTAATGGCACATAAGCATCTAAGGCTATCATGCGCCAAGCTCAAGGTGCATGAAAGTTGTTTTCTGCGGAATTCTACTAAAGTGAAAAGCTCAGTGGTGTACAGGCGTAAAAACTATTGTTCGTACTTGTTGTTAATGAGAGAAAAGAACTAAAAATGGCTATTAGTGAAGGTTTTAAAGAGAGTCGGGTAACCTCGGCAATATCCTTGTTGCGGCAAGGATCTCGAGGCAGCCAACCCATAAAAAATAAAAACCTCAGCCCTGTTTTCAGAATGAGAAGGTGGCTGAGGTGCGTCACCATACGTAGCTAGGCGCAATGTTGGAATTCAGAGTTTTTCAAGGAGGCCTGTTTCCCTTAAAAAGCTAAAAACACTTGAGATATCAATAAGTTCGTCTTGAACTAAAATCAGTGTTGGGTGAAGAGGAATGTGTTCTTTGTAGCATAGAGTAAAATACTTTTTCCTGAGTGATTTAATTTCTGTGCATGAGAATAAGATGTGGTGTACTGTAATTTCATCTCTGCATTTTTCACAAATAGGTTTTTCTTCTTTTGTTAGTAGGAAATTGTGTGTAAGATGCGTATGTCCAATACGGAGACGGCATAATATTACCTCTATAAAACGTTCCTGGTGACTACAGGTTTTCCATTCTCCCAGTACGAGCTTTACCAAGTGCAGTTTATTATTTACTTCATGGTCCCAGGTTTTCTGCCATTTAGCCTTGAGATTTCTGTGTATTGGTTGCATGTAATATCTACGAGGTATGCTGACTTTGTAGATTTCTTGACTGCGAGCTTGTGCAGCCCACTGGTCGGCTCTTTCATTACCATATATTCCAACATGGCTTGGCACCCAGCAGAATTTTATTATATTTTCCTGTGCTGTTACAGCACTACAGATAGCAGCTATTAAAGTCATGGACTGGTTTAAGTTTAATCTTATTAATGTTAATACTTCTAAAACAAAACTGATCTGTTTTCATAACCCATTAAAACAAGTTGAATTGACTGACCCTGTTTATTTGCATACTTCCTCTTGTTTTAATTGCAACTGTGTACCAGTAAAATATGCGCATTCGCTCAAATATCTTGGCCTGATCTTCGACAGCGATCTCTCTTGGAACTCGCACCTTTCTTTCGTTTGCCAAAGGCTTCGTGCTGTATCGTGTGTCCTGTATAACATCAGATATTTTATGCCTTTTTCTGTCCGTAAATGTGTTGCACATGCTCTAGCCTATAGTGTACTTAGGTACGGAATTACTGTTTATGGTCATTGCACGGTTCGCTGGCAACACAGGGTGAATTCGCTTTGGCGTTTGCTTCTAAAGAATATTGCTTACGACCTGTCCATTGGTAATGACATTGATATTTTTAGAAGACTAAAGCTTCCAAGTTTTAACTCTTTATTAACAGAAACTATTGTGCTAAAACACTTCTGGTACAGTCAGTTCACCGTTCCATATGTTCCTGCTCGGGATTTAAGACCAAAATACCGCTATTGCATTCCTCGCTCCTCAACCCAGTACGGAAAGCGCACACGCCATTACTATGTACCTGCCTGTTTCAATAGCTTGCTACCTACTGTACTCCGCATTAAAACTAAATACATCCTGAAAAAAACTTTGCGGTATGTCTCCGCGCTGCTTCCTGCCCCGTAGTTATTTCATCTATTTACTGTATTAATTTCAAATTACTGTAATCTCTCTTGATGTTGTAATAGTTATATATTTGTTTCACTATGTTTGGTGCCCTTTTCTTTTTTGCAAAGTTCATTGCAACGTCTCTATTTTCCTTTGTTTTGCCAACGTTCGCTGTCTGCCAGGCGCTGCCACTCAAGCCCTTTGAGGCTTTGGTAGGCCTGATTAATGTTGTCTGGCAATTGACATGAATAAAAGTTCTATCTATCTATCTGATTTTTTCTATGTTGTGTAATATGTTTCAGAGTAAGGGTTCGCCTGCATTTCTTCCATGTAATGCCATGAGCACGCTGAGTGATTCTGTGTATATTATGCTGTTTTGAGTGCTATTATTTATTACTCTGCCTACAGCAATAGAGACTACATAACATTCGGCAGTAAAAATGGATGCGCAGTTAGGGAGCCTTACTATTTTTGTCAGTTTCCTTGTATAACCGTGCTTCCGACATATTCTGCTGTTTTTGAGCCATCAGTGTAAAATTCTGTCCAGTTCGCATATTTTTCTTGTAGCGCCCGGTATTCCTTTAATATGTGTCCGTGTGCTATTTGCTTTTTTCTGAAGTGTGTTAACGTGGGGTCACACAGTGGGAAGGCTATGCCAGGGGGGAGTGGGACATGTCTTGAGGCGACATCAGGAAGGCTGTTCAGTATTTCCAGGTTTTGGCAACTTTCCTCGAAACGGAGAAGCAGAGGTCGTATTGATTGCGGTTTATTGTTGAACAGGGTTCTGGAGGTCCACTTTGTAACTATTGGATAACAAATATATTTCGGTAGAGATCTTATTTTCAGTACGTATGCGCTTGTGAGCATTGTTCTTCTGTCTGCTAGGGATGGTTCATTTGTTTCTACATAAAGACTATTTATGGGAGATGTATGCTCCGGTTGAAAGACGGAAACCTAAGTTGTGAATTTGGTCCAGTCGTTTCAAGTATGATGGCCTGGCTGAACCATAAACCACAGATCCATAATCTAAACGGGAGCGCACTAGAGAGCGGTAAATCTGCAAAAGACAATTTCTATCAGAGCCCCAGCGTTTTCATGAAATTACCTTGAGTATGTTCAGGGTTCGAGATGCTCTCTTCTTTAAGTTGTTTATGTGAGGTATGAATGTGAGCTTTTTATCAAAAGTTATGCCCAAGAACTTGTTTTCCTGTTTTACGGGTAACACATTCAGGCATAGGGTAGGGTCGCTCTGTAATCCTCGTTGGAGCGAAAAAAGCACAGTCACTGATTTTTGTGGGGAAAATTTGAATCCATTTCTATCTCCCCAATTAGCCAGTTTACATATAGTCCTTTGTAACTGCCTCTCACATGTTGGTAAGCTGGAGGATGTACATGCAATTTGCAGGTCGTCTACGTATACTGAATACATAATCGACTTGGGGATTATTTTTGCTATTCAGTTCATTTTTACTACAAAAAGTGTAGTACTCAGAACACACCCCTGAGGTACACCGTTCTCCTGGATGAAATTCGCTGATAGGGTAGTATTTAGATGTACTTGGAATGAACGGTCTGCTAGAAAGTCACTCAAACAGTTCAGCATCCTGCCCCGGATGCCTAGATCTGCTAGGTCACGAAGTATACCGAACCTCCAAGTCGTGTCGTATGCTATCTCCATGTCAAAGAAGACCGCAAGACAATGCTGTTTGTGTATGCCTCCCGCACTGTGTTTTCCAGACGGACAGTATGTTTTATAGTGCAGCGTGCTTTTTTGAAACCGCGCTGATGTATGTCAAGAAGGTGACGATATTCAAGAACAAATGTTAGTCGGACGTTCACCACACTTTCAAATGATTTTGCCAGGCAGCTGGTGAGTGCAATTGGCCTGTAACTACCAGGACTTGATGAAGGTTTGCCAGGCTTCAAGAAAAGTACTATGATGGCTTTCTTCCATGCGTCAGGTATTTTCCCTGAAATCTAGATTTTGTTGAAGAATTTTAGAAGTCTGTCATCGAATTCTTTATGTAAGGTGGCACCAGTCAGATACCTGAAGTTTCCAGCACTGGGGTCGTGCTGGAATGATTTGGATTGAGGATGATAATTTCACAACTGTGGGTAAGTGGTCGCTTCCTCTTGGATCATTTAAAACATCCGAAATAAAATCATTAAAGACTGATGGCGATACGAAAGTTAAATCAAGGCAGCTCATTTTTCCCGAGCTGGGACAGCAATATGTGGCTTTTCCTGTGTTCATTAGGCATATGTTGTTTGTGAGTATCAGGTCTTCAATTATTTGGCCTCTGGTGTCTGTGCGCTCACAACCCCAAAAGGCGGAGTGCGCATTAATATCCCCAACTACCACATATGGTTCATGTAGTTGATGGAAAAGGCTTTCCAAATAGTGGACAGTAACTGTGAGGTGTGGTGGTATATATACAGAGCATACTGTGATTGTTTTGTGTGTAACTACACTGACTGCTACAGCCTCAAAGTTTGTTTTCAGTGGTATTTCTCATGCAGGAACGCCGCTTTGCGTTATAATTGCGACGCCACCTGAGAGCCTGTTCACCTGTTCTCTGTCTCGTCGAAAAATTTGGAATTTTTTCAATCTGTTTTTGTGTTTTATCCCTAGGTTTGTCTCCTGAAGACATAGAGCTATAGGTGACGTCAATTTTAGTATCTCTGTAATGTCTGCGTGGTTCTTCATCATTCCTCTACATTTCTATGGAACCAAAAATGTCATATTTTAGTGTGTTGGAGAAGATTAGCTTTCAGGAGGCTTTACTCTCGGCTTTCCTTTTCTTTCGAGAGAGTTACGCCGCCTCTGCACCACAGAAGTGCCGGGGGTGGTATCCATCCCCTCCCTGGAGGCGCTGGAGTCCCGTGAAGCTACGGGTGTACGAGTGGTAGGCCTCTCCCGGTTGGAAGAAGTCTTTTTGGCTCCCGACTCGGACGTCGGCAGGCCCTCCCTCGGAGTTGGTGGGGCGGCTTTCGCTGCCTCTGCCAGGGGGGTGGATTGCTCTCCCGCGGTCTCACTCGGTGAGGCCTGGGCAGGCGTTGAAATCCGGTGTGGTGCACCACCCAATCCCACCGCATAGGCGAAGTTTGTATTAGGAGCTAAGAAAAATTTGCTGGCTGTGACGCGTCGCCTTGCTTCCTTGAATGTTATGTTTTCGTTTGTTTTGAGAGTTATTATTTCCTTTCCTACTTTCCATTTCGAGCATGATAGTGAGTAGGCTCGGTGATCCTCGCCACAGTTTGCATAGAGTGGAGGAGCAGTGCATTTATCAGAGATGTGATCAGTTGAGGAGCATTTTGCACATTTTTCTTGACCACAGCCTCTCTGCGAGCCATGGCCAAATCATTCTGATATCTTTGTGTAGCCTACGTCTATTGAGTCGGGCAGTGTGCAGGAGGCAAAGGTGAGAACTAGGTGCTTGGTAGGAATTTCAATTATTTTATTTTTGAGAATCATTATATTGTGGGAACCATGAATAACTACCTTTTTCAAGTTGCATATATTTTTATCAGGCCATTCCCTTTAAGTGATCGTCTGAGCAGGTGGGAAGTATTCAGTCATTTAAGCATTTATCGTTTGCTCCATATGTAATAGAATCATGCCTTTTACCACCTTTGCAGCGAGCAAGTGATGATGCAAAATATTTTTGTCATTCTGTTTCGTGACTGGTTCTCCAGGAATACTTCAAAAATGTACGGTACATTGTAATTTATGTAAAACACTAGGTCTTGACTGTATTCACACACCGATGGGGAGCAATGATGATACAAAAGAGCACATTTAGCAACAGGGAGAATTGCGAGGCCTTCTTTATTTGCTATCGTGTGAAGAGTTGAGTGACCTTTAATTGCCAGGTTCATGCTCGGTTTTCTGTTCCATCTTTTCAGAAAACTCTGTTTTCCTGCTGCAATAAATTTGCTTTGTAAAAAAACAGCTCGCAAGAATGATAAAGATTCTTTCAAAACAGGAAAATTCAGAAAGCATTGCTGATGAGTGCGTCTCACTGCGAATGAAAATCGATGAGGAGCATGAAGAACTACAAAGAAAGCTTCAATGAAGCAGGCAGTCCCAAACACAAATGGTAAGGTTATTCGGAAGTTGTGAAATTAAATTCTAGGTTCAAATCGACTCGAATACAAGCAAATACAAGCAACCTGCTACACCACGTTATAGAATTAGTTACCTAGTCCTGGTCCTTATGTATGCCAGATACTGCATTGACGTAACTTGACATGGCAAGGCCACAGCCAGAGTTTTAGCTTGTAAATAATACATGTTCGGCTTTACCTGCAGCTTGCGCCTATTTCCTGAAGGTCATTGATTAGATGGACTGATGCCAGCTGCCCAGTTGACAAAAATCGGGAAGTTTCCAAGAATGGTGTGCTCGCCTCGAGAGTCCCCTACTCATTCGGCGGGTATCTCAAAGTTGCACGGACAATTTTATACCTTTGCATTTGCAATTTCACCATATTTAGGTTTTGTTTTGCATTCTAAACTATGCAGCCTTTTTTATCTTTCAGTGCTGAAAGGCCTACTAATATTTTCACACATTTAAATTTTAATTCAATTTGTTTTGTATCATCTAGTGACTGAAAGTTTTGGTGACATTTAGATGTGTATATTTATTTACAATTCTGCAGTTCATAAGTCGTTTTCTATTTTGAATTTTGGAGAACTTCACCATTATCTTGTAGCCATTGAAAATTCCATGGACAATTTTACATCAGTTGTATTTATGTTTGGGCATCTTTAGTAATTTTAAGATAAATTTTTGTGCACGCTAGTCTTTGGGTGCTTTGGTGAAAGTAACATCATTCGTCTTTGTAGTTTTGATGCTATATCATATTGAAGGGATTTTTAATCTGTAAAGTTTGAACTGGTCAATTTTTTTGTATCCTGGTTATTGAAATTTCTGGCTACAAGTCTTCTAGTCATTGAAAGTTCCCGTGACAGTAACACCTGTGTTTATTTGTAATTGAGCAGTTTTTACCAAGTTCTGTATTTGTTCATTTCCAACTCTCTTTTTTTTGCATTGTTCGATGAAAGTATGCGGTCATATATTGAAACCTGCTGTATTTGTAATTTTGCAATGTCTGGGCAGTTCTATAGTTTTGAATTTAGGAGACGTTGACCATTACTTGTTGCCATTGAAAATTATGTGGACAATTCCACACCAGTTGCATGTATTTGTGTTTGGTCATCTTTAAAATTTTCAACTGGATTTTTGTACTTTCTAGTCATTGAATGTTCTGGTGGGCACCACCATTGGTCGTTGTTTATGGCTTCGATGCTATAACATATTGAAGCGTTTTTGTGTGTTAAGAGTGAACTGCTCATTTCTTTGTATCCTGGTTACTGAAATTTCTGGTGGCAAGTCTTCTTTCTAGTCACTGAAAGTTCCTGCGACAGTAAGGCCTGTTTATTTCTAATTTACCAGTTTTAACTAGTTCTGCATTTGTTCATTTTCAACTCGATGTATTGGTCACATAATGAAAACTGCTGTATTTATTTGTAATTTTGTAATGTCTGAGCAGCTCATATATAAAGCTATTTCAGCTCATAGTGAAAAATTTACACCTTTTGTATTTGTCAATTTAAATAAATATATTATTCGTTTTAACATTGCTTAACATGGTTTTAAACGTGACATTCAACATTTGCTCAAAAGATGAGACAATTCTGCAGCATGGCTGAAATCAATATATTGATTCCACCCGAAACTTAGAATTTCTAACAATTCAGTATTTCTGTGCGGATGGCCTGCAAAATAATATTCTAGTAAGCGCTACGAGTCAGGCAGGCATTGAATAAGACCATTTGAGTGCAGGTTTGAAATTTCTGCTGATGTTCTTGGCCGAAGCTTACCGAGACGTCTGCAAGACAATACTGGAGGGAGAGCCCACTAAACAGAAAACGTCTCCAAGAAATCTAGACACATGTACAAACGGCCGCAGACGTCTTGTTCCCTGTTCGAACGTTTCATAGACATCCACAGAAGAGGTTTATTAGTGAACTTCTTCTAAACGTCCCTTTTGAGAAAATACGAAGATGTGTGCCATTTGTTACGGGAGATTGAAACGGGGCACCGAGGCCGACGAATGCATGTAAATATGCAATATATATAACAGGAATCCGTATTTGTTGTCATGCGGCGCGAAAAACATACCCAATTCCGATACGATCAAACGGCATCAGTCGCACTTCGCCTGAGCTAGGCAATAAAAATTATTTTCAATGATCAACGTGTCATTTTAATCCACGGATCGTGCCACGGATGATTATGCAGGGCTGTTTGCAAGGCTGTAACGTGTATGTCATACACGCTGTCTGCCACCGCCGGCCACCGCGTTCAGTACATGACGGCTTTCCGTTGTGGCGTACATGGTACAAAAACGGGCTGGTTTACTGCAGCTTGTGCACATAATTAAAATCATACTCACGGCACAGCAAGGAACACGCAGACAAAAAATGGACCCGCATTTACAGTATAAGACCAAAGACGCAACCACGTTTCAAGAAAACACAAGACTGGCTGCGGTTAGCTTTGGCTATTGTCAGCTGTTCGCGCAGCCATAATGAAACAAGCGCATGTCATCAGCAATCACCAGAATAAAAAATAAATTTATTATTTTACATAAACATTTTTATGTTGCTTTTTTGCTGGTATTCCAAGTAATCTTTTTTTTAATGGTTTTAACTACTGATCGCCATTAGGTGGTAGGGTGCAACAGATTGGCACCAAGTGACTGCATCTTGCGCGTGCTTTTTTTCGGTTCCAGCGCTTCAGCTAAGCTCCTTTGTTTCTGCGCGGTCAATGTCATTGTGAGTGAGCAAGTGCTGCATTCTTACTGCGTTGTGTGCAACGAGTGAAGGCGAGTGGAGGCGCTATTCGTTACACCTGCAGCACCTTGTTTTCACGTATGAGTAAACGTGGTCCCATAGTTTTAGTTTGACCAATGTTCGCGGCCTCGCATATCACACGTGCAGTATGGCCTTTGAAAGTCTAATGAGGGGAACTTTGTACGCCATTCTTTTTTCTCAGCGCTGCCATTGTGTACGCGGCTGAAGGCGCAATTGATCTTGTTTGCTGTCGGCGCTAAGGCTGTACTGCCCGAGAAGTCTCTTTTTGAGTGAGTTGAGGTTACGCAGCAATCGAAAGAAAACGAAAGGCCATTGACGCGCTTTCGCGAACTCAGAGGCATCGTAGACTTGGTGCCCTCATTCAGCCATTAGTTTAAGAGATCGGCTTAGAAAGAACCATACGAGAACAGACCTTCTTGTGAAGCAGAACAACATAAGCTAGATGATCGCTCTGCTGTGGTTATTGAATTCGGCGTGAGCTCCTCAGGAGATCATTCCAGTATGGACCGCGGAATGGAATGTGTGGACACACCACTATGGCAGAGTGTGGTTGTTGCTCATGACGAATTGGAACCACAACCGGCGAGTTGAGCGCACATGAGTATGACAGCCGATATTGTGTTCACGAAGAACCGGGTAGATCAAGTGATGTAGCCCCTAGACGTACAAATCCACAAGAAAGAAATTGCAATTTTAAAAGCACAGAATGAGGTCATAATTTCATTATTTGGTCAGGGTGAGGTTGATGTTGAGGAGCATGCACGGCACAGTTGCACTTTGATGAGTGTAAATGACGTGGAGGAGATGGAGAAGAGCCTGAAAATCTGAGGCAGCTCACAAGCAACTGGTAAGCAGGGCATGGATTCTTTAATATTGCACAAGGTAATGCTTGGCTATTTTGCAACAGTGCAAAGTTTTCTCACACATCGGTGGCAGCACTGTGCGCAATATTGCAGCCAATATGCTGAAGCATCTTCTCCATGACTGAGTGGGTGTTAGCTACAGTTTGTACGGACAGAAGGGAAAGAAGGCTTTAGTGAGCATGGAGCTCTTCAAGGTTATTGTTTGTGAGTGTTCATTAAATCTGCACTTTACAGATGAGAGCAATTAGGAGCATTTGTCTTATGTGCAGCTTTAGGTAGTGGTATTGAATTTTGCTCCTTTTTGTTGTCTTTTAACTATACAATCAGCCAGTGGGAATTGTTTTAGTTGGTGCTTCAGAGCCATGCAGAGCTGCTTGTAGTCCCTAATATTGTGTCGTGTAGTTGATAACGACTGTCGAGCTGGTATAAAAATAGCACAACATTCCCTGAGAGGAGCAGGTCAAAGGTCAATAGCTGCAAGTGCACTTAATGCGAGTCAAGAACAGAAAGTCAGTCTCAGCCATGCTTAGTTTAAAGAGAGTGTCTATCTGAAACATGAGTCATTATACTAAATGTAGAAACTGTCATGCGCTACCATGATCTGTTAAGACATCCCTGGTCGCATCTCGTGTCGCCGATAGTGATAAGGCAGTATGCTGCAGGCAACAAACAGAACACAAGTGCCAGAAAAACTTTCTGGAAAGTGCACATTACACTTTAGCTTTGTGCACAAATATTTTTAAAAGGCTTCTTGTAGGATATGTTTATCTGTGCAGTTGAGTTATTTACCTCGACAGCTGCTCATAGAAATGAACATGTTATTTTATTTACCACGCTTATGGTCGGCAGGTCTCGGTGTCTGATTTGCTCAACAGATCTGGGCTTCCCACTCTTGAATCCCGTCGCAAGCAGCACCGACTAAAAATGTTGTTCAATATCATACATAATAAAACAAAACTGAATTTTCAGAGTTACATGCAATACAACACAACACGCCCCACCCGTAACAAACACGAAAGGACTATCTTGATGCCACGATGCCGAACAAAAGCATATTCTTGTTCCTTCTTTCCACGCACCATTTCCGAATGGAACCGACTGCCAAGCGATATCACCAACCTGGTATCTTCAGAATCCTTCTTGTCTGCTGTTTCGGCTCATGTATCGCAGTAGCGTGTCTAGTACACAGTGTATTTCGGTTTCCTTGTTTTTATTCTCTTCACTTAGACTGTTTGACGTCGGATGATTTGCCTGTACTTTTTTTTTTTGCTTCCCATTGGTCTTATTGAATTTTGTCCTCGTACTGTAATCGCCCTTTGTCGCTGTTATTTTGTTGTTACCACTTTGTAATTTTTTTCCTTTGTGCACTCCTGCCCTGACCGCCAAAGGGCAGTCGGCAGTATTTATAAAATAAATAAATAAATAAATAAAATTAAGCGAAGTTTTTACTGTTCACTTTCGGTGGTATAATGCATTTTTAAGGATGGAAGCCCTACTTTCTTGTAACCTGATTTAGTAAAAAAAAATATCAGCAGGGTAACTAATCTTGGCTGAAGTATGCCAATTACTTCTGCAATATCTGACTACTGCAGAGTGAAAATGAATACGTGAGGAGCACTTGTTAATCATTTCTATGGATTCTTTTCACAGACAGGTTTCATCACAACAGATGCAAGAAGATTGTAGCAGGACTAGCTAGTATTCCTTTTTTCTGTCACTTGCACAGTGAGGGTGAACAGTGGGCTTAGACACAGATATGGAAAAGCACAGCAGAGCTGAGAAAAGCAGAATGGGCAATTCATAAAAGCTGCGTGCGATCTATATTTTGCCTGGTGAAAGCTGTTTGTCAAAGGTAGAGGCCAGAGCTGACAACAGGCATTCTGCATGTTCATTCATTCTTACTGTGGGTTTAGTATGTTACGAGAGTAATCTGCCTGTATGATTGGTTTTTCATGTTTGTTTTGCCTTTCTTAAGGCAATATGAAGATATGTTACAGCTTATAATGTGGCGTACCTATTGTAGAGTCTGTCCGGAAAAATCCCAACACGCATTCAGCATCAGACATGGATGTACGTCCCGCAGTTATGGCTTGGCTAAAATACTGCCAGGAACTTTTGAACACCACAACGAAGAGGTAACTACTTCTGTGTATCATAATGTATTCCTCATCTGTACGTTTTATGGGAATTTGTCACGCTCAGCCTGCATTTACAAGTGCTCAGGGTAAACCTGTTCACAATATTACGCACTTCTCAAAGTCTGGGATATACAGATAATTTATTATTTGTAATTACTCCAATCCCACAAGAAATTTTTTTAGGGTAGGCACAGGAATACAAGGAGAAAAAAAAATAGAAGTGCAGGTGTCAGAAGTACAGGCAATAATCAGAAGTAACATTAATAAACAACCGCTCATTGCAAGTAAACAAAGAAAATAATAATATAAAGAAACATACAGCTACTACAACCAGTCAGTAACAAATGCGTTTTAAACCAATTGAAAAAATATAACGTAATACAGCAACGAAGTACTTATTAGCAAAACTTAGACTTCTAGTCAGTAACGCCTGACATTGCTGTGAACTTTTGTTGTTAGTAAGCCAATTCCACTCTTTTACTGTGCTTGGAAAAAGAAATATTTAAAGTAAATATTACATGGGTAAAAGGGGTAATGAACCAAACATGGCCCATGTGCATAATCATCGGCAAAATAGGCATTTATTTTCTTCGTGAGACTAACTTTATAAATTGAAAAAAAAATCTGAAAGTAGGGTACCACCGAGCACATAATTAAACTGCCATTCACTACTGCGTAAGAACTGGGTTTATACTGTTCTTGGCAATTTGAGCGATTTTCACAAACATTTCCAGACAATTGGTGACTTCCGATAGCTCTGCATCACTCCAGTTGTGTGCTGTACTACATTCCGATGAAGTAGAACAAAAGGCAGGTTTGTTTCTTCAAAGATGTTTTTTTTTTGTTTTGGTATAGTGAGAGTTTATTGAAGAGAATTAAAAACGTGTCCTGGCTTTGTTCATTTTAGGTATTGCTGCCTTAAAAAAATTATATCTAAAAAAATTGTTCAGAGTAAAATGAAAATCAAATAAAAAGAATATTACATCCAGTGTAGTCGTTTCAGCCATTTAAACAGAATGTTAGCAAAGCAAGATGCTTGTCTCGAGTTTCAGTTAACAGCAGAGGGCAGTTTGTGTGTTTGTGATTAGCTATAGTCAAGACCTGGCTACCTGTGATGCCTAGTGCTTTATAGCATCTGCCTGTGGGCTGTGCATACGAAACATCGCTTTGTTGAAATGCATGTAAGTTGCCTTCCTAGGAACATAAAAACAAGAAAAGTCTTTCACATTCCTAAAAAAAAATCGTGTCAATCTAGTTTAGTATTTAGTAAGTGTGGACTTCATTTGGGTTTTTCACTGTTTATTTTTATTTGCTTTAGTACTTCCAGTTTCCAAGTGGACGAGTAGGCGCCCGACAAGGATGTGCTGCAAGGCAGCAGTGTCATCGTTTGCAAAAGTAGTGCAATTGCAATTCTTCATACTTCAACATATACTCGACAATTGCAGCTGGGCTTCGCTTTTATTTACATCAGGTAAACCAATTTGCGCATTAATTATCTCTGTTATTACCTCACATTCTTTCTACATGTATGCAGGCATCTTGGTGACAGTTATGACCTGCTGAAGGCCTGAGCAGAGAACGGCAGTCATGGTCATTGTTTTTCTGGTAAGCTGGTTCAAATGCTTTTCATTTTTATTTATTAACACTCTTCCACATTTAGGCAGGCATCGAGTTATATAGTCGGCTCTGTGCCTTCATTTCCCTGTGGCTAATAGTGGCCTGCACCATCGTACTGCTGTCATGATAGCTGCCTGCTAATTCTAATGAGCATTTTATAATGATCCAGCAGTGAATGCACAAAACGATAGCCCTTTTTTGCCACTTTGATATTTGCTGCGTGTAAATATTTTTTGAGTGGCCTAGTGGCTGTTCCACAGTGATTTTATAAGCTGTTCCACAGTGATTTTTAAAGTATGCATACACTTGCTAAAACTGATTTTTCTCCTGTCTCAACAACAGATGGTTTTCCATGTGGTGTTTTAAGGACATTTAGAATAGTGCATGTCTGTTTCGTTTATTTTGTAATGGTGCTTTTTTGTTGTCATAAAAATTGGTTGCATAGTCAGCGGTCTTCATACTGAAGTCAAAATAAAAAAAACATTTCTGTAAGTAATTCATGGTGCTGTTTTACATGTTACTGAAAGGGATTGGCAGTTTGAACTTTAATGCCATCGGCTTGAAGGCCATGCCACATTACTCTCATTATTCTTAAAAGTTCTACTTGAGATTGTTTTGGAAGGAGTAGAAGAAAAACAATTCGGCCTTTTAACCGGTACAAGCCTTTGATACCATGTATTGAAAGGGGATTGTAGAAAATGGGCTGATGGTAGGGATGAAAAAGAAGCCTCATGTTCTTCAAGACAGACAAAGGCCAAGGGAGTAGGCATAGATCAACCTGCCTTTTTCACAAGAAATGGCACCCTCTGGAAATTGGCAAAAATTTGTCTGCTAGTGGTTGAGAACGCACGTGGGAGAAGAAGCCGCGATCTGGTCCCACCAGGTGCCAACTGCACCTCAGTGGCATGGGTGTGCTTGACAGCTCTGGCCATCTGTCGCATATGCCTGTCACTAACATAAACTGTGCATGCGCGATAGGAGCCAGTGGTTCATTTTCAACCAGTGGAGCTGGAAGAGGACAGGGGCGCATGTACTGATCGGCCTTGTGAAAAAGGCGGGCTTCCATCAGTGAATTCCTGCTTTAGCTTTCTGTTGCATCTGTTTGGGTTGCACCTCGTTACTGTGCGACTGTTGTCTGTGACTATCGTGCCCATTTTTTTAATGCAGGTATTCCGATTCTTCCAAGGCAGTGCCTGCTTAGGACCATGCAGTGCAAGCCTCCAGTGCAAGTCTGTTGCGTCGTGGACTGCTGGGGTGCCCAAGATACGAGCATCTCACATGAAGTGGGAGTCCGCATTTATTTCTGTTCAGGCTTGCTAATTCTACTTCAGTGCTTTCAACTAAAAGCCTAGAACTTCTCCTTCTTGCCTAATCTTTTAGGTAATAAAATCTTTGTTCACAAAAGTAAACGCGATGTGATAGTGTTCTTACGCTCAGTCACACATAGAGCAATGGCTCCACTAGTTGTACAGGTCAAGTCATCAAGTTTCCAAGTACTGGTTAAAGTTTTCATTTACTTTGCATTTCAACATTAGTTGCGACTAGAGTTCTGCTGCCTTTGCCAGGAGCTCTTGTGGCAACAGTATTTTTCAGGTTAGCATATTGAAAGGTTCTTATGCAAAATGATTTTTATTGGAATTTTTAACAAGTGCCGATATTTTACAAACACCCAAACCTTTAACTAGCGAGCGTTACGGCCACTTTTCTGCGCTCCTGCACATTACAAAACAGTTAACCTGTGAAGAGATTAAGACTAAGCAGAGGCTCACCAAGCACTTGCCTAATCTTGACCTATCCACAAGTTTGATCCATACGAAGGTGCAGCCACGGAAAGGAAAATAGCCATCATGCACGCTAGTTAGAGATTTGGGTGGCTATTCGCGTGACTAAATTTGTCATATATGCCTGAATGGCCAATATCGTCAGGATCAAACCTTGCTTGGCTGCAGGAGTGCACCAAATGGTGTATGCATAGCTTACTGCAGTGATCAGGCGTAGATTTAGCAAAAACAACGAATTCTAGGGGAGGGCTTGAAGAGGGTTTGAAATGTCTTTGCAAGATGTTTTTTAGCCAAATTTTAGCGTCACGCTAGCACAGCTACAGGAAGGCTTCATGCTTTCCACAGCTAGATAACATCTACAACTAGACGTCTACAAGACTTGGGTGCGGTCTTGCTGAGAGGTTTATTATGGTGTCTTCGGCTGATGGCACTCGCGGCGTTTTCTGCGCACTCGTGCGGTGCCGCACGTTCGGCTGGCTGCCACTCGTGCGGTGGTGTACGTTTGGCTGGGACAAGCACGACACGAGTGCGCGCCACCACGCCACCGTGGAGACTGACGGCAGAGCGCGGTGCAATCCAGTCGTGCAGCACGCGCTAGCAGGCGCCGGGAGGGCCGGCAGCAGACGACTCGGCGAACGTCTCCTGTAGCTTCACTACCGCATTCCAAATGCAGCGGATAGAGCAAATGGACAATAAATGTTGCGCTCGCTTTCTTCTAGCATTGTTGGACTCCAGTAGTTCATCGGAAAGTGAAGATGAGCTAGTCGCCGCTATTCATGAGCATGGTCGCCTGTACGAGCAGCCGAAAGTGGAGAACTTCATGACCAGCGTAGTGCCGCAATACAGCGATGAAGAGGTGCGTTTAATAACGGCAGTTCATTGCGTCTATCTGTTGTGCCCCACTGTTTGGTGTTTTTGTTCATTTTACTTTCTTTCCTGTGTCTATTTTCAGTTCCGGAGGCATTTTCACCTGACCAGAACGACTTGCAATTTGTTGACGACGCAGTTTGAAGACTCAAGCTGCTTTCCAAAAAATTACTGGCATGGCGGAACACCTCAGAAAATATCCGAAGAACACTTTCTGTCCTTTCTGTGGTTAATGACCGCGTAAAGAATTATCGTTCAAAGCGCAAAACATATATGCGTTTGCAAGATTCCTTTTCATATGTATGTTCACAGGTGTTCCCAGTCACTCGAATGCTTGATTCGTTTCGGCAGGCATGCTGGTAACAAAGCCACCTTTAGATCTGTAGCACAGCTGTTTGGAATGGCAGAGAGCACACTGCATAGCGTGGTGGACAGAGTTGCGGGCTTTTTGGAGGCCGTTGCTCCAATGTACATAAGGATGCCCGGAACACAGGCAGAGAAGCTGCAGACAAGCTCTGACTTCAAAGCGGCAAGTTTGCTTTCCTGCAGGACCTTTAGGAAATATGTGCCATGTTTTTTTTTTTCTGGTACAATTATTGTGCTAATGCAGGTGCATTTCCAATCTTTGAATGGCGTGTATATGCTAGCTGATAATTAAAAATATGATTGTTTATATCCTAACTTTCAGTTTTAATTAGATCGTGTTCGTGGTTATGCTTTAGCTGCAAATATAGGTCATGCCTTCGCACGTACGAGACCGAATGAACGGCAAATCAACTGCAAGCACGATGAAGTGGCAGGGATGGATTGTCGCATGCCTCTTTCTATAGGAAGATTGGGACCGCGCTGTATAGAATTAACCACGCGTACTTGATTAAGTACGCGTACGCGTACTTAACCATGAGATGCCTACCTATGCCCTCCAAGGAGTTTGCAACAAGGAAAGAATGTTTACAGACATGTTTTGTGGTCCCACGGGACGGCTCCACGATATGACATACTGTATACTATAATTGTATACTGTATTGCATTGTATAGCACAAAGTATGTTCATTTTAAATACTCATATGTGTTGCAACGGGTCTCACTCATTTTTTCTTTACATATAAGGTTAGTTTAATTTTTGTTTCTTTCATGTTCGCCGTGGTCATTTTCATTTCAATGACGTTTTTAACAAACTGAACCCAAAACGAGCTCTGTGTGTGTGTGTGTGTGTGTGTGTGTGTGTGTGTGTGTGTGTGTGTGTGTGTGTGTGTGTGTGTGTGTGTGTGTGTGTGTGTGTGTGTGTGTGTGTGTGTGTGTGTGTGTGTGTGTGTGTGTGTGTGTGTGTGTGTGTGTGTGTGTGTGTGTGTGTGTGTGTGTGTGTGTGTGTGTGTGTGTGTGTGTGTGTGTGCGTGTGTGCGTGTGTGTGTGTGTGCGTGCGTGCGTGCGTGCGTGCGTGTGTGCGTGTGTGCGTGTGTGCGTGTGTGTGCGTGTGTGTGTGTGTGTGTGTGTGTGTGTGTGTGTGTGTGTGTGTGTGTGTGTGTGTGTGTGTGTGTGTGTGTGTGTGTGTGTGTGTGTGTGTGTGTGTGTGTGTGTGTGTGTGTGTGTGTGTGTGTGTGTGTGTGTGTGTGTGTGTGTGTGTGTGTGTGTGTGTGTGTGTGTGTGTGTGTGCATACACGCACACGCATGCACACGCGCGTGCGTGTGTCATTTAATTGTCTACTTAAATAATACAGCACGTGAGTTCATCGCTGCCAAAACAATGAACAAAGGTGTAGCAATGAATTTACAAAACACAATTGCGAAAATTTTATTTTATGTTTAATTTAATTACTGAACCTCATTTATAATGTATGCGTCCTGCAATCCAGGGGCGGACAACGAGATGGGGATTTGCCATGCATGGGCATACCACATCCTTCACCATTTTTTTCTTTGGACCAAAAAATTTGATGACATGCAATTGAACAGATTATACTATTCCCTAACCGCTCCCTCCATGCATTGCCCCATAAGAATCCGCCCACGGCATATGCGTTAGGTGACGCCCGTTTCAGGTCATTTCAGAAAACGATGTCTTTATTGAAGATAACATATTTTAATTAACATCGATTGCATGGCTGCTAACACTGAAAGAGTACAGAAGAACATGCGTGGCACAACAATATTCGAGAATTACACCGCCTTTCCCGGCTTGTTGCTGCTACGTCGCGCTCTCCACGAATGGTTTCAGTAGCCTGCTTTACGGGCATACTGCGGACTCTGGGACAAGGCGAAATCAGGTTACGAGTCGAGTTGCCATACGTGCAAGTAAAATAATTTTTCCCTGTTCTCTGAGATTCGTTTATTGATGTCGTTGTGACTTTCAGTCAATTTTAAACACTTTCACGACTTCTGTAACTCGATGTCCCATTTTTGCACGCTCCAATTTAATGATGTAATATATGCGCCAGCTTTAAACAGACGTCTTACCTGCCAAGTCATCCCCTCTGGATGTCTCTTGGCCCTCTTGAAGTGTTGCTATAAACTCTTGCACTTTAGATGGATCTAATATTCAATGACAGAAAAACACGCGCAAATATTAGCAACCCTTGAAAAGCCAGGGTGGCTCCTTGCAGTCCAAGTTCATTTCATTCCCCATATCGTATCCTTCAAAGAAAGGAGTTTTTTTTCCTTACCTGCCTGAAGAGTTTGCAGTTCTTCGTTTGTAAGCTCACATTTAAAACATTTCCCGTCGACATATAGCTGAACTGAATCATTGTGCAGCGGCACCAGCAACACTTCTTCTCACAGGCGATAACTTTCGCTGAACTGTCATCTGCTGAACTCAAATTCCGCGTGCGCTTCGCAGAGGGCACTAGAGGTGAAAGAAACATGCTGCACGCCGCCGCACGCTCGGCTGGCACTGTGAAGGAGACCAACTCATGTAGTATTTGACGTCACTTCCTGAGCACCAGCACGGAGGCAGTGCGGCTCAGCCGAAGACACCATTAGACCTCTCCTAGTTCTTTTTGCGTTACATGGGAGCTAGAAGAAAGAAAGCTGAGCTTGGCGCCGGCTAATAGCAGCTAATGGCTTGACCAAGATTACTTGTAGCCAACCTGCTTGGCTAGTTTCCAACAACTAGATGTCTTGAAGATGACTGTGTTTCCTGGGTAGTTTACACATTTTGTTTCCTAACATCGTGTATTGTTATTGTCGAAACTCCCAAAGAGCAGCTAGTCGATGGCTGTTCACTGTGCAGTGTGGCATGCTATAGAATAGAACTAAAGTTCTTGCCAGCTAGGCAACAATTTCTATTGATCGACAATGGTGCATCAGTTTGGTTGACACCATAACACAGTAGCCACCAAACACTGCAGCACTCCCAACTAATTTTATCAGCTTTAAGGTTGTAAAGAATTCACACTTGAAAGGGCACTGTGAATATGTCAGGGTATTGCAGCTAATTGTAGGCACATCTGATAAAATCTTTTATATTTGTATGTCTGATAGTAGGGTTTAAGACATCTACAAGTAAAAAAGCATTTCAGACAATGCTGCTGAGAATAGAAGTTAACGAACAGATAATTTTAATACATGTAGGAGATTCCAGATCCCATTTTAGACATAGAATCCTTCTTTGAGATTTCTGCCAGATGTCTTGCAACTTAAAAATGTCTGTGCACCTTAAAAATGTGGTTCGGCTACTTTAACTATCTTATCCGTTAGTAATATGGATAAGATAGTTAAAGTAGCTGAAGAGTTTTATAGAAATCTATACAGTAACAAATTCAGTCAGAACGTTAATGATGGATACAGCAGCGCACAGCAATGCAGTATCCCGCCAGTAACAAAAGAGGAAATAAAGAAAGCCTTATGAGCAATGCAAAGGGGAAAAGCAGCTGGTGAGGATCAGGTAACAGCAGATCTGTTGAAAGACGGAGGGGAGATTCTGCTAGAAAAACTAGCCACCATGTATACGCAATGCCTTATGACCTCGAACGTATCAGAAGCTTGGAAGAACGCAAATATAATCTTATTTCATAAGAAAGGAGACACCAAACACTTGAAAAATTACAGTCCGATCAGCTTACTGTCCTTTGCCTACAAGGTATTCATTAAGGTAATCTCTAATAGAGTCAGGGCAACCTTAGACTTTAATCAACCAAATGATCAGGCAGGCTTTGGTAAAGGATATTCCACAATGGATCATATTCACACTATCAATCAGATGATAGAAAAATGCGCAGAATATAACCAACCGCTATATATAGCCTTCATTGATTATGAGAAAGCATTTGACTCTGTGGAAACCTCAGCAGCCATACAGGCATTGCGGAATCAGAGTGTAGATGAGCCTTATGTCAAAATCCTGGAAGATATATATAGTAACTGTACAGTTACCGTAGTCCTCCATAAAGTCAGCAATAAAATTCGAATAAGGAAAGGCGTCAGGCAAGGGGACACGATCTCGCCAATGCTATTCACCGCCTGTTTACAGGAGGTATACCGAGGCCTGAATTGGGAACAGTTGGGGATACGAGTTAACGAAGAAAACCTAAATAATCTGCAATTTGCTGATGACATTGCCTTACTGAGTCGCTTCGATGACCTGCAAACAATGATCAATGAGTTAGAGACAGAGCAGTACGGTGGGTCTAAAAGTTAACATGCAGAAAACCAATGTAATGTTTAACAGTCTAGCAAGGGAACAGCAGTTCACAATTGGCAATGAGGTTCTGGAAGTGGTAGAGGAATTCGTCTACTTCGGACAGGTAGTGACAGCCGATCCGGATCATGAGAGGGAAATAACTAGAAGGATAAGAATGGAGTAGAGCGCATATGGTAGGTTCTCTCAGATCATAAATAGCAGGTTACCAATATCCCTCAAGAGAAAAGTGTACAAGAGCTGTATCCTACCGGTACTCACCTACGGGGCAGAAATGTGGAGGCTAATGAAAAGGGTTGAGCTTATGTTAAGGACAACACAGCGAGCCATGGAAAGGAAACTGATAGCTGTAACGTTAAGAGACCGGAAGCGGGCAGAGTGGGTGAAGGAACAAACGCGTGTAAATGACATCCTAGTCGAAATCAAGAGGAAGAAATCGGCTTGGGCAGGGCATGTACTGCGAAGGCAAAATAACCGCTGGTCTTTAAAGGGGCCATGACATGGGCGTTCTTCATATTGCAGTTTTGTGCTTCAGTAACTAATATGAGAGCTTATGATTCAGTTTCAGAAATCTGGCTGCCCTGGACGCGCTGTATGTTCCAACAAATGCGATCGAAATTGAGAACGGGGAACTCCTCCCACCAGCAGCGACCACCATATTGAATACTCTCGTGACGTCACCAGGGCATACACTGATCAATGTCGTCTGCTCTCGTTGCTGCAATGTGCGCAGCGAGGTCCCATTCCCCCCTGCACTTTCGCTGGCGCTCTAAGTAGCAGTCTTCCCCAATATATGAGTGACTGGTGCCGCAAAAGCGTTAAGAACAGTAACGCAGTTATTCCACGGTATAGGTAGGGTCCGGTCACACTAGGCCGATGCGACGGCGAACGACAGTCGGCTGGCTGGTCGGTATACAAATTCCGTCGCTGATGCTCCAGTCTGTCATGCTATATCGACGACGATGCCAGCATGACCAACGATCCCGTATCGCAGTAGTGTAAAGAGTGAACTTAGTGGGAACTGGCAGTGTGTGGTGGGGGACCAGTTGGTATGACATTCTAAAACTTATTGAACCTGATGCCAGCCACGGCGACATACGCGTGCACCAGCGAAGACGTGCTTTCATTCAGTGCCTGCGCATAGAACCTATCGGCGAGACAAGCAACACGTGCAGAAAACGCGGCACGACGGTGCTGCTCATTGCTCGCCGTCGTCGTCTGGGCTTGTGCGGCCGAGTAAAAGCTTCACGCCCGGTGAATAGACGGCCCGAAAAACTGCGCTTGTGTACCTTATCCGTATCGAAAAAGCGAAACGAGCGGCTGCGTTTCATTTCTTCACATCAGCAGGGAACTCTTGTCAGATTCTTGAATTTCGGTTGACGGTGGACTGCCGGCCCCTTTCGTGACGAGGTCTAGCGAGTACGCAGGATTAGTGTGTGCGATTTCGGCCATTGCAGAGAGCGAATTCACAGGTTTTAGCTACTAAAAATAGCTGTCAAGTGCAGAGGCGTAGCCGGGGGAGAACTTATGTGGCTTCAGCCCCCCCCCCCCCCTCGAAATTTTTTCGAGATGTCACACACCGCTGACGAAAACAACCACCTGTGCCGGAAGTCAATCTGAATTTTGTCACCTACAGTGTCTTTTTCAGACTAGAAAAGATATTTTTGAACGAACATTGCTAACTCGGGTTAGATTTCGTGGCAACGCCCATGCACCTGCAGTCATGTAACGCAAGGGGCCCCATCCTAGCACAAACTTTCAAGGGCCTATCAGTGGCTCGCTGTTGCGACTAAAATTTCGGTGCAATTACTCGCAATGCATGACCGGTGACAGCTGCTGCTGCACAGTACACTGGAACGAAGGACAGCGTCATTGAGATTTTTCCCTGGCCGTTGCATATGTACAAAAATGTAAAGCTTCTTTAACGACAAACATTCATTAAAATATTTGTCCTCTACTTTATAATTTCATTGCCTTTACGTTTTTCATATCAGCGGCATGCACTGCTTTGCAGGTCAGGACCAATATAGTTCTAGACTTCGTGTGATATTTTCTTTATTTATTAAATACGCAAAAACATGGAAGGATTGGTATCAGTTATGTCTGCCACGAGTGAACGACAAGGGGATAGTTGATATGACATGATTACAAGACATAAAACTGAAGCAAACAGGACGAGCTCGTCCTGTTTCCTTCTCTCCTGTGTCGTGTCCCCTGCTCAGTTTTATGTTTTGTAATCATGTCTGCCACGATTTTTAAGACATACGGATACATTTTTTTTATTTTAAAAAATACATATTTCACTTCTCTCGACCGTGCATAGCGTCGTACACAAAGGCATTGTCAATGGCAATTTTACTTGTCTAGAAAGTGCATAGCGTTGTCTAATACACAATGGCGTTGTCAATGGCAATGGCAATGCAGTTATTATTGCTGCGTTTAATCCTTCCACAAATTTTATGTGGAGGCTGCGCTGCAACATGAGCAACCCCCCCCCCCCCCCCCCGGAAAAAATTTCTGGCTACGCAACTGGTCGAGCGTAATTTTGCCTACAGTACCCTCAAAGCGAAGACTGCTTACATTGCAGGGCGCGAGTACAAGAAGGGGGAAGTGTCGATATGTGATCCGGTTTTCACAGCATGCATGTGCTGAAGGCAGCCGGCAGCAGCCGTCGGCGTCGACTGTAGACAACAAAACTAGTTCTTCTCATTAATTCAAGTAATTTCCGAACGTATTTTAGCTAAAGCGATTCAAAATCAAATACTGATGACATAAAAGGAAGCATATACAATTAGCGGGAAGCGCCGGTCCTACGCGAAGCGTTTCCCAAGCAGGCGATATAGCATCAGCGCTTGAAGTTAAATTATTGCAGTGTTATAGTGTGTAAATAAGTAAAACTACAATTTGTGAGCAATACTACGTAATATTTAATATAAGGAGAACCCACCCTGCGTTTTATGCCACGCAAACGAGCAGTACTGTTTGCTCACAGCTACGTAAACAACCCCAGCTCGAGGCTGCAGTTTTCGTAATCGTCGCATTCCTGGGCCACAATGTGCACGAAGAGTAAAAACTAAATAATTTACTATATGGCGTTTACTGTGCGTGCGCATTCTGGCCCAGGAATGCGGTACAAGCTTTCCCCTTCCTGGTGCTCGGCTTCTTAGGGTGAAATGCTTGGGAAATAGGTCTTCGACCCCACCTTGTGAAATGAAAAACTACCCTGTGTCATGGCACTCTTTGGCCAAAGCTGCCCTTGCGCCATAAAAAATCATCTTCATCAAATAATTTACTATTCTTTTCAAGCGCTCATTTAGAAAGTGACAACTATTTATCAGTGCGGGCAGTGAAAGCATTCGAGTAGCGTAGGGTCTTGCAAGCAGCTTGGTTCCTGCAAAAGGGTTCTATGCGAGCCGAAGGGAATGTATCTTCGACTTACAAATGCACACAAGCAGCGAGGAAGTCGTCTCATTCGGCATTTTTCCTTCCTCCTTTTGTGCTTCAAGGTTACTTAGTGCCACGTTGTGATAATTTGAGTTTAATTATCGAGCCGATGAATAACAGACCAGAAATTGGCAGCCAGCTACAAAACGCCGCGGCTTTCACGGCGTACTTCGGTGAAGGCATGCAAGGCACGTGCCGCTTTTCACATACGGGAGCACTTGACTGCTCAAAAGAGACCACACTCATAACACAGAAATAACATGTTTATGAGCGTAAATAATAAAGCTGGGGTCCAGCGACTTCTATTTCCTAAACAATCACAAAACGGGCGCCACGAGCAAGTCTCCTTTCCCGAGGATCACTCAGCTCGCGTACTAAGCTGAAGGCTTCCGAAAATAAAGCAAAGAAAATGCATTTTTTTTCGATAAGCCAAAAAAACTTTTCGAGCGCCCGCCATCTTCGGTGTGCATGCAAGCACCTCAACAGCGCGCAGCAGACGACTTGGGGCGGGTATTCCCCTGTGACGTCAGCGATTAGAGGTTGCCAGACCAGCAAGCAGTTCTCAGAAGAAACTGAAAAAACTCATTTTAAAAATGTTTACCGCACAGACAGAATCAACTGAAATTTGGGGGAACATTAATTTAACATGTTGAGAATTAAATGCGATAAGCAGGGTATGTGTGAAAATGGGCTGTCATGGCCCCTTTAAGGGTAACGGAGTGGATTCCAAGAGAAGGCAAGCGTAGCAGGGGGCGGCAGAAGGTTAGGTGAGCGGGTGAGATTAGGAAGCTTGCAGGCATAGGGTGGGCGCAGCTGGCAAAGGACAGGGTTAATTGGAGACATGGGAGAGGCCTTTGCCCTGCAGTGGGTGTAGTCAAGCTGCTGCTGATGATGATGATGCATTAGCTGGGCTAGAAGACAGCTACAAGATGTATCAAGACATATAGAAATGTCTTTCATATCATGTCAAGCCATCTTGTAAACGTCTAGTGACTATCACGGGAGGGTGGGGGGGGGGGGGGGGGGGCATTTCACACGTGTATAAGACAACTTGTTTGTCTTGGGCAAAATGCCTTATAGACGTCTAGTAGGCTGGCCAATGTTCGGCAAAAAAAAAAAACTTTTGATAGTACGACATTTGTCTTTTAGACTTCTGCCAGATGTTTTGCAAGAGTGCAATGTCTTGCACTTTTTGTCAAGACATCTTGTGAACGTTTAGCAACTATCTCAAAGACCAGTTGACACGTCTATAAGACGGCTTGCTTATAGCTTTTATAGATGGGTTGGTGTTCACTGGGGCATGACGAGTAACTCTTGAAACCCAGGCGCCGCGCATGCCGGGTAGAGCACGTGATAACCAAGGTCCGTCCATCTATCCTCAGCCGGTGTTAGTCGTCCGGAGCGGGCATGCCTTCAGAACTCAAACTCGCGCTCACATCGGCAAAAGTGTGTCATGTCACTTAAGTGCGCCCTGTGCGAAACCCTCCTACTTACATCGAGACACAAAGCACAAAGCGACTGCACTAAGTTCACCATGCAGATTGATTTCTGTAGAGTTTTATAGCCATCTTTATCGCTGTTTAACTTCGTTGGCTTTCTTGGGATGTTTTCACAGAATACTTCAGTGGAAGCCCCCTTCATCACGACAGCATCATGGATGTCGTTGGGCTCTTGTGAACGAAGAAGGGCAGCGTGGTTGGGTGCGAGGAGCATTGCCCTGCACTCGCAACATGCATCGCGTGCTTTTGTATACTTTGAAGGTTTCACTTCGTGAACTCCTTGAACCAGCAACAAGCATGTATATGCAAATCGGCGCAGCATAGAAGAAAGAGAAGATGCTCATAAAGAGTAGCCTTGCTCAAAACTGGTACAAAAGCGCTGCTGTGCATTGGCCTCTTAAGAAGAGGTGACTCGGGGACCAGTGTTTTCTTGCTTGGCTGCTACCAAAAAGTGTTCTTCGGAGATCCCGGGGCCAGACGCGCTTGGCCAGATGGTTGGGAGTATCGCGTACAAGCAGATGTTAAAACACCTGCTTGTACGCTGATGCAAAAGGCTGCAGGAGGTTTGCGTTACCATCACTGCTGTGTTTGCGCATACGTAAACACACGAGTCCAACGAGGAACATGGCAACACACATGGACCTTTTTTTTGGAATGGTCTGCGTACATAAAAAGGCTTTGCTGACGTGGCTCTTGGACACAAGAGCAATGGTGTCAATCGTGGCGATCCCACTGTCACCACGATCACTTGATGACAGAACAGCATAACTGGGCCTGACAAGTTTGTAGTGTACTCCAGTCGGAGTCTCTGAGAAAACTGTTCATTGGAGCGAAAGCATACAAGTATATGGTAGACAGTACCACGATACCCAGCGCTCCTCCCCACTTGCTAGGCATAGTCACGGAGGTCAGGGGGAAATCTCTTCTCTCGGGCGGAGCGCCGAAGAACGATGCCAGCTGGCGGAGGAATGTCAATGGAGTTATCGGCGCTGTCAGAGTCGGAGCAGCTGTGCACGAGTTCTGGTGAGTCAGCAGGTGGCTCAGTCGAAGTGCGAAAAGGTCGATCGCTCTGATCTTTTGACTCTGAGTGTAGCTCAGGCATTTAAAGTTCGGGAGCTTGGCGAGGGACATCGGATAGGTTGTAGTCTCTTTCTAATGTGGTGAACGTGCCTATGCCTGATTGTACCATCGTGGAGCTGAGCTGGACCTCATGACTGGCTATATAGTGTGAAGAACATAAAAACGCAGCCAAGTGATCTGCCAATATGTGTGCCTGTTCCCCTATATTTGTTTGTGTACCAAATGTTGTCAAAAAAGAAACGGTGAAGGGTGGGTAGCTACCATTTAGTTTTCGAACTTGCTCCCAAATTTTCTTCAATGGGGTTGAGCTGTTTATAGAAGACACATAAGCCTTCCAGGATGCTTTCTCAGCGTTGCACCGAATATACCGTGCTTGTGTTCTCGTCTTTTTGAAAAGAATAAGGTTCTCGTATGTTGGATATCTGCGAAAGACTCCCCAGGCTTTATTTTGTCATTTTTTCACCTCCCTGCAGTCAAATGAGTACTTTGTGGTTCTGATAGACTTCTCCTGAGGATTTTGGGATTGATAGGTGCGCGGCATTAAGGATGCATGTTGTGAATGCTTCATTTATTTCGTCTATGCTGAGGTTTTCTAAAGCAATGTCCTGTACCGTAAAATTCCAAGCAAGCGCCCCCACCCCCGCAGTCGAAATTACTGGCAAAGTAGGAGGGGGGCGCTACCCCGGAACAGCGCCGAAATTCAAGATGGCAGCGACATTTTCCTGCCAGAAAAAAACGCGCAGTGCACATGAATTTTAAACGTCCTGCCATTCCTTCCTGCTCGAAGTACCCGAAGAATGCATCATCCACACATTCACTAAACACCGGCGCACCATTATTCAACTTTCTTCGAAGTTTTTCTTTAGCAACTTCTCGGAATTTCTGTCCCATTCCCGTATCAGTTTCCGGTCGAACTTGAAGTCTCGAGACATTTGGCGAACGTTTCCTTCCGTTTTCCCAACGCCATTGTATGACCTCAAGTTCCTTCGCCACTGCGTGCGAATGCATTGCTGACTTGACAGCACCAAAACAAGACAACAAATGGCATGTGATGAACGGGCATGCGAATAGCTTGAAAAGCAGGATTGGATTGGATTGGATTCTTGGACTGGATGGGGCAGGTCAGTGTTGCCTGGAAATATTATGAATATTCTGGTTCACTGTAGCCTGAGCGCGGTGTGCGATAATGGCGCGGGGAGGAAGGGGTGGGGGCGCTTTCCCGGAATAGCGTGGCAATGTGAAATTAATATCGAAGTTAGGGGGGGGGGGGCCCTTGCATGGGTGGGGGTGCTTGTTCAGAATTTTACAGTAAACTGGCTTTTTCTCTAAACAATTCCCAATCTGCTAAATGTAGCTTCCAATGCCGTGGATTTGTTGGCATGACTGTTTCAGAGGATGACAGGCTTAGTATGACAAGAAAATTATTGCTCCCATATGGGCTGTCAAGACATCACATTTAAAATCAGTAAAATATTTGATGAACAAAAAGCTAAATCTAGGCAGCTCATTTTCCCACTGCTTGTAGAGGAGTAAGTGTGTTTGCCTGTGTTCAGAAGGCCGACATTGTTGCAGAGAATAAAATCTAGAATCAGGCTTCTGACGTTCGTTCCTTCACTTCCCCAAAAAGAGGAGTGAGCATTAAAATCCCCAGCTAAAAGATATGGCTCTGGTGGCTGTATTAACAGCGCTTTTAAATCATGAAGTGTGACAGTTAGGTGAAGTTCAATGTAAATGGAACATATTTTTAAGGTTTTAAAATAAAGGATTGTAACAGCAACTGCCTCATATGAGTTTTAGGTCGATTTTCCGAGTTGCAACACCCCCATGGACCACAATAGCGGCGCCTCTAGAGAGCCTGCTTGAGTTCTCTCGGTCGCAGCGATAGACTTGGTACTTTTAAAGAATGTTTTTTTTAATGTGGTCCTAGGCTAGTCTCCTGGAGATATATTGCTGCTAGAGAGAATGAAGTTAAAATATCTGTTACGCCTGTTAGCTGGTCTCATTTTCATTTTGTGCATTTGTGTCTGTGACGACCAACCGTCTTTTTTTAGAAGCGAGGAGGTGGGGGTCTTTCTTTTCCCTGTGCGAGAGCCGGTCGGCGACAGCTGCGGTGAGGGGAGCCGAAGCTTGGATGCGGGACTGCTCCCATTCCCGGCATTTCTTGGAACGGAGGCTCTTGCAAGTGTTCGCTTCTTCTGTGTGTGTCTGTGTATTTCCTGAGCGTGCTTGCATTTGTTTTTAACTGCGAGTTTCAGCTCTGACACAGTCAAGAACATCCTTTGTGTGGCCACGAGCAGGCCGTCAGCTCAGGTGAAGAAAAAACGAAAAGTGATATGTTTGAATGGCAGCTGCTGTCCCACCTGCAGCACAAAATAGCAGAGCACGAGGCATTTGGCCTGTCAGTTGGTGCAGGCCAAATGCCTGCACCATCCGCAGCCAGGTGCAAAGTGCAAATAATGCAGATACTTTAAGAATATGAGTTCTGATAAATAGCAGTGCTGCTTTTTTTCCTGCTTTCGGGTAACAAAAGTTGGTACTGCTACTAGGGTGGTATAAATCTTATTTTAATAGTTTAGATAGTTTATCGGGGCTTAACGTCCCAAAGCGACATGGGCTATGAGGGATGACGTAGTCAAGGGCTCCGGAAATTTTGACCTGGGGATCTTTAACGTGCACTGACATCGCACAGTACACAGGCCTCTAAAATTTCGCCTCCATCAAAATTCGGCTGCCGTGGCTGAGATCGAAGCTGCGTCTTTCGGGTCAGCAGCCGAGCGCCATAACCACTGAGCCACTGCAGCACAAATCTTAATATAAGATACAATTCAAGAATGCTGTAGCAAAAAGCTGCCAAGGAAGACCCTCCAGGCAGATTCTCATGATATCGCAGTTAATCCCATACCATTGAGATACTTGACAGACACTGTTAAGTGGAAGACCACAGGGCCGATGGGACCCCCCCCCCCCCCCACCGAGCCGGTTACCAGGAGCGGTCATGCCCGGGGGGGGGGGGGGGAATCGAGGAATGTACGTCGAGGCGTGACGCCCGCGCTTAGGGTGAGCAGCGGCACTAATCCTTTCTGTCCCGACGCGTGGCAATCGGTGGATCGAATGCAGCATGCAGCGAGCTGCGCATTCCACTGGGCTCGGACCGGCGAGCCCTGGGCTCCGCTCACTTGCACATACGGTGCCACTGCACTGCGGTTGGTTAAAATTGGGCGAGAGCTAGATTACTCAAGCTCCGCCCAATTATCGAAGGGGTTAAAACCCGTGGGAAACAACGTCTTGGGACGAGGGCGCCGAGCCATAGGCTCGGCCGTTTTTAACAGCCTTTTTTTTAACAGCCTTTTCTTTAAACTGCTTGTCATCACTTCCTTGTATTTCGGTCCCGTCTTTAATAAATAAGTTTTGCTTTGAGAAGTTGGAATTGCTGCCCCAACCGGCAACGTGTCGCCGGACGAAGACCTGAAGTGCTATTCGTACTGCTAACCGCCGTTCCCATCAGTAGGAGGGCAGAGAAGTTTAACTGGTGCCGTGACCAGGATCGTCTGAGCGGCTTCCTGCAGAGTGGTTGGAGGCAGTATTTTCCGGAAGATTGACGGGGCAACATCTTGGTGAGAAGCCCCGGGGACCAAGGTCCAAGTGAGGCGATACCCTTGTGCGAGGCCTGGGAGTCAAGGCTCCACGTCAGCGCTGAGGGGCCAGTGAAGCGGACCGACGGAGCGAAGCGCGGCGACTTCGGCGGCATCTGTGGCTGGCGACTTCATCGGCATGGAGGACGTGACGGGCACCGCAGTGAGCACCGGTGGGACACCCACCCCTTCCGCCACCAGCTGAACGTGGACAGCGGAAAGACAGACACCGACCCAGCGCAGCACGAACAAGAAGTCTGCAGAACACAGAAACAAATCAGGGAGCCGCCTGTGCTAGGTAGATGGATCAGACACCGCGGGGAAAGGAACGTACGGGACGGTGGCCCAACCTGAGTGTGTGTGTGTGTGTGAGTGCTTGTGGACTGCCATCTCAAGTGCATTAATGATGGACTCCTTGTGTGATGAGTGCTTCGACTGTTATTTGCTCGCAAAAAGAAAAATATGTAAATCTGAGTGTAGATGCATGCAACAAGATATCCTTGTGAACATACTCTTTTCGCTATGGGCTCCGTGCGCTGCAGTTTGGCGCGCGCGAGGGGCGCCACCTGGTTAACAGCGGTGGCGAAAGGCGGACGCAGCCAACGCAGCTCTCTGGTTCAGTTTGCAGTGAGCGAGGCGAGCGGTGAGGTGTTTCGTCCGAAGGCGAAAACAAACTTGGATAATTATGGGTGCTCTACCTACTGCTGTGTTTACTCAATGTCATAACAGCTACAAAAACACTGCAATCAAGGTACCGAATATATTTAAACGCTTTTCTTGGACATCGTGCATGCTCGCTCATGCACAGAGGGTATGCTGGAAATGAGTGCACTGTGGAATTAAATTCATGAGAGTGAACTGGGAAAGGGTTTACAATGACTGGGGTGTTTCGAACGTGACATCACTGGTAGGAGCTGCTTTATGTCCTTATGTAGAGCGAATGAATGCGTTCAGTCAGTCACAGGAAATGGTCTACGGTGAAGTTCTTGGAGCTAGCATCTGAAGTTTAAGTCTTCGTTTGTTATGCTCATCTGTGGTTCAGCGTGTCAATTTTGTTTCTAGTTTTTTTTCGTGCGTGTGTGTATGCAGTGAGAGCGACGTCGTACTTCTGAGAGGGCTTATGTCGTTTTTCACACTGTTTCACCTAAGCTTTTGTGTATTTATTTGCATCATTTTATTTCCTTCAGTGGTTTAAAATTTTGCGTCTTTATTTGTTGCATTTACGAGATCTCAAATTCTGTTCTAGACGAATAAAAAGAAAAACAGAGAGTGGTTCAAATTTCTCTCTATATATATTCCTTGGATTTCACAACATCACTAAACCCTTAATTTCGGGAATTAATCTTTTGATTTTAACTAGGTTTACCGTCTCAATGCAATGAAGACTATAAGGGGCGCCATAGTGGAGGTTCTAGATAATTGCAACCACTTGGAGTTCTTTAACGTGCACTGACATCGCGCAGTACGCGGGCCTCTAGAATTTTGCCTTCACCGAAATGCGACCGCCGCAACCAGGATCGAACACGAGTCATTTGGGTCAGCAGCTGAGCACCATAACCACTGAGCCACCGCGGCGGCCTTTCTATAGTTAAGTATTTACCAAAAGAGAAATACGACCAAAATATTCATGTAATTGGTGTCTTCATGAAATTCCTGAAATGAAAGTCCTGTGGAAGATACCTATCAAGAAACCCATCGCCTTTTTGTATGCTTAGAGCTATGCTTCTCTGAGAGTTATACACAAAGTAAAGAAGTGTCGACCCTGCAGGATGTAGAGCACTATCATCTGATATATATATGTAGTACTGAGTTTGCGTTTTTCGCATTTCTAGCCGACCATTCACATAGTCGTTGCCACAGTGGATGTAAATTACATAGCTGATATCGTTATTTGGGTCAGAGCCTTTTTTCTCAAACTGTAAAGGTACTTAATTAATCTCAATAAGTTCAACTGCGCTGCCAGATATTGCAGTGCCGTCAGGACTGCAACACAATCATGGTTGCTCGGAATCGGTGATCAGCCCAACCTGAAAGCAATTGAAACGAAATGCAGCAGTGGTGGCGTCAAGGCTTTCAATGCGTTGAAATCCGCAGAGAAGAAGGCGTTGACTTAGAATGGCATCGCGGTCAGTGCGCGTCTGCTATGCGGCGCAGCGCCACCACGGCCAGTCTCGAGGGGGCGCGCGCGCTCTCCCTTCGAGAGACCGGCCGTGACTGAGCGTCCGGTTAACGCGGCGAGTGCCACGAGGCGGCGCTGACGATGTGGTCGCTGCTGGCGCCACCATACCAGCGCACGGAGCCCATAGCCATAGGTAGGATGTGAAGTGCCCCTCCTTGGTTTTTTTTTGTTTGTGCTGGTACAGCGGCCAGTGGGTGCCCGGACCCTCGTGCTTTAGCGCGTTTTGTATGTTGTTGAAGGCCGCATCCTTGGTGCTATTGTGGGCTTCGGTATGTTGTGTGTACAGCAAGTGTCCCCCCACCATTCTTGGTGGGGAGGTGTTAAGTGGAAGCCCACAGGGCCGATGGGACCGCCCCCGCGCCTGTTACCAGGAGCGGTCATGCCCGGGGGAGGGGGGGGAATCGAGGAATGTACGTCGAGGCGTGACGCCCGCGCTTAGGATGAGCTGCGGCACTAATCCTTTCTGTCCCGACGCGTGGCAATCGGTGGATCGAATGCAGCATGCAGCGAGCTGCGCATTCCACTGGGCTCGGACCGGCGAGCCCTGGGCTCCACCCACTTGCACATACGGTGCCACTGCACTGCGGTTGGTTAAAATTGGGTGAGAGCGAGATTACTCAAGCTCCGCCCAATTATCGAAGGGGTTAAAACCCGTGGGAAACAACGTCTTGGGACGAGCGCGCCGAGCCATAGGCTCGGTTGTTTTTAACAGCCTTTTTTTAACAGCCTTTTCTTTAAACTGCCTTGTCATCACTGCCTTGTATTTCGGTCCCGTCTTTAATAAATAAGTTTTGCTTTGAGAAGTTGGAATTGCTGCCCCAACCGGCAACGTGTCGCCGGACGAAGACCTGAAGTGCTATTCGTACTGCTAACCGCCGTTCCCATCAGTAGGAGGGCAGAGAAGTTTAACTGACACATGCAATCTCAAAGTAGAGGATTAACCTCCACGTCATCAAAACCAGACATGCTAGTAGCTGGAGGGATGGTCCCCTTTAAGGGGAATTCACTGCTGGGTTGTACTCAAGTATAGATTATTGCAGCTAATGGGAGTACAAGATGTTCATTGCAAACAGTGTTGTGTTAAAATTTATCCCTATTTCAATTGTTTTAACCTCTGTGCCATGCAGTAAAAATTCCCCCACTTGGTTCAAGTGAAGCCAACGGTGGACTGACGTACTATATTTATCTTTATTTATTTATTATTTAGTCATACTGTAGGCCAGTACAGGCTCATACAGGAGTGGGTTTCCGTAGATGCTTACCCAGAATGTCAACAATTCAAAATCACAGAAATTTAGAACCATTGAAAATCGGCATACAATACAAGAAAACAGGAACAAAGGCAACAGGAACGTTTCACATCTGAACTAACAGTTCAGTTTTGTCGGTGAATATATCGACGGATGTGGTATACAAAATGTCATGTGGAAGCGAATTTCATGTTTCAATGGCCAGTGGAAAGTAAGAACATTTAAATGTATTACATTTTGTCGCAATGGGCCAAATACACAATTCGTGAGTTATTAAGAAGCATATATACCTTTTCAAAACATCCCTCCTGCGTTGCTATGAGCACACCGGCGCCACCTAACGTCAGAAAGAGGAATGAGCGCCATCCTGAGATGTGACACACCGCTTGATGTGCTTTGCTACGCTTGTGTTACTGGGAGATCTTGCTATCGTTCAGCGTCCTCTGATCTTTCGCAAATTGTTTTTGCTGCCATGTGGCAAGTTGTCGTTGCACTGTGAGGTGAAGCAAATAGCAGTTGGTGTAGACCTAGTCTAGACTAGACTAGCGCGATTGCGATGGGCAACGAGAACGAAGACCGCGGTGCCTGCTCCTCGTCGACATCACCGTTGACTGCTTCGAGCTCATCGCGACGTGTTAATCACAGGTGAGTTCTTTTACTATGAGCCGATTCCTTCCTCGACAGCTATGTTAGTGTGCAATTACGCGTTGGCGAGTTGCGAAGGCGCGCATGTTCTGTACCGAGCAACGTAGTCTCCTGTCCACAATAAAAAACTGCAGGTAGTCTTAATTATTTCAAAGATGTCACCTGCATCGCAATCCAGATGTAAGTTCAGTATGTACTAATGCTAACAGTGACTGAAATGTCAACACATTGGTAATTCTTGTTGTGGAGCGTAACCACACCAGTTCGAGCTAGCAGACGTACTGGCAAATTGCTGAATTCTGAGCTGACAACTCAGCCAAATAGCGCATAGTTGTGCTTTAGGGTGATGCGCTACAAAGCGAAAATGATTTTATTGCAAACTTTCTGTTTGTCGAGAAAGGAATTTGCGAACAATCTTCTGGAGATGCCAACGGTAAAAACGAGGCCGACTCGACGGCGTGCCAAAAAGAGTACCCACTTTTGAATCACCGGTGGGCGTGACGGCGGCAGAAGTCTGAATGTAATACGTACGTCTCATATTTTGCGTGTGTTCAAGCATCGACCGTGCTTTAATAGGCGCATAATTATGGGTAAATAAAACGCAATCGTTGCTGACACGCTCGTGCATTCACCATCAGCGAGATAAGAGCTTGGTTCCACTTTCGCGCGTAATTTAGTGCCGTACGACAGAAGAAGCAAGAGCGAGTACCCAAGAAATTGCTTTGTGCGATTGTGACAAGCGTTCCTTCAACATTGGCTTTAAATAGAAGTGTCTTCGCCGAAAAAACTGTTAGTGGCTAGAATAGCTGCACTGAAAATGCTTCTGTGTACTGCTACATTGCTTCTGTTTACCGCAGTTAGAGAAAAATTATACGATGTTGCACTGGGCACTAACCATTTCACTAATGTCTGGAACATGGGTTCCCAGACTGGGTTTCGCGGGCTGCTCCTGAGAGTTCCGCGAGCACTGACACCGTCCTGTCTTCCCTTTCCGGTAAACTTCTTGCGGACGTGTGACGACCAGGCACAGCTCTTGGTTTGTTAGAACTCATTTTAGAGCGTTAATTCTTAGCTTATTACTCATTTTTTGCGTTTTCGTTGCGAGTGCCGATTGCAGCACAGACCTTGCACCCGCCGAACTTGGTAGCGTGAAAGGATGCTGCTACGCCCGGCTGCGCTAGTGGTCGTAAGTTTAGACGTCATCTCCTCTAGACGATTGATGGTTTAGAACGCCAACGAGACTGTGCGGAAGGGGCATGGTGCACAAGGCAACGCATGTTGGAATACGTGCACGTGAATATCACTCACCGCAGCTAGCTCTGAGATATTCACGTTACACACACGACTGCTTTTTTACTATTCGTCCTTCAAAACGCCGAAAATGAAAGCCAGGCGAGTCGTCAGGTGAGTTTGTGCAGCCCAGGCGGTCGAGCGAACGACTGTTGGGGAAGTTTGCCTTGTGGCTGTAAGTTTCTGCAAAATCTGAGCATGAGTAAGAGATGGGCGTTTAATTAAAAAACGGATTCCAGAAAACAAGAAAACAACGAAACTGTTACAAAAGTACAAAAAATGGAAAACCACTAACCATAAGCAACTGTGATTAATTGTAACGCTACTGACGACCGACAGGCAATGGTGGGAGGTTCCGTGGCACATATTGTAACGAATAGTACACCAAAAGCACTCGGGGACCAAGGAGCTACACAGCCGGTAGAGCGAGCACGAGCAGGAAGAAGATTTTCTTCGTCCTCTGCTTCTATCGCCTGAGTTCCCTTCGTCCTCCTCTTCTATCACCTGTGTCATTGCTCCCTCCCCTGCAGCATCGCCCCGATGCGGCCATCGTGCGCTAGAGTGACGAGCAGAAAGCGAGCGTGCTAGGGTGAGGCACGAGGATCACAACATAGAACAGGGCACAGCGGTCAGCCTCAAGTTCAATCGGGTGGTCGGTCGTGGTACGGCTTCATACGAACGACGTGCACAACGTCGGTAAGCTTGCGTCTGTGGGATGAGCTGGCTTGGGTGGCGGGTTGAACTTCGTAGGTGACGTCGCTAATGCGGCGGAGGACACGGTATGGGCCGAAGTATCGACGGAGTAATTTTTCAGACAGCCCGCGGTGACGAATGGGCGTCCAAATCCACACATAGTCGCCTGGCTCGTAGGCAACGAAGCGCCGTCCCTGGTTGTAGCGGCCAGCGTCTAGTTGCTGTTGACGGTGTATGCGCTGCCTTGCCAGTTGCCGCGCTTCTTCCGCACGCTGCACAAAAGTGGCGATGTCGAGGTCAGGGTCACTCTCGCAGTGGGGGTCAACAGGCAGCGTAGCATGCAGCGTAGTAGTAACTCGACGGCCGAAGACAAGCTGGAAGGGAGTGAGCCGCGTTGTCTCCTGCAGTGCCGTATTGTAAGCGAATGTAGCGTATGGCAGAATTTGGTCCCAGGTTTTATGCTCTATATCCACGTACATGGAAAGCATGTCGGCCAGAGTTCTGTTGAGCCGTTCCACCAAGCCATTGGTCTGCGGGTGGTACGCCGTCGCACGTCTATGGCTGGTGTGCGTCAGTTTCAGCACAGCCTGGGTTAGGCGGGCTGTGAAAGCTGCCCCACGGTCAGTAATAATGACCGCAGGGGCGCCATGACGCAGGACGATGCTGTGGACAAAAAACTCGGCTACTTCGGCAGCAGTTCCACTCGCAAGCGACGTGGTCTCAGCATAACGTGTCAAGTAGTCCGTCGCAACAGCGATCCACCGTTTTCCAGTGGATGACTTCGGGAAGGGGCCAAGGAGATCCATTCCAACTTGTTGAAAAGGGATCTTCGGTGGCGCTATTGGCTGAAGAAATCCGGCTGGTTTCATGGGTGGAGACTTCCGGCGTTGGCAGTCGCGGCAGGTTCGCACGTAGGTCTGCACTGATGGAAGTAATTTGGGCCAATAGTACTTCTCCCGAATCCGTGACAGCGTGCGACTGACTCCCAAATGGCCGGCGGACGGCTCGTCGTGACAAGCGCTCAAGATGTCAGGTCGTAACTGGGTGGGCACCACGAGTAAAAATGTTTCGGTGGACTTTCCAAAGTCGCGCTTGTAGAGAACGCCATTTCGCATGGTGAAGGATTGCAGGCCACGACGAAAAACACGCGGAACCCGACCACTGTGACCTTCCAGGTGCTCGATGAGCGGCGCTAGCTCCGGGTCCGTTCGTTGAAGGTGAGCCGCATGGGATCGGCTAAGAGCACAAATGAAAGGAAGATCTTCGGTGATTTCTTGCGGAGCGTGGTCCACGGGCGCGCGTGATAAGCAATCCGCATCTTGGTGCTGCCGGCCCGACTTGTAAACGACAGTCACGTCGTACTCTTGCAAACGGAGGCTCCACCTAGCCAACCGGCCGGACGGATCTTTAAGGCTTGCCAGCCAGCATAACGAGTGATGGTCGCTGACAACACGGAAGGGTCGTCCGTACAGGTATGGACGAAACTTGCTGATGGCCCAGATCACCGCAAGGCATTCTTTCTCTGTCGTCGAATAGTTCGCCTCCGATCGCGAAAGTGTTCGGCTCGCGTAAGCGATAACGCGTTCCACGCCGTCCTGCCACTGGATAAGTACCGCCCCAAGGCCAACATTGCTGGCATCGGTGTGTATGTCGGTGGCGGCGTCTTCATCGAAATGGGCGAGTATCGGGGGGCTGTGTAGGCGGTTGCGGAGCTCCTGAAAAGCTTCTTCTTGGTCGCTTCCCCACAGAAAGGGTATTTCGACTCTAGTCAGTGCTGTCAACGGGTCAGCTATTCTGGAGAAATCGGGCACAAAGCGTCGGTAGTAAGAACAGAGGCCCAGAAAACGTCGAAGTGCCTTCTTGTCGGTTGGGCGCGGAAAACTGGAGACGGCAGCAGTCTTGTCGGGGTCCGGGAGAACGCCTTGTGCGCTGACAACATGGCCAAGGAAGCGAAGTTCCTTGAAACCAAAATGACATTTCTCGGGCTTGATCGTTAGTTGCGCGCATTTCAGGGCTCGAAGCACGATGCGCAGCCAGTCCAAGTGTTGATCGAAGGTAGGCGAGAAAATGACGACGTCGTCCAAGTACACCAAGCAAGACTGCCACTTCAGACCGAGTTGTGTTCCTTTTACCCCTTTCTCTTCCTTGATGTCAGCCCGAAGGGGAAAGGTAGAAGTTGTTGGATGCCGACGTCTTGAGGTTCTAAACTTGCTCAGTCACATTACTCGGGGAACTTCAGGAAGTAAACTGTTTAATCACACATAAAATAGTTAAGACAGAACGGAAGGTACAACAAGGAGAACAACTATGTACATAGTGATTGATCCGCAGAGTGACCAGACGAAATCAACCCCCGGTCCCACCAAAACGTCTTCTTTTAATCCCTAAGTCCCCGCCCTCAGTGGGGACACCAACCAATTAGGTCAAAACACAAGCACGCATCCAATCAAGGACCGGGGAAAGGAAAACACATCCAATAAAACACATGGGAGAGGAAAACACATTGACAAAGAGACAGAGGAGCGTAAAACACGCCCAATCAAAGATTGGGGAGAGGGGACAGGTCACTGTCACGAATACTAACAATTCCCCTCTCGGATCACTCCATCCTCCCCCGCGGGGCGGCATGATTACTCGCTTAAAGAGCATGCGAGGGCCGCACAGATTGTCGAAAGCCGTGCCACTTAAGGCGCCGCCGCTCCCCAATTCTTCCTGATGCCTCACGTGCACAGGAAGTGCCTGGCAGTCATATGGAGCTGATAAGCGCTCACAGTGAACATGAGGAACGCGTCTTCAAAATTGCCTCCTAGCCACACACTGAACGACCGCCGCCCGGGTAATGGCCTTGGGCAGCGTCGCCGCGGTAGGGATGAAAGGCGGCGCGCCTTCGTTGCTGCTTCTCGGAGCGGGCCGCGAACAATGGGGCCCGGCCAAGCTGGGTCGTCTGCGCACCCCGAACTCCCCTCCGTCGCCGTCCGCTTGACTCGTTAGTTCCATGTGGAGTCAAAAGGAAATGGATCACAGCGTACGCACTCTTGTCCACATACAGGCGGCGTTCCGTACGTGATTACTTGAGGCTCCGGATGTGTCCAAGCCAGCCGCGCACGACACCTCCCCACCAAGTGTGCTGCATAACATCTTGGAATGAAGCACACACAGAAAACCGAAACAGACCAACGTGCCGCGGGCCCGGAGCCGAAGAAGCACCATCTGCCGCTGCCGAACCATATGCGTTGCCAAAGCCTCAGGGTACACCTCCATACATGACATACCTCCAGGCCCCGGATACCCCCACGCCTCTAGTTGGCAGCTACGAGTCGCGACATTGCATCGGCATTAGCGTTTTGCTCCCCCTTTTTGTGCTCGACCCGGATATCGAATCTCTGCAGAGCGAGTGCCCAGCGTGTCAGCTTGGCGCTGTGCGGACTACTCAGAGTCAAATATTTGAGCGGGTTATGGTCCGTTATGACTCTAATTTGTGCGCCACACAACCAGACTTCAAGTCGCCCTAATGCCCAAATGATGGCATAAGCCTCCTTCTCGATAGTCGCCCAGCGGGTCTGAGCCGGGCTTAGCTTTTTGCTCAGAAAAGCGATAGGCTGCTCGCGGCCCTCGTCATCGCACTGGGCAAGGCAGGCACCCACCGCGTAGTCCGAAGCATCGGTTGCGAGCACGAACTCCTTACTTGGGTCAGGCGCATCAAGTGAGGATGCGCTCTTCAAGCAAGCTTTCACCTCATCAAAAGCTTTCTGCGCCTCGTCATCCCATGGGAGCCGCTGCGGTGTCCGCCTGTTAGTTAAGCTCGTCAGTGGGAGCACGACGCGAGAATAGTCGGGGACATATTGTCGGTAATAGTTAGCTAAGCCCAGAAAGCTTCTGAGCTCCTTCTTTGTTTGGGGCCTCGGCATCTCGTCTATTGCCTTGACCTTTCCTGGATTAGCGCTGTGCTTCCCCGACCCAACCACATGGCCCAAAAATTCGACTTCTCGTCTCGCGAAATGACATTTGCCTGCGTTCACGGTGAACCCGGCGGCTGCGATCGAAGCGAGCACCGCCCGAACGTGCCTCAAATGCTCCTCCCAGGTGTCTGAATAAATCGCGAGGTCATCTATGTAGGCGCATGCGTACTCGCGGTGCGGTGCTAGTACCTGGTTTATGACCCTCTGAAATGTCGAACTCGCATTTCGAAGGCTGAAGGGCATGACCCTCCATGCGTACTGCCCCACCGGAGTGACGAATGCCGTGAGGGCCTGTGCCTGCTCGTCAAGGGATATTTGCCAATAGCCTCTCAGCATGTCTATTAGGCTGATGAAGTTGGCCTTCGCTACTCGGAACAGCAGCTCGGACGGTAGGCTCATCGGAAAGGCGTCCTGCTCGGTTATCGCATTCAACTTCCGATAATCGCAGCACAGGCGCAGCCCCCCATCTTTTTTAGCGACGCAAACCACTGGGTGAGCATGAGGACTCTCAACGGGATATATTAGTCCCCACTCCAAGAGCTCATCTACTTGCCTCTCCACTTCCTTCCGATACGCCATCGGGACCTTGTACGCATGGCCAGCCCGTGGCTGAGCACCCTCCTTTAGCACGATTTTGTGCGCTCCTAGCGTGCATTTGCCGGGCCTACTGCTGAAAACCTGGCCATTCTCCTCGATCAGTGCCTCTAGATCTCGGCGCTGCGCTATTTTTAACACCTCTGCGCGTCGCTCGGTTGGGAGGACAAGCTGAGTACATGGATGCCCAGCAACAGGCTCCTGGTGGAACAAAAGCTCGTCCCGGACCGCCATGCCGTGTGTTCCCTCTCTAGCCTGAGCCCACGCTTCCTGGAGTGATTCGTCTCCAATCTGCGCCTCGCGAAACCGTTGCCGCGTCGTCTGTGCCACCGCGGTTTCCCCTTCGCTGCAATCTGCTGCTACCGCGCCCGCTAGAACCTCGTCAACCCGCTTCTCCCTCTCTTCGATTTCTTCGTCAGAACTCTCGGCTTCTCCCTGTTCTTGCGCATGGACACGATCGCTCAGAAGCTGCTCATAGTCTTCGGGAGTGATTAACGCGCTTATCCCAGTTATAAGCTCGTCTGTGACTGCACACAGTATGCCTCGCTCCGACGGGTCAAATGATACTCGCGGTGCTCCCTGAGTTGTTACTAGGGGAACGTACGCCAGCTCCGCGACAACCTGCTTTCCGAAAGCCCCGGTGAGTTTTATTGCCGCCCCCGCGCATTCATATCGCGGCACGAGCGACCTGCGGATGACCGTGATGTCGGCCCCTGAGTCAATGCGCGCACTTATAGCGTTCCCGCTACTCAACAATGTCACCTCTCCGGCGCTGACTTTCTCCTCCGCGGGCTGCCTTTCCACTGAGCCGTGCACTGTCTCCCTGTCATGCAAGGGGACCGATATTCGGGCGATTACTGATTTCTGGTCTGCGCGTCCGCCCCCCATGTCTGGCTTTTCCGCGGTTTGTCTTTTCGGGCAAAATCTTGCGATGTGCCCATGCCCGTGGCAATGGAAACACTGTCCACGTCCCCGGGGCCGCGTGTTGTTTGGTCGGGACTGGGTTCCGTCGCGCTGTGTTACCTCGACTGCCTCGTTCGTCGCCACCGCCGCGCTCGCTGCTTTCCCGACCTTATATCTTCGGCTTTCGTCGTGGTTTTCTGCCAGCGTGACAATCTCACTAGGTTTTAGGAACCCTGGCTTATCATTTAGAGCAACGTGCGCTCTCGCCTCTGCACTGAGGGCTTCCTTTAGTCGGTCCGCGACGGCTAGCAGTTTGAACTCCTCTAACGAAGTTACCTGACAGCTGTTTAAATAGTATTCCAGGTAGTTCTGCAGGCGTACCGCAAACTGCTCCCACGTCTCATTTGGGTTTTTGTTCGCGGATGAGTAAAGACGCTTGTATTCGGCGGCAGTGAGCCTCAAGCCGCCTAACACTTTAGCTTTCAGGAGTGCGTACTCGCTCCTTTCCTCTGCGGACAACCGCGTGAGTAGCATGCGTGCCCTCTCGCTTAGGTGTGGCAAAACTAGACCAGCCCACCACTGGGTTGGAGCTTCGTATGACCCCAACGTGGCCTCTACGTCCTCGAACCACCCTGGTACCAGGGCTTCTTGAAGCGGCATCGGCGTGAGGACGCCTTTCATAAGGTTAGCAAATTTCAACCTTCTGTCCTCGTCTATTCTTCCGCTCGCTCCCGCGCTCTCACCAAACCCACCCGCTGTTCCGCTCTGCTTAAAATTCAGCCTTGTATTTTCCAAAGCCAACCGCTCCTTTTCCACCGCTAGTTCAGCAATTCGTAATTGCACTTGCAACTCGGTCATTTGTAGCACCGGCGCGCTAACTGTCAGAGGGTACGTCGGACTCTCATTTGCCTGACTCGCGGCTGCCAACTCTCCGTTTCCTGTCCCGTTCTCCATCTCTTTCTGTTTAACACTGTCACTTCTCAAAACCCAAGGCTTTGGCATAAGCACAAGCCCGACAGAAACAGAAAGGTACTCGCCTGGCTACCGAAGCTCCGCTTTACGAGGCTGCCGGTGCCCCAGCATGGAAGACTGGCCCGGAAGTTGGTCGCTGCGCCGCACGGTCCCGGTTGGAACTCGTCTCCTTGATCCGCGTCGTCGTCGGCTCCTCCTGATCAACAGCGCCCTCCTTGACTCTGGTCACCTGGTTCCTTCAGCTGCCCGCTGACTTGGACCTTCACCGTCACGTCGGCGTTGACCAGCTGTCACTCTTCAAATCTTCTCCTCTGGACGTGCCACGCTATAGCTCGTCCGCCGCCTTGTACTTCCGCCCTCCTTCAGTTGCCTCGAGTAGGAAGACGTCGCATTTCTGTCGACTGCGCCAGTTGTGTTCCTTTTACCCCTTTCTCTTCCTTGATGTCAGCCCGAAGGGGAAAGGTAGAAGTTGTTGGATGCCGACGTCTTGAGGTTCTAAACTTGCTCAGTCACATTACTCGGGGAACTTCAGGAAGTAAACTGTTTAATCACACATAAAATAGTTAAGACAGAACGGAAGGTACAACAAGGAGAACAACTATGTACATAGTGATTGATCCGCAGAGTGACCAGACGAAATCAACCCCCGGTCCCACCAAAACGTCTTCTTTTAATCCCTAAGTCCCCGCCCTCAGTGGGGACACCAACCAATTAGGTCAAAACACAAGCACGCATCCAATCAAGGACCGGGGAAAGGAAAACACATCCAATAAAACACATGGGAGAGGAAAACACATTGAAAAAGAGACAGAGGAGCGTAAAACACGCCCAATCAAAGATTGGGGAGAGGGGACAGGTCACTGTCACGAATACTAAAAATTCCCCTCTCGGATCACTCCATCCTCCCCCGCGGGGCGGCATGATTACTCGCTTAAAGAGCATGCGAGGGCCGCACAGATTGTCGAAAGCCGTGCCACTTAAGGCGCCGCCACTCCCCAATTCTTCCTGATGCCTCACGTGCACAGGAAGTGCCTGTAGTCATATGGAGCTGATAAGCGCTCACAGTGAACATGAGGAACGCGTCTTCAAAATTGCCTCCTAGCCACACACTGAACGACCGCCGCCCGGGTAATGGCCTTGGGCAGCGTCGCCGCGGTAGGGATGAAAGGCGGCGCGCCTTCGTTGCTGCTTCTCGGAGCGGGCCGCGAACAATGGGGCCCGGCCAAGCTGGGTTGTCTGCGCACCCCGAACTCCCCTCCGTCGCCGTCCGCTTGACTCGTTAGTTCCATGTGGAGTCAAAAGGAAATGGATCACAGCGTACGCACTCTTGTCCACATACAGGCGGCGTTCCGTACGTGATTACTTGAGGCTCCGGATGTGTCCAAGCCAGCCGCGCACGACAGACCGGATAAAACGGTGTCCATCCTACGCTGGAACGTGGCCGGCGCCGAGCAAAGACCAAACGGGAGCACCTTGAACTCGTATAAACCGTCTGGAGTCACGAAAGCCGTCTTCTCTCGGTCTCTCTGGTCCACCTCTATCTGCCAGTATCCGCTTTTGAGATCTAATGAGGAGAAGAACCTGGCGTCACGTAATCGGTCGAGGGCATCGTCAATCCTGGGAAGCGGATAAACGTCCTTTTTGGTCACGTTGTTTAGTTTCCGGTAATCAACACAGAATCTCAAGGTGCCGTCTTTCTTTTTGACGAGGACCACGGGCGACGCCCATGGGCTTGTTGACGGCTGAATAACATCGTCTGCAAGCATTTCATCGACTTGCGTTTTAATGGCTTCGCGTTCCTTAGGAGAAACACGGTATGGGCGCTGGCATACAGGCGGCGTGGCCTCGTCTGTGATGATGAGATGCTTGGCGACAGGTGTACGACCGACCCTGGAGCTGGTGGCGAAGCAATCTGAAAAATCTGCTAGAAGAGCAGACAGAAGATTCTTCTGCTCAGGTGCCAAGTCCGGGTTGATTTTCACGGTCTGCAGGGCGATCTGCACGGTAACGGGCCCCGACGGCGCATAAATCAGGCAACACAGTAACTTCGTGAAGTAAGGCAACAGCCGTGTCCCTGGCGAGGTGCTGAACCTCGTTGGCGAAGTTCGTGAGTAGGACACTATAGTACAACCGTTATGCAACTGGACGAGGCCTCGAGCGACGGCTATTCCCTTCGCGAGCAGCAGCGGGAGGTGGCTATCCGCGATACCCTCGTAATCGTGGAACAAGTCATGTCTCACGAGAACCAGGACGCTAGACCGTGGTGGCACCATCATGTCATAGTCGACTATACGCAGAGCGTTGATTCCCGGATCTCTGTCGGTATGCGCCACGGCCTGTTTCGTCGAGAACGTGATCCGGGCTTCGTTCAGATCAATGACAGCGCCGTTCGTCTGCAGAAAGTCGAGGCCCAGGATCAAGTCCCTCGAACACTCGGACAGTACCACGAATTCACAGACGTACAGAAAACCACGGATGCCGACCCTTGCAGTACACTTGCCAGCAGGGGTAATCAGGTGACCCCCAGCAGTACGAATGCTCGGCTCAGACCATCGCGTCAAAACTTTCTTTAATTCTTGGGCGAGGGCACGGCTCATTACAGAGTAATCGGCACCGGTGTCGAGTAAGGCGGAGACGTCGACTCCATCAATTGTTACGTACAAATCGGAGGTAGCGTGTCGGATGCTGTCGCTACCTGCCCCCAGCGAAATGGCGTATCGGCGTGATGGTGGCGGAGGATCTTCACATTTCCCTACAGCAGCGGCCTTGCCTCCGGAGGCCGCCGGCATTAGTTTTCCCGGCGTGGGCTGGGCGAACGGCGTCCGGAATAGCTTTGCGCTCCGCGGGGACTTGGAGAACGGTAGCGCATTGGGGACGGTGATCGAGACCCGCGGCGACCGGATGTGACGAGATTCTACCGCTCCAATATGTGAGAGGCTATCTCAAGTGGCCTTTCGCCATTGCGAGGGCAGGGGTCGTCCGGGGCGAAACCCCGCAGGCCCACGCGGCGGTACGGGCACGCCCTATAGAGGTGACCCGCCTCGCCACAATGATAACAGAGGGGCCGACGGTCTGGGGCCCACCACACTTGACTCTTACGCGTCCGCTCGTAGGCTGGCAGAGCGGGGTCACGAGGGGGACCCGGTGGCCGCACTGATGGAGCCGCGGCATTGATGGTGTAGCCCGACGTCGGAGCTTGACGGAGTACAGACGCGTATGTGAGTCTTGCGTCAAGCTGGAGGGGTACCTCAGATGCTTGTTGTTGGGCTGCGAGGCGCACCTCGTCGCGGACGACGTCAGTCAGCGACGCGAAGGATGGCATGTTAGAAGGCGTCCGAAGGGCTTAGAGTTCCTCCCGGACGACGGAACGGATGAGTTCGCGTAAGTCGTCCGGGGCGCTTCCGAGATGCATAGAACAGGTGTCTGGCCCGAAGGCGTTGACGTCACGATTGTATTGGCGGGCTTGTTGCTGTAGAGTCTTCTCCATGGTGGCCGCCTCACTGAGAAACTCGGCCACAGTGCGCGGTGGGCTGCGCACGAGTCCCGCGAATAGCTCCTGCTTGACACCACGCATTAAATGGCGAAGCTTCTTGTCTTCCGACATAGAGGGGTCCGCGCGCTTGAAAAGGCGGGTCATGTCCTCAAAGAACATGCGGACAATCTCGTTCGGGCGCTGGTTGCGCGAGTGTAGCGCAGCTTCAGCTCGCTCCCGGCGGTCGGCGTTTGGAAAAGTGGCGAGCAGGTTGCGGCAGAAGGCCTCCCAGGATGGAAACGAAGCCTCATGGTTTTCGAACCATGTCCGCGCCGACTCTTCGAGAGCGAAATACACGTTGTGGAGCTTCCGCTCATCGCTCCACCCGTTGTAACGGGCGACACGCTCGAATGTCTCGAGCCAGTCCTCGGCGTCCTCGAACACGTCGCCATGAAAAGACGGGGGTGTTCGTGGCTGCAGGCACAGGATGTGAGCTGGGAGCCTACTCTCAGTTGACATGGCAGCTGGCTCCTCCGACGTCCGAGGCTGTGTCGTCCTGGTGGCTGCCGGAAGGGGTCCGAACTCTGGGGACTCTCCTTGCAGGCGGCGGCCGCGGCGCTGGTGGACCGGGGTGAGATCCGTGATCACAGGTGGGCTGCGCGGGTCTGGAAGCGTACCCAGCACTGCCTCCACCAGATTTGTAACGAATAGTACACCAAAAGCACTCGGGGACCAAGGAGCTACACAGCCGGTAGAGCGAGCACGAGCAGGAAGAAGATTTTCTTCGTCCTCTGCTTCTATCGCCTGAGTTCCCTTCGTCCTCCTCTTCTATCACCTGTGTCAATATTGAAGAATATTTAGGTTCGTGAGGAAAAAAGTGTTGGGATCTCTGGGCTAGAGGCAATGTACACTGGCTGTATGCATTCATCAGCAGCGATTATGTACAAGCGAATGTCTGCCCACAACATCTGCGCAACTGTGTGATAATGTCCTTACCATATTTGTCACGAGGTTATGTGACATGACTACAGTACTTCGTTAAAATTGTTGCTTCTCTGACAGCTTTTATGCAGTGCTTAAGCAAAACAAGTTTTTTTTTTATTCAGCATCTGAAAATTATATTATGCTAGGGAAATGTAGCAATATTTACATGCTCATTTTGTTTGCCGAAACCATGGTGTATGCGCGTCCAGATGACATCCAAGACTGGTCAGAACATATGCGGGATTGGCCAGGCATAACTGGACCAGACATTGTGTATTACCTATTGGAGACAAAAGCATGTGACCTGCGTGAAGTTAGGTGCTAAAAATCGTTAAGAGTCGTACAAGTACTTGCAGTCGGGGTGGGTGGGGAAAGTGCTTGCGCACAAAGTGAGTGAGGAAATTGTACTTCTTAAAAGTGAAGTGATGCCCTCACAGGCTTTAAGTGGTAGGCCACATTAAGTGTGGTACGGGAGAAGTGCTGTGTGGTGGTTGCCCCTGCATGGCTGGACAGGCTAGAGTCTGCAGCCATGTGGGGGCAGTGCATTGGAAAGTGGACTGCGCTGTGTCCTGTGGCTTGACAGGAAGAACATGCACTGATGTCACTGCAAAATGGAATCGTGGAACCAAACGTAATGTAGAGCCAAGCAGGATTGACTGCATGAATTTCAGATTGAAGAGGGCAACAGTCGACCCTCAGGTCCATGCGGAAATTGGGCCCCTTCAAGTACCACTCTTGGAGGAAGAAATACAGCTAATGCACCAAGAGTCGGGATATCCAGAGCTCTTAAATTTTTTTATTATTTTTTTATTTACACAATGCTGCAGACCCTCAGTTGAGTCCAGGCAGGGAGGGCAGAAAAATACATTCACTCAACACAAAAACAGTTCCATCGTAAAACACAGAACAATAAAATTGTGCAATGTAGTACATATATTTAAAATAGCTCACAGAGTGCCTTGTCAAAATCAACAGCCGATATCACCTGTAGAGGCAGGGCGTTCCATTCGTCAATCGTTTGTGGAAAAATGAAAATTTAAAGGTGTTAGTATGCGCGAAGTATGGTGCTAAGGTGTGATCATGATGACGACGAGTTCTACGCGTTTCTGAAAACTGCACATAGGGGACTGGAGAAATGCCTAGTTTTCCATGGATTAGCTGGTGAAGGAAGGATAGGCGGGCTATCTTGCGTCTGACGTGGAGTGGTTTAATATAATTTGCTGCCATTAACGAAGATGGGGAATCAGTTCTCTTGTATCTATTAAATATGAAACGTACTGCGCGTCTCTGTATTTTTTCTAATTCTGCTATGTCTTTTTTGCATGGGGGTCCCAAACGATGGCGGCATATTCAATTTTTGGTCTTATAAGCGTATTATAGGCTAATGGTTTGCAGCTGCTAGGTGCGCCCCTAAGTTTATGGCGAAGAAAACCAAGTTTACGTAAAGCTGAGGATTTAATGTGGTCTATATGGTCATTCCATTTTAGTTGCGAGTTTATTACAATACCAAGATATTTATACCTTGGCACTTCTTTAACCGGAACGCCATTAATGCAATAGTTGAAGGAAAACAAATTTTTCTTCCTTGTTATCCACAAGAGCACAGTCTTCTGAGTATTTATTTCCATACCCCATTTTTCACTCCAGGAAACGACACTAAGCAGAGCATTATCTAAATGTTCCTGGTCAGAAACGGAAGATACCGGAGTATATATCATGCAATCATCGGCAAACAGAGCAATCTTAATAGCTGGGTTAATACCGGAAACTAGATCATTTACATAAATTAAAAAAGTAGAGGACCAAGCACACTTCCCTGAGGGACCCCCGAGGTTACAGGGAGCGGGGGAGAACAACTACCGCCAATCTCCACAAACTGCGTCCTGTGTTGTAGATAAGCTGCAATCCAAGCAATGAGCGGAGGTGGTACACCAATGAGCTTCAGTTTTAAAAAAAGTTGGTTATGTGGCACATTGTCAAAGGCTTTGGCAAAATCTAAAAATAAAACATCAATTTGGCCTGACTTGTCTAAAGCTGCACTGAAATTATGAATGGCTATTATCAGTTCCGTAGTAGTAGAGAATCCTTTCCTAAAGCCGTGCTGAGCAGGGTTTAACACACCATTACTGTTTAATATTGCAAGTATATGATTGGCAATAATATGTTCAATAAGCTTACAACAGGATGTCGTTAGAGAGATTGGGCGGTAGTTGTTTACACAGAGTCTATCATCATTTTTATAAACAGGAATAACCTTCCCTGTCAGCCAGTCAGGCGGCAAGGAGCAAGAAGATAAGGAAGCACGAAATATTTTGGACAAAAAACGAGACAATGATTCAGCATAGTGGCGCAAAAATGCATTAGGTATGCCGTCTGGGCCGGAAGAACACTTCGTATCTAATCGGAGTAGCATTTCAAAGACACCCCCATCAGATACAACGTCTAAAGGTTCAAAGGGATCACAAAGAGAACCGTCATTTCCATTTCCATCAGCTGAGAATACAGCAAAAAAGACGAACTGCGCAACAAGAACACGGACGAAAGGGAGGCAGACACACACTAACGCAGACTTACAACTTTACTAAAGGAAGGAATACAAGGCAAATATATATAGCGATCCCCAACGCACTTCAAATCTGATCAATAGGGCACGTGACAATCTGCCCAGGCGATAAACAGACCACACAAGAACCAACTGCTTACACGATAATCTTATACCGGGCCGGCCCTTTCTATGAAAACAAAAAGCAAAGGAACGCTTAGCGACAGTGCACACTTGAGAATTACGCGTTCTGCAAAGTAAGGAAATTCATAACAAAAACCACACCACTGTAGCCATCTGATACCACTGAAGCTCGAACCGCTTACAAGCGCAGGTGCTGACACCAAAACCAAGAGACGAGCACTCCCCCTTTTGAAAGCAAACAAAACGGGAAACAAAAAACAACCACATCGGTCATCGTCAAAACCAAAAAAAAACAGTGAAAAAAGGCACCAGGTCAAAAAAGGTAAAAAAACAAACAAAAATACCATGAATCAGCTCAAGAAGCTACGTCACAAAAACAGTGAAAATAGGCACCGAGTCATTTAAAAAAACAAAAAGATGAAAGACGGGACAACAGTTTAAGACAACAACGGTTTTAAAAAAGGGGGGTGAATGAAATCCAAAGCGTAGGAAAACATCTCAAACCATGACAGAACCGGAACAAAACTGAGATCGCTAATCAAATGAACAACGAAAGCATCAAACGCAATCAGGAGGCACTGCTCAATCACCAGGGCACAAACAGGCCACTAGGCAACACATGCCCCCGCAAAAACGAAAATTCTTTGGATGATAAGGAAATGGAAGCCTTGCTAACACAGTTGTCCGTAGTGCCGATGTAAAATGTTTCGACGACGAGACGCTCCCATTTGTCATTCAATCTGGCCAGAAATTCCGTCTTTTCGAACCATGGTACACAGTCCCGTTGCTTCAGTTTTGTGCAGTCCGCACAATGCTTAGCCAAAAACCCTCCATCGTTGTTTGCCACGCTCAACCGGTGCTCCCTTGCTCTTTCATTAAAGCATCTGCCGGTTTGGCCTATGTAGACTTTTCCGCAACTAAGGGGAATGCGGTAAACAACGTGTTCTTGTTGCGCAGTTCGTCTTTTTTGCATTATGATCAAACAACTAGCCCGACAAGTCCTGTTGTGAATACAGGGTGGAAATAATTATTAAAAGCTGTGGCAATGCCCATTTGGCACCTAACAACGCATCCATTCGCAACTATTTGCTCGATCGGCTTATGAGACTCTCTGATATGATTCCAAAACTTAGCAGGGTTACTTTTTATGAATTGCGGGAGACATTCTGTGAAGTACCGTTTCCTGGCAAATCTAATATTCGAAGAAAGTTCAGCTGCAAGTTCTGCTAAAAGATCTATGTTTGCCCGTTTCGAGCGCTTCAGGCGCTTTACTTTACGTTTGAGATGAATAATGTGGCGATTAATCCACGGATTCTTTTTCTTTACAGCTTTTTTTTCTCTGGAATGAAATTCAACAGACAAACTTCACAGAGCTCCTTGAAAGTATCCCACAAAACTGAAACATCTTCACCCGAAAATCTGTCAAAAGCAATGTCTAAATAATCAAGTACTGATTCATCATTTGCACGTGAAAAGTCTTTTATATCTTTAAGCAAATTTTTGCGCGGTTTATCACAAAAAGAAAATATTACAGAAACAATTACCGGTCTGTGATCTGATATTCCCTCCAATACAGAAGACATGTGCACAGAAAACAAGCGGCTGACAAATACTAAGTCTAAAACGGAATTGCACATTCCTCGCACCCTTGTTGGCTCAGTTACAACTTGTACAAGGTCATGAGCAATCATTAGGTCTGAAATTATGTCTTCATTTTCAGAAGGTTCAGAAGATCCCGTACGCTAATTCATATCTGGAAAATTAAAGTCTCCAGAAATAATAATTTTACTCTTCCTAAACGAATACATATGATCCTGCAATTTGCGCATATAGTCAGGACCAGAATCTGGAGGCCTATACAGCGCGCCCAGAATGAAAGTGTGACCAACGTAATTAACCATTAGGAATAAACTTTCATGGTTTTCTATTTGCTACAAAACCTCACTTTTAATATCACGTTTTAATAGGATAGCGACACCGCCGCCGCGGGAACCCCTATCACGCCTGAAGACATGGTAAGAGGGAGGAAAAACGCAGTCGTCACTAACGCCAGAGTGAAGCCAAGTTTCAGTTATCACAACTATGTGGGGACTATGAGTGATCAGTAAGACTTCAAGCGATTCTGCTTTATTGACTATGCTCTGAGCATTGAGGTTAATAATAGTTAGGTATCATTCATTTTATTTTTGCGCATGCCATTGCTAACCTATTTCCAGCTTCAGTCGTGGTTTTGCTGAGTGCTGACGAAACGACTGATACTAAACATTTCCATACATAGTTTTGCACTAAGATAAATTGATTACTTAATTTAAGACTCCTGTTTTTTGTTTACTTTTATTTGTAGAGCTTCCCTGTCACTTGAAAACGGTTCCAGGCTTTTGCAGGCTGCAGAGCCTAACTTGCTGTCACAAGCTCATGAGCCTCATCGCATACATAGTATGAGGTTTAACCTTTTCTTGTATGCTATCTGAATGGAGGTTTCAGAGGTGCTTTTATTTCAGTGTAATTTTCTTTCATTCCACTTCCAGGCACACTGCTGCATGCGACATTCAATGCACCACCACGGCAGCCTAGGAGGATTTCTGAAGAGGTCGCACCACATGACAGCCATGAAGTCATCAGTGACTTGCCACCCATCTGCCTGCGCTGCGTAGCCTTTTATGACAAGTTTGTAAAATTGTCACCAAATGCTGCAACAGCTATGGAGGAAAAAACAAGGGGTCAAGATTCACCGCTTTGGTTAATGGCACGGTGCTTAAGACTGACAGCATCTAGTATAGAAAGGGTGCCCAAAAAAAGCAGCACGCTATCTACTAAAGCAGTGAATGCTAATATCAGCCCAACATTTTCTGGCAATGCAGCGACAAAGTATGGACAGAAATGAGAAGGAGGGGCTCGTGCACAGTTTTCAGAAAAAACAGGGCATACTGTGACCCAGTGTGGAACAATAATATGTGCACATTTGCCCTGGCTCTCTGCCTCTCCCGATAGTCTCATTGAACCAGGTCTGGCAGTGCTAGAAATCAAGTTCCTACACGTGAGGTCCCCTCAATTTGGCTCCACTTTCTGCACTAGTTCAAGAGTGCTGCACTCTGGCGCTCGATTTGGCGAGTTCAGCGAGCGCCACCTGCACTGCCGCAATTCATTTGACATCGTGCAAGCCTTTTCGTGCACGAGTTCTCTGCACGTTTGCACTTGCTCCGCTGTCAGTTCTGCTCAGTTCACGAGATGACGAGGTGCGGCAATCCAACTGTTGCAGACGACATGAAGTTGCTTCTGAACAACGAGGAAAGGGACGTGTTCCCCGTCGTCGATGAAAACGGCGTTCATGCGGCCGGGGAGCAAGGAGGATTGCTGTACGAGACGGAAGGTGAGTGTCGCCATTTGAGCACGTGTGACGGTAATAGCAATAGCACGTGTGTGGTAGCTTTCGTGGGTACGCAGTTCGCACTTCTGTTTATACCGCGATGGCTTGCTGATCCTAGTTTTCTTTTTTTCTTTGCCGTTTATTTTTCGCAGACGGCATCCGCGTCAGCGTTGTTTTTGCCGAGGCCGGCGGAGCTGGAAGTGCCGAGCTGCACGGCAGCCAAAGAGCTACGGACCCCGCAGCCGACATACCAGAAAGTAGTGGAGATAGAGGCTCGGTCTCGGCAGCCGATGATCTGCAGCTGGCGCTGCCAGGTCATAGTATGAGCGCCGATGCCCAGCCCGTTGTTGAGAGAGAATTTTGACCGAGGCCTAAGGCGCTGTTTCTTATCGCGAAATACAAAGCGCTCACCGAGTTGGGGAGCAAGAAAGGTGGCTTCAGGTAACTCGTGCATTACCAGTGAACAAAGTTCTACTTATCTAGTAGCAGTAACATACCTTAATCTGTCTGGCTTCTTGCATGCACATGCATTACTCCAACATTATATACAGAACAAAGCTGATGTTGACGAAGCTGGCAGACATGATAAACGCACAGTTCAGCGGCAACCTGGCACCGGTTCAGGTGAAAAATAAATAAAAATCGCTAGAGCGCCGATATAAAAAAAAAGTAAAAAAACTCGTCGGGCCACTCTCGAGTGTCGTGCGATTACGAGAGGTAAGTAAAATAAGTTTGATTTTGTGTCTGTTCCCAAACTGCTATAAAAGCTGTTTAAATTTTTCAGTGAGCTAGCAGAAGTACTCGAGAAACAGCACCACATCACACCAACTGTGCTGCTGACACAGGGAAGAGACCTGTGTGAGCTCAGATGATCAGAGCCAATCGTGGCTACCTTTTTGTCTGAGCCTTGTGGTCACATGTGGAACCTGTGTTGGTCGCTTTGTAGACATCTGCATGCTCAGTACAACGCTTTCCATGTGAGCAACAAAATCTAAAGCTTTGGAAAAATGTCGAGTCAGGCTTTGCCAGGTTTTTATTATGTCAGGCTAGCGGTTTTTATTATGTAGCCGCCAGGCAGGAGCTTGTCACAGATGATCAAGTACAGTGGTAACAACAGAGTGGTTGGAGCAGCCGTAGTTGTAAACATGCCTACTGCCATGGTTTCTGCAGTAGTTGCTTGCAAAGGCCGGAAGTTACAGCTCAAAGGCAACTTCCATATCGCTGCTACACAAGCCCTCACAGATTCTCTAGGCGACTAGCCATGATGCTGAAACATGATTTTACTGTAAACCTCAGAAAGAGTTGGGACGGAGTTTGTCTGGAGCGACTATGTAATGTGATATAGTTCACTTGGTCTGGCATTTTTGGTTACGTGTGTATATGGCAGATGTGGTTGTGTATATAATGTACACTGTACTGGGAGTTTACATAACTCATTCATCTTTGTTATTGCAGTGCTTCCACTGCAGTGATGAGAATAAGTAATCCTCAGAGTATGCCTCTTGTATAGAGCACCGAATTCCATGCTTTGATGCACAATATCTCGACATTGTTGCAAGCAGTCAGGCACTGCATAATTGTATTGTGCTCACTACTATCTGTGTTCATGGCTGTTTATCGCAGACGCACCAGTTTTAAAATGGCTTCCTGTTGCGAACACTTCCCTGGTCTCTGTTCACACACACAGACACAAGATAACTTTAGCTAAAATGTGTGTGTATAGGTGGTATATGTGCTACACAGGCATAGTTAATCCATAAATTATAATTTCAGAACAGGCAGGCAGTAGCGGAGGCATTGTTTATTTTGTAGCGAACCATGACAGCGGCGCCTGATGCCGCATAGGCATATCATTGACCAAGCGCCGATGAAGACGATGCGCCGGTGACAGACGAAGAAGAAGACGAAGTTCCAATTTTTTATCTTGATTCAGTCTTCTGACGTTTCCTTCCCCGCGCAAATGCTTCATTGGCATTCTACTCTATACCTTGACCAATCCCCCCCCCCCCCCCCCACGTGGGTATGTGCCATATTACTTGAGGAGAAGAAGAAAAAGACGAAGTTTCGCCGCGCTGCACGAGATCGCTCGGTTTTTGGACTGGCCGTCGGCGCTGCCCGCTGTCCTGCTCGCCGTTTTGTGTCGCCCGCCGTGAACTCTTTCCCCTGACCTATTTGTGTACAAAACCCCTTACACATTTTCAAGATTTGGAGGATGGGTCCATGACAGACAAGGCACTAAAGGCTAATGCATCGCTGGATTGTGAAAAAAACTCCGCATCACTGAATTTCTGACTACAGATGCCAAACAGATGCCAAATCATTGAAATCTGGACAAAATTGTCCTCCTTATTGGCAGGTATGAAATACAACAGAATGCAACTTGCGCCCAAAGATAGGGTTACACTACTCTGTGTTGTCTTGAAGCAGGCAGCATCATTTTCCTGCTTTGCAGTACTTTTCCAGAGCAGGTAGTGTCTGCACACTACCTCTTCAAGCCGCAATACCTGAGTCAGCCATTGATTGACCATCGAAAGAGAAAGAACAAAACAACATAACTGTGTACATTGAAAAGTACACGAGTACGAGGCATTGCGGACTGCACAGAAATTCCACTTGAAAGGTGTCGTTGTGAGAGGTGCCAATTGCTGACATACTCGCTGTACAAGTCGACATTCATTGTTAAATTTTTGGTTTGTGTCAGCCCTGCAAGCACAATAACATTCGTCAGTGAGGTATTCAGAGGCCACGCATCTGAAAAGACCATAACAGCTCAGACTCATCTGTTAGACGAGTTTGAGCCCTTAGTTGATGAAATCATGGTTGACCGGGGCTTCTTTAGACAGTTTTAGCTATGCTTCCGCAACGGCTTAGAGTATGCAAGGAACTTGCGGGGACGGTAATGTGCATGCGCAATACGCAAGTGCAAACACTGCATCTTGTGTACGTACGTAAACCAGTGGACTTTGTGTTGCGGTGCTTGCGAGACTTGAGTGGTTAACATTGACAACATGGCAGCACCCTGCTCGCTCGCTTTGGAGCAAATACTGCATTGCCGCCGGATTTTCTGACGCGATTCCTCGCTCTAAACAGTTGTACTCGATTTTATTTTGTGCATTCTCACACCTAAACCATGGTATAGGCGCCAGCTAGTCATCAGTTTTCCGATAAAGAGACGATTTTCTTACTGTTAAGCCTATCTAAGTAAGGTGTACACTGTCATCATTGCAACGACACGGGCGAAGTAATTCTCCAATTTTGTGCGATATGTTCATTTATTTAAATTGGTTTACTTTTTAAGAAACAAAGTATTTTAATTTATTGATTTTTATTTATTTATGTACATACTGCAGACCATGGTTAGGTCCAAGCAGGAAGGGCAGGTGCACAAAAAGCAAAAGTATAGCAACAAAAATACAACAATACAGCAAAGATAATGTAGTAAAACAACAATACAGCAATGCAAGACAAAGCAGAAAAAATACATAATACGCAATATCAAAGATGGCTGAGGAACGCGTCTGTTTTTCAGAGTTGATTTGGTACGGTTAATGAGTTCCAGTCAGATATAGTGCGTGGGAAAAAGGAAAACTTGAACGAGTTAGTCCGGGCAAAATATGGTTTAAAAGAGCTTTGTGATAGCGTCGTGTATTCCGTGTTGGCATTGGGGAAAGATAAGCAGAAGGGTCAAGTCTGAGTTTATTATTAAGAAGTAAAGAAAGAAAATCTAAACGAAAATTTCGTCTTCTTACCTGTAGTTCTTCAATACCGTTAGCATGCATCAAGTCTGAGGGGGAGTCAGTGGGTAGATATTTTGAATATATGAATCTAATTGCTTTCCTTTGAACGTTCTCGAGCTTTTTTATGTTAGACTTAGTACACGGGTCCCAAATTATGCAAGCATATTCAAGCTTGGGTCTAATTAGAGTATTGTAACCTAAGAGCTTAACGTTAGCGGGGGCGTTTCGAAGTTTATGCCTTATATAACAGAGCTTACGGAATGCGAGTGAACAGATGTTATCTATGTGAGAGTTCCAGGAATGGTTATTAGTAAGTGTTACACCCAAGTACTTTACGGACGCTACTTGTTGCAATGGTGATGATTCTAATTTATATGCATATTGTAGAGCGTTTATCTTGTTAGTTATGCGAAGAGAAACTCTTTTATCTGTGTTCAGTGTCATGTCCCAGCGCTTGCACCACTGTACAATATTAGTAAGCGTATTTTTTAGGTCACTCTGATCGTTTTCATTGCTAACATCGCGAAATAAAACACAGTCATCAGCATATAATCGAATATGTACGCCAGTACAAACTTCACCGATGATGTCGTTAATGTATATTAAAAAGAGTAGTGGCCCCAGTACGCTTCCCTGTGGCACACCTGATGTGACTGGGAGACAGCCAGACTGGTGACGACCGATTGAAACATGTTGACTCCGGTTAGTTAAATAATCATTTATCCAGGAAATAAATATAGGCGGAAGTCCAATAGTTTTTAGTTTTAGAATAAGGCTGTGGTGTGGAACTTTGTCAAACGCTTTACTGAAATCTAGAAAGATCGCGTCAATCTGGCTGTTATTGTCAAATGATGCCGCAAATGAATGGATAACTGAAAGTAGTTGAGTTACTGTGGAAAACCCTTTGCGAAAACCATGCGAAAACCATGCCATTATTAATTCAGAAAAAGTTTCCTCGTCTTTGACTTGCTCTCTGAGGAAATTCAAAGGTTGCTGCGCGACGAAGAGCACCATGGCAGGCAGGAATCACGTGCATTTTGCCATTAATTTGGATCTTGAACGCCTGGCCTATGTCCGGAGCCAGAACTCGTTCCAATACCCGATGCAACGGACGAATATTGCGTCGAAAATGCACGATATTGCAGGAAGATCATTCACTGTTCGCATCTTCGTGAGAGAATGGAGCTTCTGCTGGGGCACTAGGCGGCCATCGACAGAGCAAGTCTGAACAAGTGAATTTGCTACCAAAGCATGTTGCACTGATTATGCTGAATATAGTTTACATGTCTTTGTTATCAGTGTTGGTTTTCAGGTCAGGAACAAAGGAGCAATATCAAGCGTGCGAGGATTTGCTGCAGGAGGTTCTCGATCTCAGAGGGAAGCATGGAGTGAAACTCCGGACTCGCCGTAAGGCATACCCTGCCCCTGCCGCAACATTTCGCGAGGCGAACTGCCCCCCAGCAGTGGTACAGAATTCTCCTGCTCAAGCTCGAGACACATTTACCACGGCACACTTCGGCAGAAGGGCCGGTGACTGTGGGTATACCTGACTGCATGCAGTGTCTATTGACGATGCTTTTGCCTTTTAAGCTAGTCTTCCGCTTAATTCAGCATCTGCTATGTACGCTATGCACGTACCCTATGTTCCCCTCGTCTACAACGCATCGCAAAAAATGCCCATCTAGCATACGTCAAGCCTGATGCTCAAAGAACAAGACCACGTGCAACTTCCTTTAGCCGCAAACAGAACTCAACCTTACATGACAGGAACTAATTAGTGTACATTACCGTCATAAGTAAACGCCTTAAAAATAAAGTGTCCAAGTCGCGTATGCAGCTTACCATTTTTGAAATGATAGTTTTCCGGACAGAACGGCCTCTCAGCTTCCCTCTTCATGTCCACTCACATGATCTGGAGAGGGCCAGTTTCGCTACCTAAATCGCATTCTATCTTTGTCTGCTGAGATTTTCTATGATGCAAGTATGAGAATGCTAAATTTCAAACCCAAGAGAAAGCTGAAAGTATGAATGAATGCATAAAATAGGCGTGCATAATACATTATTGGTACATCTGTTTTGTTTCTGATATGTGTTTTCTTGCTTTTCATGCATCTTTTTGTTTGGATGTTTCCAGGAAGCACTCGGAAGGTTATGATATGACCGTTCACTTGCTCAGCGACCATCACTGAACTTTCTCATTCACAATAAAAAACTAAATTTCCGACCACCTAACAGGTGGGCTGAAACTAGCAGGGATAAGTGGAAAAGATATACCAATCATTAGGCAGCGGCTACAGCTGTACCGCATCTTTCTTGTATAATATGTTTGTTGCAAGTGACGATCAAAGCGAAAGCGCGTCCCAGGCGTTTAACCAGATCCTGAATTGCGACTTGAATGTCAGTGATACCGAAGACGTTGCAATTAAGAACATGGGTGATCAGACCGGGACGGCGCAGCTGTCTGGCCTCCCTACCAGGGTGCCAGAGAGGGCAGGCTGACGCAACAGCTCCTGCACCCCGTCCAGCCGTATGGGATGAGTAGGTGATACGTTCTGTTGAGTAACAGATGACCGGCTGTGAATGCGCCTTCAGTTTTTATGGGTTCTTTTATTTAGGTCTAGCAAAATTGCATATTAAAAGTACACTACTTTCACAACATATTTGTCCCATTGCATTCTTAATAGACTGCTTTTCTCCATAGGAAAAAAAACGACAGGAGCGGTCCGGCGACTATGAATTTTTGGAAAAGCGGTCAAGACATGAACAGACCGTCAAAGAAAAGGATTTTCTTCTGGAGTCCAGAAGGTTAGCTCTTGAAGAGCAAAAATTTGCTTGGGAGGAAAAAAAAAACCTTGCTGAACTCAACCTGAAGCAGCAAGAGGTCAATGTCTTGGCTGAAGAGCGTGCCAAGGCACGGAGACTGGATTCCAGAGACAAAGAGCGCAAACTAGAGAAAAAGGCCAGAGAGCGTCGCACAGCTGCAGCTCAGCAGCAAGCAATGTTCAACATTATTGAAAAGAGCTGAGCAAAAAAACAAAATAGAATGAATGTAATTTTTAGAAGGAAAACTGACTGGCATGGAATTAAAAAGAAAATGAGCATCCTTTATGTACACAACCTCAGTTGCATGTTCTGGTTGTTAGCACAATGGCATGGAATCAGCTTTCAGTAGGTGCGATGACGATTCAGATAGTCGTGCCACAAGGGAGGCTTAGAGCAAAATAATGCGGCAGCTGGCTGCCATATAGGCATGTATGATAGATGGACAGAATAGCTCCTGCCTTGTACATGTCAGAAACTTGTTGCCGAGGAGTTTTTGACTTTTTTAAAGTCCAAAAATGCAAACTCTACAACAACTTTACCAAATCCCCACTCCACAGCTTGTCGAAAAGGTTCATACCACTGTTGAACGTTAGCTGCACAAGGGTCAGAAAGTTGCTGCCATATGGCTTCATCAGGAGTGGTTGCAGCGAATACGCTGAGTCGCCATAGATAACGTAGTTTCAGCCCCCTACCAGCCCCCTACATGTTGCTGTACAGAAGGACTCCTGCACAAACCACTGCAACAGCAAAATATGAAGAATCACAGGAGTACATAAACAAAATGCACTGAGCCAAAGAAAGGGCTACTTCCATTCAATATTTTTTCATATTCCATAAACTTCGCTTCAGGAGATCTGTCGCACGTCACCATGATAAATTACCAACTATGTGTATTTCATCACATCAGGGAAATTGCATTGGGTTTATTGCCACATGATTGGCTAAGGCTCTCATGAAAAATGCACAGGGCTAAAGGGTAGTAAAGGGCTAAAACAGGTAGTAAAGGGCTAAAAGTTTTCAAATTTATAATGTCTGCATCGAGTGCCCTAAGGAGACATGAGGGATCTCTAATTGCGTAATCTCCTAGAAGCAATCACGTGTAAAATAATGTGTGCTAATGAAAACTGCTATGCTAAACAAGTTATGGCCATGAGGTGAACCAAGAATACAAAGCTGCATATGTATTTCATCGGACAATGCATCGGACATATTTATTTCTGGATGCCTCGCTCATACAAATTCATGTGCGTTCATGAAACTAGTGATGATATAACATGTGCTGGGTACTTGGCTATTTAGCAGGTCCTATGAATATTTAGCAGATCCTATGAAGGATAGCCTGCGCCTCAAAATTCCCGTGAAATGTGGGCACAAAAACGACTCCACGTGGTTAAAATCCACAGTCCAAAACTCTCGCCTCGTGCCAGTTACAAAACTTTCAACGATCATAAAACGTTCACTGCTCTAGCCTCACGAGAGATGTGCCATAGCACTCTCCACTCACAAACCCCCGTTCGTGCAAAGCGCAGCGGTATTTGCTCGCTACCGCTGTGGCTGGCTCACACGCATCGCCAGGTGTGCATGACGGGTAAAAAAAAAAGATGGGCTTCTCCCTCACGAGGCGGATTTAGGGTTGCTTGACGGCGGAACTTATCTCTCATGACGGGTAAAAAAAAAGATGGGCTTCTCCTTCACGAGGCGGATTTAGGGTTGCTTGACGGCGGAACTTATCTCTGATCCGTCAAGGCAACGGTTTGGTCGAAGACCCTTTTCCCAAGCATCTCACCCTAGATGAGACGAGCACCATGCCGGGGGAAATCTTGTACTCATTAAAAAATCGGTGGGTACCCGTTGGCGCAGGGAATGGACCCTCCCGAATGAGAGGGGGGTGCTCTACCACATGGCCGCGCTTTGGTGCTATGATCTTCGCCAAAAGGCCGAGAAGAGAAAGGCCCAAATATTGTCGTTCGGCAGCTTACAAAGTCAAGCTGTTATGTTTTTTCCTGAACACAGTTATGGCTAAGATAAATTGTACCATTCTACATGATTTCCCCTCATTCATTGAGATGCTCAATAAGCTTTAGGATGTGATAAATGATGAGGAGGAATAAAATATTTGAGTGAAATGTTTCTTTTCATCATTTCATTTTGTGGAAACCTGTTTTTATTGTAATTTCAAATATCTGTTTTAATATTTGAACTACTCGAAAATAAAGCATATCGCAGTACTGGCCGGCATTTCGAAAGGCCCTGATATGCGCAGCATGTGTATGAGAGCAGACGATGCAGCGGTCCCTGTGTCACTACTTTTGGAGCCCACATGACCAGGGTTGCAGCTCTTCCTCGGGAGTGACGTCGTAACACATCCCGACACTCAAACCGAAATCGCTCAGTATAAATAATGCGATAATATTTAATGCGCCTATTTGAATCGGGGAGCACGTATCACGCGCCTGGTGGGAGTATGCAATGTTTGAAACTAAGAACACTCCAACCAACAATTTGGTGCCTTCGCCCCTTTAAGGTTTAGCATATGGAGCTTGTGACCTCCTGTGTGCCAGCGTCACAAGCCTGTCAGAAACCCTATCGTTGTTTGTCTTGACTATTTTCATTCATTCTTGGTCTCTGCCTTGTAAACACTTCTTTTTTGTGTGGTTTCTCCAGCACACCTTGAACAATTTCCTTTTATCGTTTTTTTAGGACCTTTCTAATGTCCACACACAAAGCCACTACAGGAGTGCATGGGCTGCTGCTACAGTCTGTTGGGAGATGTTCTTATCTTTTTTCTCATATGCATTCCATTTTTTGTGTATTTGTTTGTGGGTTTCTCTTAGTGGTTTATTGCATTTTATTGCTCTGAGCTTGCATACTTTTTTTCTCTTTTCATGGCATCCAACCCTGTGTATGACCGACACTAGTGGAGGGACCGCAGCAGCCGACCTTGCATGGCGCGGCATTCTCTACTCCAAGGCACCTATTCCCCATTCCAGGCTAATGGCTCAAGATTGTACCCACAAGTCTGTACCTTGGCCTACAAGCAGTCGTATTAGACCCACGTCGGCCAGGACTTCCGCGCCAAATAAAGTATTCCTACCTACTTGCCTTGTCAGTAATTAATGAAACGTATGTATAAATGCATAACTTCGTTGGCCGTATAGAAAAACCATGTTACAAAGCAGCTTTTTTTTTTCAGACCATACCCAGCCACCACATTGTTTCCTCTGAGTAACCTACTCATCTTTGAGGTAATTGCTTGCCGTGTGTTGCATCACATTCTGAAGTGTTGCTGCAGAACTGCATATTGCCTTCCTGTTTATACCATAGCAGCAAAAAGTGCTCCACAAAGCTAATGAGGAAAGGAAATTTCACCATCATACTGCTTTGAGCCAACTGCTAAAAGGGTGCTGAACCCCACGGATAATGTAAATCAGGTAATTAACAGGATGGTTGTGGGCACTGCACGTGTCTACTTTTAATGCATAGGAGGGGCCAGTTTCAACTTTTTTACAGGTAGGTAGTGCCTTTACTAATTGCATCATCACTGAGTGGGATGCTTGTACCCATACCACCACCTCATTCAGCACTTGAGCATTGACAGCGCTAGGGAAGCTCTTGCTGAACATTGTAATCGAGGCCTTTTGAATTGAATGCTCTTTTTAAGTATTTTACAAAGGCAAGGTAACTCTCCTAGCAGTGCTACTGAGACTGCAACTCGCTGCAAACGAGGCGAATTCTGTAGCACTGGGCTCTTGCTGGCAGTTTGTGAAATTGGTATTAGCCGCAACTGCGCTGTAAAAGAGAATAAAGAAAACGATGTCTTCCACAGTAATTCATGCCATGCACCATGACATGGAAACCATCACATGGCCAGTTTATCCATTACCTCCAGGTGCAAGACATCTGCCAGTCTCTATACGGTACCTTCAGCCTGTTGCACTGGAATACTACATTTCTCTTGAAGGCACTTTTTGAGCAGGAATTGGGTTTAACCTGGTTTTCATGATTTATGCTTCGGGTGCACAAACTGGGTAATATCAGGCTTTAACTGCTAAGAAAAGGCCCTAAATATTTTCTAAATTTGATTTATAGTCTTCTCTTACTGGTGCGACCTATCTTTTCTCAAGCAGTACAGTGGCCTAGCTGAGCTAGGTGGCTGAGTGAATTTGCATCACCTGTTGTCAGATTAATTTTTTTCATGTTCTAGCTTTTCTCAGCTGCTGAGGCCCATTATTGCCAGAGAGGTATGTAAGGTACGTGTGTACTGTACACAGAAAGAGAAATCGCTTATTTCAAACCTGTGGTACTTACAAGCTGGCACTTCGCTCCCGTCAAAATCGCGTATTTCAGTGCGACAAAGCTGCCGGTAATATAAGCGTACGCAATGGCCGTAGAGCTTGCCTGTCCTGACCAATGAAGCATGGCAATGCAGCATGCTGCATGCAGCCATATTGGAGAACCACTCGCCTACTGCCCATGTCCCACGGTGCTTTCGAAGTGCAGTTTCTCTCCCCAGCTGCGCTCCTGTTCCTGCCACTCCGTGGGACCAGTTTATTTTAGCGTATGTGAGGCCGATCGAGTGGAATCTATAAGGCGCCGCTATTAATGCTGTTAGCGCTCATGAGCGGTCGCAAAAGAATGAAAAGACCCGTACCAACCCCTCTGGTCGGGCTCTCTTTATTCCGAACTCTGTGTAAAGGACTCTTTTTCGGTACATTTACCCTTCGTTTCAAATCGGCATAATTTGAACAAATTTTCGGTCGCGTAATAGTTGAAGTATCGAGACATCAAATGCCGGGCCATTGGCACGTGGCCATATAAATATTTCCCATCCATGGCACGCGCGAAGTTTGTCCCTAAGCGTAATGGCCCTTGTATATATTGTCTTCATCTCCAAAAGACTTGTCGCAAATCTCAAAAGTTTATTATAGCGAGAAATTTATATATAAGACTGCTCAAAGGAAGCACGGCTACAAAACCACCGCCACACACACACGTCTAATCTTGGCGCTCTTAATTCAGTTCCAATAAATTGACCGAAAGTCTGAGCTATAAAAGCGAGCACGAAACAACGACAGTTCATTGTGTGAGCGTGTGTTTGAGGAAGGATCACGCATAAAAGGTGTTACTACTAAATTCACTGATCATGGTGCTTGCATGCGGCACAGTAAAACGGTGATATTGATACGAGATGGAATTCCGCAGCTGGCGCTTCAAGCCTTCGCAATGAAAAGAGGCAGGATTGATTTTTCCCTTTGCAAAACAAGCATCTAGTAGAACACCGCTGTTACGTTCGCGGTTGCTGCGTTTTACACGGTGCTACGTTCCTTTTTTTTCATATCAGGCCAGATAAACTCGATCGCCTATGTCTGTTACATAATGCAATTGTTGCATAATTCCCTTGTCGTACGTCGAGAAAGTCATATCACGATGATGGTACTTTACGCCGTCCCGGTATTCGTTCAATGCGCGCGTAACGGCGACGCCGGCCAGAAAAAGCGAGATGATACACTCTATACATCGACACTTGTTCGCCGCTGCGTTCAAGGAAGCGCTCAGGCCAACGCCAACACACCTACAAACCATGTGATCTTTTGTGCGTCTGTTGGCACAGTTACATCACCGCTGCGACGCTAGCGCAAACGACCCAAAGCACAGAAACGAAACTATGCCGTGGCTGGCGGCACAAACAGCGCTGTACGAAATGCGGTTGCGTGGGTTGGTTCCAACGATTTTGTTTCTGCCATCCGCTTTATTCTTGTCACCTACACTTTAAAATACGCAGTTTATAGATTACAATAGACTATGATTCAAACGGATTATTGGGGCCACCGCGATAACAGCTAAGAAGCTCGCGCGTACCGCATCTTCGCACGCTCTAGGTATGCTCCCTCCTCACTGCCAAGTCCCTTCCACAGACAGCTGCTCAGGCTAACCGAGACTCATCACAGTGCGTTTCTGATGTTCTGCTCATGCAGAACGATCGTGAGAACCACACAGCCTTGCTAATTCCACAGAAGCATATGGTGCACATGTCGCAATAATAAAAAGAACTGCAGGCAACGCTGCACCATTTTTTTATGCTAAACATTCGGCTACGTTTCCTCGCTGTTCTGTTTTTTTTCTTTTTGCGGTCCCATGAAAATTGCGACGGCAATGTTCTGTTGCATTCAACGCTTAGGTGCATCTAACAATTATATATGAACACGAATGCACACTCAACTCTCACCTTAGGTTGCACATGCAGCCCAAAAATTGAACTTCATATTGTCTCTGGAAATTTAAATAAAATAAGTAATGTTAAGCTGTATATCTAATGAAATCAAATCATCTTTGGAATACTAAATTTCATCTATATGATTCAGCACATTAGCATACAAAAATCTTATATTTAGATATCAAGTGTACATGGCCCATAAGGCCATCCTCCCCCAGATGCACACAAATCACTTACATCACCACCTGGACAACATTACCACAGATGTCACGCATGCCCAAGAATGCTGATTCTATGGCTGCACCTAACGTAAGAATGGGTAAAAGGGCGAGCTGATGCAGTTTGATCGCTTGCAACCGAGAAATAATAATCACTAGAGAAATGCATCCCAGTATGTTCACTCACAATAACAGTTGAACTAGTTTTTATTGCAATGTGAAATATGTAGTAGTTACAGAAGAAGAAAATAAGTAAGGCATGTATTGCACAAAACAAAAAATAAACGCCATTCAGCAGGTGCATGTGAGAGTTTTCAGTTGGAAGATATATCTATGCCGAGCCTAATTTATCTTCTTGATGTACTCTACATGCTATAATCGCTCCAAAATTGATGGTCTATGGCATGTTTCTTCGAAGACATGATAATTTTTAAATAATTTTTTGTTAAAAGAGTGCGTCAGAATAAAGCTAACGTGTTATTTAAACAGCAGGCTGGTAATTTAATATATAATATTTAATTTTTACCAATTACAGTAACGCGCTCATTTATTGAAAGGTTATTTATAGCTGGCCGTAATATCAGCATCAGTTTTTAGATTTTTCAAAATATGATTCTCGTCGTGGCTGCCGCACAACGAGTTTACGGTGCCCAAATGGGCGAAACCACATGGGGCAGAAGTGCGCGCCCAACTATCTCCTCTAGCAGTTCCCGCCGCAGGCACTAAAGTATATACACATTATTCCTTGTTGCTGTTTTTCCAAGTTTAGCCGGTGTGAAAGGAGACCCTCTTTAAGAGCTATTCCTTATAAAAGAAGAACTAATCCAAACTAGGACACATCTCGCACAGAAAGATTACAGCAGAAGCCATAACACTGCTGCAATGCATGCCTGCAGGCTTTCGACTGGTGCCAATTGAAAATGTAGACAGTTTAATCTGGCATGTCTGAGCTGAGACCACATAGAACCCTGTGGTTTCCATCGCTGGTGACCATTGGAAATCTGCCATGCTTATGAAGTTGACCTAATGTTTCAAGACAGAAGCATTTAGCTTCTATTAGGTCGCTAACTGGAACTATTTGCCGTTATGTTTCAGGTGCACCTCAGTTTTGATTAGTTTGACTTAGTTCCAGCTGGAACAATGCTTTGGAAGAGGTGTGCCATCACATATTAGCAAACAACTATGATTCTTTGTATAAAACTGCAGCCAACAGGTTCCTGGTTGAGACTGGGTGATCTTGGTTCATAGAAGCTGCAATTATGTCAAATTCTCAATTTAAGATGTTTTCGTTGCTTGTATGTAAATCCAGATGGCAATTGCCCAGTGAAGACAAATTATATTTCACCTCAACTAGCTGATATCATATATTCTCGACCGCAGAAAAAAATAGGTTAAAAGCTCCTTGAGGTAAGTGCTGTAGCAATACAAGACCCAATTCATTTTCAGTGAAAGGTATGGAATTTTAACAAGTAGAAAGATACAGTCGTGATTAAACTGTAATGCGGGACATATGACTACTTGGTCATCCGAAAGCTGAATTTTTCTCATTTAATAGAAGTAGAAATAATTTGATTATTATTAAGATGTCAGGTTGAAAGCTCTTGATATTTGTTGTTATCAAAGCTGCTGAGGCAAGAAAACTAGGTAAAGCATACATTGTACCCCGTTAAAGGTGAAGCATGGAAGAATATACATCACATGAGCCTGTCCTCAGTGCAAAAATGATGCAGACAGCACAAAAAGTGCCAGTAGCACCCTGTAGAAGAATTTAAATGCCCAGATTGCAGCATAAATCAGTCATAAATCAGTATGTTTCGAACAATGCTTGCATACAAAGTTTCAAATCAGGTCATTTATTGAGCAGAACAAAATAAAATGTACTTCACTCGTCCTGTCTATACATTGATCAAAAGGCATGAATGCCCGACAATGTACCAGACCTCTTTCCTATTCGTCTCCAAGTTTGACAATTGTAGATACGTCAGATAAGGCAGACTATATAATTACTGCAACAGGAAGCAAAAGAAGACTCAAAAGAAGCAAAAGCTACCAGAAACAATTATCCCAGGCGCAACATATACATAGTTTTTTTTAACGGTGCAGTCAAACTGATCATAGTGCACTCGCAGAGAGAATGTGATTTCGCAAGAAGTGTGCTATCAAGTAGACCTGCTTTTACATGACATGAATTGTATTGTGCCGTGGTTAAACATTTACAGTCACACCTTATCTATGCTCTTTCCGAAGATGCCGTCTGGGAAAGGCACTTTCATTTACCTTCCACACTGTGACATTCCGTGTGTGATACGAGGATCCACGTTCGACGGCGCGGCGTAGACGGGGAACCGTGACAGCGGCATCATCAATTGCCCAGCCATGCTCTTTGAGTGACGACCGGAAAAACCGGTCCCGCCGCCGCCCCGGGGAAACAGGCTTTGTCCTCCCCAATTTCCGGTTGCATTCCAGGACAGGGGAGCTGTCAGCGGGCCAGAGCGCGCCGTACCACAGCCGACGCTATGCGAAACCGCGAAGACGACATTCTTTCCCTCCCCCCCTTTGTCGTGGGCTATCGCCGGGAAGGCACCCACAGCTTCCCAGAAGGGCCGCGACGGACACCTGTCATGGCGGACAGGCAGTACTCGCCAAGAATGTGGAAAGACAGGCGCTAGTGAATTAGCTCCGAAGAGAGAGCCTGTGTATACTCTCACTTGAGAGAGAGTGGTGGCGTTTTTGTTGTTTATTTATACTTCGTCTCACAAGATGTTTGCAGCACTACGGAAGGTAGAGCTCTCTCGTCCAATCAGGGCTGCAGAAACGCAGAAAATAGTCCCTCGAATATTTGAGGAGTGTATGACTATTAATCAAAACAATAAGCATTGCAACTAAAAACATGATTTGGACAGGTATATTTAAATGGTAGGGAGTGTTTCAATCACTGGTGAAATTACCAGACAAAGCCCGTACGGACACAGCTCTGCGGAGGCCTGCTGCGAAGTAGTGATGCGTCGCCACTTTCCAACATGGCGTCGGTTGAGTCTGTTGTGTCTCCTGTGTGCTCTACACCGACAGTGCGCTGTTTCCCCAAGCAGGCGAAGCAGGTGGCTTTAAATGTTCTTGAAGCGCTTCGCGTCGAGTGCGGGGGCAGTTGGAGTACAAATGCGCTCATCAAGAGGACGGCAAAACTATGGCCTCCGAAATCACCCGATGAAGAGCGAGCGCGCGCTTATAATCTCGGAGGCTTTAAGTGTGGAGGCGCAGGTCGCTCTGAGGGCGCCAGATGGCGCCAGGTGCCCAGCAGCAAAGCGCAAGCCTGCCGTATCGGGACCAATCAGCGCGTGCCACAGGCGCGTAGGAACACACTAATGTAGTGCGCGCCATCCTGATTGGACGAGAGAGCTGTACCTTTCGTAGTGCTGCAAACATCTTGTGAGACGGAGTATAGTTTGTATTGTTAACAGACTCTGGGGTCGAGGCTAAGCCCAGCCCAAGGGGTGGTCCCCATCTCGCATGTTATTTTGGATTGGAGAATTGATGCTTTGGGCGGGCCACTGGAAATGACCGCCCTTAGTCCTTTGTTAATCAAGTGCTTAAAAGCGCATGTAAACGGATGCAGTTGAGTCTGAGCTGGGGCTCCATGCTTAGCATGTAATGTGATGCTACTTAGGCACTAACCTGCCCGGTCGATGAGTAAAGTAGTGCAAAGTTTGTTCTGTTGTAAAATTATGCTCTGCTGTCATCATCTACAAGCTCGCCTCCTGTTCATCTTCCAAGCCGAACGACACTAGAGGAAGGGTTTGTGAACCATCCTCGAAGAAACGGACGACTATTGAAATTCTACTGCATACACGCTGAGGACGACATCGTTCGCCAAGAGAGCCTTCAGTGACGAAGCCCGACGGCGTGCAGCTTCTGCCAGCAACCGCTCGAGCCCAACTCCGGAGCCACTCCATCGCCCCCATGAAGTCGTCGGCACGTAAGCTCGGACGCCCCAGCCTCTGATGTATAACCTTAACCATGTGTAATTATTGAATATACCTGTTTGTTTAAACTGAGCCATACGGTGTCTCTTTGCCTCTCCGTCCCGTGTGGACCTGCGCATTATGGGGGTCATCACACTGGTGTCAGAAGTGGGGTCTCAAAAGCAAATGTCCTCTGAATGCTGCGACATTCATGACTTCAAAATTGTAATCAAAAGGGAATCACGGGACTGATTGTGGGACTTTTACCCCCATTTGAGAGGCTTGAGGCACTGGAGGGCTTGAAAAAAAAAATGACTGTATCTGAGGGAGCTCCCACTCCACAGCCGTCGCTCGGAGCAAGCATGCTGGCATTAGGAAGCGTCATTCCGACGTTTACGGGAGATAAGACAGGGGTTCCAATCTGCGATTTCTTTTCCATGCTAGAAGAGATTGGGAAAATGGGGGGATGGTCCGATGCTCAAATGCTGGGAATGGCGAGGTGTAAGATGGCAGGAGCTGCTCATGATTTTGCATGGCGAGACGAAAAAGTAAAATCCACAAAATCATTTGCGGAATTTAAGAAGCTCGCGTTTGAGCATTTTGACACTGAACCACGTCACGTGCGAGTACAGAGGTTCCGTGACGCCGGACAGATGGTAGGGGAGGACGTGCGAACGTTTGCGTCGCGGCTTCAGCGCTTAGCGCGCGATACGTTAAGCAGGGAGGAGGAAGGAGACCAGCTTAAGAAGAAATACGCGGAGGATATACTTAAAGAGGAAATGACCGCTTTGTTCGTGGCTGGTCTGCAAGACCCCGTGCGCCGGTTCGTGCTCTCGCGCAAGCCGAGCAATTTCGACCAAGCCGTGGAGGCCACATTGGATGAGGAACAAAATGAGGCGTTAACGACAGCCGCAGCGAGAGTACGCGTCATAGAGAGAGCGGTGCTCAAGCCTGAGGTTGCTCTCTTGACAGAGCGGTTAGATCGCTTGGAACAGCTGCTAACTCAGCAGGTAGAACGCCAGGTTGAAGCGCGCGCTCAACAGCGCCCATTCGCTGGAAACCGGAGACCGCCACAAAGCTACAGGCGCGGTATGCGAGATTTTGAAGAAATCGTATGCTTCGCTTGCCAGGGTCGCGGACACATCGCCAGGTTCTGCCAAAACATGCGCCGTGGGGAGCCACAAAGAGAAGCAGGCGAGACACGCCCTAAGCAAGCCTACAGCGGGGCTCCAGATACCGAGTCAAAAAACTAGTTAGTCCTCCCCAGCCTGAGGAGCGTGGGGAGGAAGCAGTAGATGATGAGGTGGTGGTAGTTTGTGTGGCCGACGAGGCATGCCCTGTTGTGCGTTGCAAGTTAAATGGTTGTTGCATGGAATTGTTGATAGATACGGGGTCAAAGGTGACATTGCTTAAGGAGAGCAGTTTTAACACGCTTCGAAGGAAGGGGGACCGCGAGGTGTTGGAAGCGTCTGGTGGTATGGCAACCAAATTTGTAGGCATAACGGGGGATCCTCTTGGCATAAGTGGACTCTACCGGTTACACTTCTCTCTCGGCGGAATTGCATTGGAGCACCCCTGCTACGTATGCCCGGACACGGTGTCTCTGCCAAACGGAGTGTCAGGTATATTAGGGCAGGATTTTTTGAGAAAAGGGAAGGTAGTAGTCTCATTCTCTGAGGAAGAGGTTAATGCGGGCGGCTCAAAAGTTCCGTTTTTGAACAGGAGAGGGGCTGAGATTCGCATTACCGATATTGACACCCGTCAAACAGTGGGATCATTGGAGAAGGTATATTCGCGGGTTGCCGTCCGGCTGGTCGAGGAGGCGGTCGTCCTTCCTTGGTCGGAGCACATTTTGTACGCGTTTGTGCCTTCAGATGTAGAGAGCGGCGCCGTGGGAGTGCTTGAGCCGGTCGACTCTCTCAGCAATGGCCTGAAGGCAGCCGCGTGCCTCGTGACAGTTAATGACGCCCACAGAGTGCCCCTACGGGTGGTTAACTGTAGCCAGCAGCCACTGAGCCTTCCCAAGAACAAAACATTGGCTTTCTTCACCTCTGCGATAGAGCAACGTGAGCCCACCGATACGGTACTCGCAACTGTAGAGCATGCTAGTCCTTCGGCTGCTCCAAAGGTGTCGTTCGATCTTTCTCACGTAAAATCCAGGGAGAGGGAGGCTCTGGCTGGTTTGCTGAACGACTACTCGGAGGTATTCGCCGCGTCCAACCTGGATTTGGGCTGCTGTGGCGTTATAAAGCACAGGATAGAAACCGGCACTTCATCGCCCGTTTACCAGCGTGCGTACAGGATTCCTTACTCCCAACGTGAGGAGATGGAGCGGCAGGTGCAGGACCTGATTGATCGCGGCATTGTCGAACACTCAAAGTCACCCTGGGGAGCACCAGCACTATTGGTGGAAAAGCCAGATGGCTCGTATCGATTGGTAGTGGACTACCGCAAACTAAATGCCGTAACTCGCATCGATCCATACCCCATCCCCAATATACAGGAGACGCTTTCTCAGCTGGGCTCTGCCAGGTACTTCACGGTAGTGGACATGGCGGCGGGATTCTGGCAGATAGCAATGGATCCGGCAGATGCCGAGAAAACGGCATTCAACACGCCCTCAGGGCACTATGAATGGAAAAGAATGCCGATGGGTCTGGCCAACAGCCCTGCTGTCTGGCAGAGAACCGCTGATGTTATCCTGGCAGGTCTTCTGGGGAGGCTGTGCTTCGTGTATATGGATGACATTATCATATACAGTGGCAGTTTTGATAACCATTTGCGCGATATTGAGCAGGTTTTGGTGCGACTAAGAGCAGCGGGTCTCAAACTGAAGCCCTCTAAGTGCCAATTCCTCAAAAACGAGGTGAAATACCTCGGGCACGTTGTTTCAGCTGACGGCGTGCGACCGGACCCTGAGAAACTAAGGTGTGTCTCGGATTTTCCATCCCCGACTAGCGTCCGCCAGGTCCGGCAGTTTCTCGGCCTGATCGGTTACTACCGAAGGCACATAGAGGAGTTCGCCAAGCTCGCTAAGCCGCTCACCGCCTTAACAGCCAAAAATGTCGCCTTTCGTTGGGACGAAAACGCGGAGAATGCTTTTGGGGCCCTGAAAAGGAAGCTAATGAGTGCACCGCTGTTACGCCACCCGGATTTTAGTTTGCCCTTCGTTATGGCCACAGATGCGTCAAAGTTCGCAGTTGGTGCCGTGCTATCTCAGGTTATCGAGGGCAAAGAACATCCCGTTGCTTTTGCTAGCCGACAGTTGAGCCCCACAGAGCAAAAGTACGGAGCTACGGAAAGGGAGTGCCTCGCCGTTGTCTGGGCAGTAAAGCACTTCAGATGCTACCTTTACGGCCGCAAATTCAAGCTAGTCACAGACTGCCATCCTCTGAAATGGGTGATGAGTGTCAGGGACCCTAGCTCGCGACTCGCTAGATGGAATCTACACCTGCAGGAATACTGCTTTGAAGTTGAGCACAAGTCAGGAAAGACACATCTGAACGCTGATGCACTCAGCCGCACAGCTGCCGTGGCAGCTATAGAAGAGTTTGTCCCCGTAGTCGACCCCGCCGAATTACGCACAGAGCAGTGCAAAGATCCTGACCTGAAGCGAATAATCGAAAGCTTAGAGGGCGCACCGTCTCATCCCGAACAGCTAGGTTATTTCATTGACAAAGACGGCACCCTGTGTCGGCGCACGAGGCCAACCAGGAAAGGGAGACCAGAGAAAACCGCTTGGGAGAGAGTCGTCATACCTCGGTCGTGGACAGAAAGGGTTCTTCGCGCGTTTCACGATGCGCCATGCGCCGGTCATTTTGGCGTAGCGAAGACACGCAGGCGTGTGGAGCGTTTGTACTTTTGGAGTGGCATGCGACAGGATGTTAGAGACTACTGTGCGAAGTGTCATTCCTGTCTCGAAAGAAAAACACCCAAGGGACGAAGACCAGCTCCAATTCAGCCGTTCCCTGAGGTTTCGGCACCCTTCGAGCGGACAGGTATGGACATAATGGGCCCATTGCCCACGACCACTTCCGGAAACAAGTACATTTTAGTATTTGTCGACCACCTTTCAAAATACGCGGAAGCGGTAGCACTCCCAGATCAGAAGGCAGACACGGTTGCAAGAGCATTTGTCGAACAGATCGTGCTCCGACATGGACCCCCGAGGCAACTCTTGACAGATCGGGGAACGAACTTCGTGTCGCAGCTAATGAGGAGAGTTTGCGAGCTGCTTAAGATCGCTAAGAAGCAGACAACACCGTACCATCCGGCTTGCAACGGCGCGGTGGAGCGACTGAACCAAACCGTGGCCGGGTTCCTGTCGCATTTTGTTTCGCGCGACCAGCGGGACTGGGACTTGTGGCTCCCGTATGCAATGTTTGCCTACAATTCCGCAGCACACGAGAGCACGGGCGAATCGCCATTCTTTCTTCTCTACGGCCGAGACCCGGACCAGCCTAGTGAAGTGCCAGAGGGCCCCCGTCGTGTCCCATACGCTTCACTGGACGACTATAAGGTTGAGCTAGAATCGCGCTTGCAAGTGGCGAGGGACATCGCATAGGAGTCCTTAAAGAAAGCGGCGAAGCGCAGGAAGGAGGTGCACGATCGCAGTGCTAGAGACGCGCCGTTTGATGTGGGGGACAGCGTGTACATTGAAAACTGCCAAAGGCAGATTGGGCTAGCTCGTAAGTTCGAGACGAAGTGGAGAGGACCGTGCGAGGTTGTCGAGAAGCTTTCTCCGGTAAACTTCAGAGTCCGAGACGTGAACCGGCGTTTGATAAGGATACACGCAAATCGCCTCAAGTCGGCACCGGTTCTGTATTCACGAAATGAGGAAAGGGAAAGCGCGGATTTTGATGGGGACAGAAGTGAAGCGGAGCGCGCAGATAGTTCGCAAGAAACGCCCTCTCCTGCATTTGTTCGGCAGGCGCCCGAGGTGACGGCCGGAATGCCACCGGATTTACTTCATGCATTGCTAGAAGAAGAAGCGCGCGAGGTTGCCGCGCAGATAACGCCAGGAGAGGCTCCTGCCACGAGCCCTCGCGAGTCCCAAAGCAGACAAAGGGGCACAGACTTACTTAGTATGACTCATGAAGGCGGATATCCGCTGCGAAATCGGAAAGCTAAGTCGGACTAATGGCGTAAACAGAGCGGAGTTTTGAACTGGTTAGAATTGTGTAATGCCACAGCTCATAACATTGCTATGTGCTTATGTGTTAAGTTATCGGAGTTGGTAGTTAAACCTTTCTGTCATTAAGTAACACCTTCACAGGAGAGCATGCGGAGCGCATGCAGAACCTGCCCTACTTCCTTTCGTTATCTATATTTTGTCTGTGCCGTGATCGTGCTAGAAGTGGGAGCTCCTTTAACTGTGGTAAATTTATTACGTCCAGTTTGGACTAGAAAAGAGAGGCTTGGGTGCTGAGTTTCATGTTTATCTGTAAAAGAAGATCAGTGCTGCCCCTGGAGACGCCAGTATTGACAGCGGAGGCATATGGTGTTGTGCAGTGGTGTTGAGTGCAGCGAAAAGTGTTTTGTCGGACGCACTGTGCGAGGCGATTCAGAAAGACAAGGGGAGCTGCGTGGACTCAAATGTTCGGAGAACATTCTTCTGGAGGGTGAGCGAGTGTGACATTCCGTGTGTGATACGAGGATCCACGTTCGACGGCGCGGCGTAGACGGGGAACCGTGACAGCGGCATCATCAATTGCCCAGCCATGCTCTTTGAGTGACGACCGGAAAAACCGGTCCCGCCGCCGCCCCGGGGAAACAGGCTTTGTCCTCCCCAATTTCCGGTTGCATTCCAGGACAGGGGAGCTGTCAGCGGGCCAGAGCGCGCCGTACCACAGCCGACGCTATGCGAAACCGCGAAGACGACATTCTTTCCCTCCCCCCCTTTGTCGTGGGCTATCGCCGGGAAGGCACCCACAGCTTCCCAGAAGGGCCGCGACGGACACCTGTCATGGCGGACAGGCAGTACTCGCCAAGAATGTGGAAAGACAGGCGCTAGTGAATTAGCTCCGAAGAGACAGCCTGTGTATACTCTCACTTGAGAGAGAGTGGTGGCGTTTTTGTTGTTTATTTAGTTTGTATTGTTAACAGACTCTGGGGTCGAGGCTAAGCCCAGCCCAAGGGGTGGTCCCCATCTCGCATGTTATTTTGGATTGGAGAATTGATGCTTTGGGCGGGCCACTGGAAATGACCGCCCTTAGTCCTTTGTTAATCAAGTGCTTAAAAGCGCATGTAAACGGATGCAGTTGAGTCTGAGCTGGGGCTCCATGCTTAGCATGTAATGTGATGCTACTTAGGCACTAACCTGCCCGGTCGATGAGTAAAGTAGTGCAAAGTTTGTTCTGTTGTAAAATTATGCTCTGCTGTCATCATCTACAAGCTCGCCTCCTGTTCATCTTCCAAGCCGAACGACACTAGAGGAAGGGTTTGTGAACCATCCTCGAAGAAACGGACGACTATTGAAATTCTACTGCGTACACGCTGAGGACGACATCGTTCGCCAAGAGAGCCTTCAGTGACGAAGCCCGACGGCGTGCAGCTTCTGCCAGCAACCGCTCGAGCCCAACTCCGGAGCCACTCCATCGCCCCCATGAAGTCGTCGGCACGTAAGCTCGGACGCCCCAGCCTCTGATGTATAACCTTAACCATGTGTAATTATTGAATATACCTGTTTGTTTAAACTGAGCCATACGGTGTCTCTTTGCCTCTCCGTCCCGTGTGGACCTGCGCATTATGGGGGTCATCACAACACAAACATGCACACAGACAACAGCGGCATTTTCACTGCCAGAAGACTGGATGAGGAACGAAATGAGGCGTTAACGACAGCCGCAGCGAGAGTACGCGTCATAGAGAGAGCGGTGCTCAACCCTGAGGTTGCTCTCTTGACAGAGCGGTTAGATCGCTTAGAACAGCTGTTATCTCAGCAGGTGGAACGCCAGGTTGAAGCGCGCGCTCAACAGCGCCCATTCGCTGGAAACCGGAGACCGCCACAAAGCTACAGGCGCGGTATGCGAGATTTTGAAGAAATCGTATGCTTCGCTTGCCAGGGTCGCGGACACATCGCCAGGTTTTGCCAAAACGTGCGCCGTGGGGAGCCACAAAGAGAAGCAGGCGAGACACGCCCTAAGCAAGCCTACAGCGGGGCTCCAGATACCGAGACAAAAAACTAGATAGTCCTCCCCAGCCTGAGGAGCGTGGGGAGGCAGCAGTGGATGATGAGGTGGTGGTAGTTTGTGTGGCCGACGAGGCATGCCCTGTTGTGCGTTGCAAGTTAAATGGTTGTTGCATGGAATTGTTGATAGATACGGGGTCAAAGGTGACATTGCTTAAGGAGAGCAGTTTTAACACGCTTCGAAGGAAGGGGGACCGCGAGGTGTTGGAAGCGTCTGGTGGTATGGCAACCAAATTTGTAGGCATAACGGGGGATCCTCTTGGCATAAGTGGACTCTACCGGTTACAATTCTCTCTCGGCGGAATTGCATTGGAGCACCCCTGCTACGAATGCCCGGACACGGTGTCTCTGCCAAACGGAGTGTCAGGTATATTAGGGCAGGATTTTTTGAGAAAAGGGAAGGTAGTAGTCTCATTCTCTGAGGAAGAGGTTAATGCGGGCGGCTCAAAAGTTTCGTTTTTGAACAGGAGAGGGGCTGAGATTCGCATTACCGATATTGACACCCGTCAAAGAGTGGGATCATTGGAGAAGGTATATTCGCGAGTTGCCGTCAGGCTGGCCGAGGAGGCGGTCGTCCTTCCTTGGTCGGAGCACATTTTGTACGCGTTTGTGCCTTCAGATGTAGAGAGCGGCGCCGTGGGAGTGCTTGAGCCGGTCGACTCTCTCAGCAATGGCCTGAAGGCAGCCGCGTGCCTCGTGACAGTTAATGACACCCACAGAGTGCCCCTACGGGTGGTTAACTGTAGCCAGCAGCCACTGAGCCTTCCCAAGAACAAAACATTGGCTTTCTTCACCTCTGCGATAGAGAAACGTGAGCCCACCGATACGGTACTCGCAACTGTAGAGCATGCTAGTCCTTCGGCTGCTCCAAAGGTGTCGTTCGATCTTTCTCACGTAAATTCCAAAGAGAGGGAGGCTCTGGCTGGTTTGCTGAGCGACTACTCGGAGGTATTCGCCGCGTCCAACCTGGATTTGGGCAGCTGTGGCGTTATAAAGCACAGGATAGAAACCGGCACTTCATCGCCCGTTTACCAGCGTGCGTACAGGATTCCTTACTCCCAACGTGAGGAGATGGAGCGGCAGGTGCAGGACCTGATTGATCGCGGCATTGTCGAACACTCAAAGTCACCCTGGGGAGCACCAGCACTATTGGTGGAAAAGCCAGATGGCTCGTATCGATTGGTAGTGGACTACCGCAAACTAAATGCCGTAACTCGCATCGATCCATACCCCATCCCCAATATACAGGAGACGCTTTCTCAGCTGGGCTCTGCCAGGTACTTCACGGTAGTGGACATGGCGGCGGGATTCTGGCAGATAGCAATGGATCCGGCAGATGCCGAGAAAACGGCATTCAACACGCCCTCAGGGCACTATAAATGGAAAAGAATGCCGATGGGTCTGGCCAACAGCCCTGCTGTCTGGCAGAGAACCGCTGATGTTATCCTGGCAGGTCTTCTGGGGAGGCTGCGCTTCGTGTATATGGATGACATAATCATATACAGTGACAGTTTTGAGAACCATTTGCGCGATATTGAGCACGTTTTGGTGCGACTAAGAGGAGCGGGTCTCAAGCTGAAGCCCTCTAAGTGCCAATTCCTCAAAAACGAGGTGAAATACCTCGGGCACGTTGTCTCAGCTGACGGCGTGCGACCGGACCCTGAGAAACTAAGGTGTGTCTCGGATTTTCCATCCCCGACTAGCGTCCGCCAGGTCCGGCAGTTTCTCGGCCTGATCGGTTACTACCGAAGGCACATAGAGGAGTTCACCAAGCTCGCTAAGCCGCTCACCGCCTTAACAGCCAAAAATGTTGCCTTTCGCTGGGAGGAAAACGCGGAGGATGCTTTTGGGGCCCTGAAAAGGAAGCTAATGAGTGCACCGCTGTTGCGCCACCCGGATTTTAATTTGCCCTTCGTTATGGCCACAGATGCGTCAAAGTTCGCAGTTGGTGCCGTGCTATCTCAGGTTATCGAGGGCAAAGAACATCCCGTTGCTTTTGCTAGCCGACAGCTGAGCCCCACAGAGCAAAAGTACGGAGCTACGGAAAGGGAGTGCCTCGCCGTTGTCTGGACAGTAAAGCACTTCAGATGCTACCTTTACGGCCGCAAATTCAAGCTAGTCACAGACTGCCATCCTCTGAAATGGGTGATGAATGTCAGGGACCCTAGCTCGCGGCTCGCTAGATGGAATCTACACCTGCAGGAATACTGCTTTGAAGTTGAGCACAAGTCAGGAAAGACACATCTGAATGCTGATGCACTCAGCCGCACAGCTGCCGTGGCAGCTATAGATGAGTTTGTCCCCGTAGTCGACCCCGCCGAATTACGCACAGAGCAGTGCAAAGATCCTGACCTGAAGCGAATAATCGAAAGCTTAGAGGGCGCACCGTCTCACCCCGAACAGCTAGGTTATTTCATTGGCAAAGACGGCACCCTGTGTCGGCGCACGAGGCCAACCAGGAAAGGGAGACCAGAGAAAACCGCTTGGGAGAGAGTCGTCATACCTCGGTCGTGGACAGAAAGGGTTCTTCGCGCGTTTCACGATGCGCCATGCGCCGGTCATTTTGGCGTAGCGAAGACACGCAGGCGTGTGGAGCGTTTATTACTTTTGGAGTGGCATGCGACAGGATGTTAGAGACTACTGTGCGAAGTGTCATTCCTGTCTCGAAAGAAAAACACCCAAGGGACGAAGACCAGCTCCAATTCAGCCGTTCCCTGAGGTTTCCGCTCCCTTCGAGCGGACAGGTATGGACATAATGGGCCCATTGCCCACGACCACTTCCGGAAACAAGTACATTTTAGTATTTGTCGATCACCTTTCAAAATACGCGGAAGCGGTAGCACCCCCAGATCAGAAGGCAGACACGGTTGCAAGAGCATTTGTCGAACAGATCGTGCTCCGACATGGACCCCCGAGGCAACTCTTGACAGATCGGGGAACGAACTTCGTGTCGCAGCTAATGAGGAGAGTTTGCGAGCTGCTTAAGATCGCTAAGAAGCAGACAACACCGTACCATCCGGCTTGCAACGGCGCGGTGGAGCGACTGAACCAAACCGTGGCCGGGTTCCTGTCGCATTTTGTTTCGCGCGACCAGCGGGACTGGGACTTGTGGCTCCCGTATGCAATGTTTGCCTACAATTCCGCAGCACACGAGAGCACGGGCGAATCGCCATTCTTTCTCCTCTACGGCCGAGACCCGGACCAGCCTAGTGAAGTGCCAGAGGGCCCCCGTCGTGTCCCATACGCTTCACTGGACGACTATAAGGTTGAGCTAGAATCGCGCTTGCAAGTGGCGAGGGACATCGCAAAGGAGGCCTTAACGAAAGCGGCGAAGCGCAGGAAGGAGGTGCACGATCGCAGTGCTAGAGACGCGCCATTTGATGTGGGGGACAGCGTGTACATTGAAAACTGCCAAAGGCAGATTGGGCTAGCTCGTAAGTTCCAGACGAAGTGGAGAGGACCGTGCGAGGTTGTCGAGAAGCTTTCTCCGGTAAACTTCAGAGTCCGAGACGTGAACCGGCGCTTGATAAGGATACACGCAAATCGCCTCAAGTCGGCACCGGTTCAGTATTCACGAAATGAGGAAAGGGAAAGCGCGGATTTTGATGGGGACAGAACTGAAGCGGAGCGCGCAGGTAGTTCGCAAGAAACGCCCTCTCCTGCATTTGTTCGGCAGGCGCCAGAGGTGACGGCCGGAATGCCACCGGATTTACTTCATGCATTGCTAGAAGAAGAAGCGCGCGAGGTTGCCGCGCAGATAACGCCAGGAGAGGCTCCTGCCACGAGCTCTCGCGAGTCCCAAAGCAGACAAAGGGTCACAGACTTACTTAGTATGACTCATGAAGGCCGATATCCGCTGCGAAATCGGAAAGCTAAGTCGGACTAATGGCGTAAACAGAGCGGAGATGTGAACTGGTTAGAATTGTGTAATGCCGCAGCTCATAACATTGCTATGTGCTTATGTGTTAAGTTATCGGAGTTGGTAGTTAAACCTTTCTGTCATTAACTAACACCTTCACAGGAGAGCATGCGGAGCGCATGCAGAACCTGCCCTACTTCCTTTCGTTATCTATATTTTGTCTGTGCCGTGATCGTGCTAGAAATGGGAGCTCCTTTGTAACTGTGGTAAATTTATTTCGTCCAGTTTGGACTAGAAAGGAGAGGCTTGGGTGCTGAGTTTCATGTTTATCTGTAAAAGAAGATCAGTGCTGCCCCTGGAGACGCCAGTTATGACAGCGGAGGCATATGGTGTTGTGCAGTGGTGTTGAGTGCAGCGAAAAGTGTTTTGTCGGACGCACTGTGCGAGGCGATTCAGAAAGACAAGGGGAGCTGCATGGACTCAAATGTTCGGAGAACATTCTTCTGGAGGGTGAGCGAGTGTGACGTTCCTTGTGTGTGCTACGAGGTTCCGCGTTCGACGGCGCGGCGTAGACGGAGACCCAGATGACAGCGGCATCATCAATTACCCAGCCATGCTCTTTGAGAGTGACGACCAGAACGAAGGGGTTTAAGCCCAACCGGACCCAACCGGACCCGCCGCCGCCGCCGCGGGGAAACGGGCTTTATCCTCCCCAATTGCCGTGGCGGTTCCAGGGGAGGCCTCCCGAGCACATCCCAGGACAAGGGAACACTTTCCCGGCCGGTGACCCGCGGGAACTGTCAGCGGGCCAGAGCGCGCCTTACCTTGAGGAGCGAGTGTCAGTTGATGGATGAAGAATGGAGGCCGGTGACCCGCGGGAACTGTCAGCGGGCCAGAGCGCGCCTTACCACAGCCGACGCTATGCGCTACCTCGAAGACAACCTTCTTTCTCTCGGACTCAACACGTGAGGGGGGCGAGACCATAAGTGCGGTGGTATGTTTGTGCGCCCAAGTGAAAGCCCTAGCCCCCCTCCTTCCCCTCCGGCGTGGGCGTCCTCACCCTAGGGAGTGTGGAGAAGAGGATATAAAAATCGACAAGCAGTACGGAAGCAGGACGCTCAGGACGACATCGTTCGCCAAGAGGGCCTTCAGCGCCGAAGCCAGACGGCGTTCAGCTTCTGCCAGCAACCGTTCGAGCTCATCTCCGGAGCCGCTCCATCGTCCCCATGAAGTCGTCGGCACGTAAGCTCGGACGCCCCAGCCTCTGATGTATAAATCTTAATCATGTGTAATTATTGAATATATCTGTTTGTTTAAACTGAGCCATACGGTGTCTCTTTGCCTCTCCGTTCCGTGTGGACCTGAGCATTATGGGGGTCATCACAATAGTGTCAAAGAATATGCCAGGATATTTGATTCAGTTCACACGTTCTATCGGTATACAGCTGCAGGAGAGAGAACCACGGCTAAGTAAAAGTACCACTCTATCTATAAGCCTTCCTGAAACAGATCATTTTCTTGTGTGTTAACTAAAATAGAAAACCATTTAATCACACAAGTTACGTTCTCCTGCGACAAATGCTTTGCTGTCTCAAAGTGTGCTTGATCTGCGAGTAAAACTGTGCTCTCCATGCACTGGAAGATCAAGCACCTTAAGTTATCGAGCTGAAACTATTAGTTATTAAATTTTTTAAAAGAATACGGACGGTGAAATAGAATCCAGTGGTTTACCAGCCTCTATATCTTGGCAGTTTATCACCAAGTTCTGTTTGGTTATTTAATCTAATAATTAACGATCATGAAAAAAATTCTTAAGGATAGCGAAAAGGGACCATAAAAAGCCAAGTGAGTTTGCTTGGTAAAATCTCATAGCTCACCGCAACAATGATTTTCTGAACATTAAGAAAGCGCAGTTAAACAATTTCTCAAATGACGAATATAGCGCATCTGCAAATTTTCCAAGAATTAATGCAAAGCTGTAATATAGCCATATTGACAATTCAAAAGAACAGAGAATGTGAAAAAATTTTGTCATGCATTCGAATAGGAATTTTTCTAGTATTTGTAATGGAATCAATAACAGGCAAGTTTATTAGTTCTCAATGCATTCTTTTGCCTTCCCTCGAACAGTGACCCATATGGAAGCTTTACAGATCATAATACAGCATTTTCCTGAACCTCATCAATCAAAAATATCAAAATGTTTGCCAAAGCACGATGATTTTATGGTAACAGCGAAGCGGGCTTATTTCACTAGAAGCTGCACTAACCTGGCTGGATTCCCTTTCGAGAACCTTTCGAGGAGGGGGGTATACTCCACTTAAATGCCATCTAGCATGACCTACTGACGGAAGTGTCCCCACAGAACACCACTGCAGTACACCAATGGTCTGGGATGTTTTTTCTGCCACCTGTGCTTTCTGCCAACACAAAAAGTGCGTGGATTGAGCCAGGACCGCTTAAGAGAAGTGGTACAAAACTGATTCCAAACCTGCTTTTTGACGTCAGTTGTGGAACATATTGTGGGAGCAGGGCACAACTGCTGTTAGCTTAGGTGCATAGGGCACACTTTGTTGCGGAGTTCCCATATTGCGTTAAAGGTAGAATGAAACTTGGGTCGCTGACCATGCCGAACAAAATGATTTACATTTCGAAACCCTTACAGGTTTCTTGTTCACAATGAAGGACCGATCATGAAAGAAGAAGCTTATGTAGCTTTAACTAATCGGCGCAATGATTTTGCATAGGCCTGTTGAAGGTTTTTCTTTGTTCTGTTGAGTGTATTCAGTATGGTCTGTATTATTAAGGATTCCAGGTCCAGCCACGCTTACGAATTTCTTTCAGTGGCAACGATTTCCACATTATCGCAAGCAATTTCACGTCCTGCTTGCGCATGTTCTGTCACAGCACTTGAGGCTGTTTGATTACTGCCAAAATCATTGCAGTGCTCTTAGCCGCCTTGGTAGATTTCCTGTCTCCCCGATGTAGACTGAGTTACAATTGTCGCAGGTATCTTGTAAACGATTCCAGGAACTTCAAACAAGGCAGAGCATCTTTAACATTTGCAAGATCCCCGCACAATTTAATAGCACGTGGGCAATATTCACCTAGTGCCTTTAGAAGACTCGTGCCCTTCACTTATGTCTAGAATTTACAGGGCCGTTCACCCTTAGTATGAATACAATGGATGGATAAGGCTGAACTCTTAAAATCGTGCAGTGGTTCAAGCCACCTTGCCATGACTTGTGAAATTTGCTCTTGTCTTGATTTTAGCCATCAGCCAGATAACCTTCGCTTGGTTACTTCTACCCGCTTAAAATCTACTTTTCCTTCACTGTCCTTAAACCCCAATGCTTTGAATGAGTCAGCCCCACTGCTTTCCACTGCAGGTTGAAGCCCTTTACAGAGAAGTATCAAGTGTTAAGACGTTTCCTTCTCCTCTCCGCACACAATGCACATTTCTATCTCCTGGTATCTGACTCCATATGTCTTAGTCCGCAAAACTTCTCCTTGCCTCAAACAACAAAGAACTTCCCCTACAATTATCATAGATATTTTCTTTGGCAATTTCCTGCTTAAAAATCCTGTATGCTCCCAGTGCCGATTTCGTCAGCATCCCCGTTTTCCACAGAGCTCTCTCTGTTTCTTCAACCTTTTTCTTAACCGATGATTGCTGATTTGCCCCCCGACTGCTGTCCAGTATGTGCTTGTCAATTTTCTAGTTCGCTTTCTCCATTTCGTGTCAGCATTCCTTACGTACAGGTATCTGAAAACTTTCCTAGCCCAACACTTTTCCCCCATTTTTCACGATCACTCCTCAAATGCTATCTTACTGCTAGCTTCTCTGCTCTTGAACGAAGCCCATCCCATATCACCCTGTATTCCGATTTGGTGTATTGCCATGTGCTCCCAAAGCTAGCCTCCCTACGCCGCGTTGTTTGATTTCGAAACTTGCTTGACCATCTGGTCTCATGCACAGGACCGCTTTGCCGAAAGCCAGGCCAGAAACCATCATCCTTTTCCAGATCCCTCTTACCACTTCATACCTTCTTGGTGGGAACAGCCGAAAAAAACCAAAACGCAGACACAGAAAGGTTTTTTTTTGGTTTTTTTCGGCTGTTCCCACAAAGAAGAATGAACCAACTAGCTCAGTTTTCTACTCTTTTAACACTTCATACCTATTGTAATTTCACAGAGCTCTATTTTTCATGACCGCTGCATTCCTACTAGCTTTATTCATTACATATTTTTCATGCTCTCTTAGATACTTGGCACCGTTATTTATCCACACCCCAAGATACGTGTACTCATCTACCACTTCTAGTGTGAACTCCTGTATTCTATGCTCGCCGCCCTCATAAATATCATGACTGCAGATTTTTCCTTACTAAACTGGAAGCCTAATCTATCTCCCTCTGCACCAAAAATGTCTATCAACTTCTGAAAATCTTCCTTGTCAGACATTAGCACTACATCATCCGTATACATTAGTCCCAGTAATTACCGTTTAATCCATTCTCCTTGCATGAAAAAAGGAGTCGAAGTCTAGTCCACACCTCTCTAGTTTGGTCTCTAACCCTTGCAGGTACAACATGAACAACAAAGGAGACACAGGACATCCTTGCCTAAGCCCCCGCTGTATCTCTATAGGCCCGATACATTTTTTTCAGATTTTATAAGCACTCTGTTACCTTTATATATACCTTTTAAAACATTAATTACTCCATCTTCCACATCAAATATGTCCCGTATGTCCTACAAATCCTCTTGAATGACGTTGCCGTAGGCTCCCCTGATATCCAGAAATGCTAGCCATAGGGGCCTGTGTTCCTTTTCAGCAATCTCTATACACTGCGTCAATGAAAACAGATTGTCCTCCAACCTCCTCTGTTTCCGGAACCCATTTTGTAGCTCCCCTAGCACCCCCTCGTTCTCCACCCGAGCCTGTAGTCTGTCCTTTATAATCTGCATCACCACCATATAAACCACAGATTTCACTCATATGGGACGGTGTTCTCTTATGTCAGCTTTGTCCCCCTTTCTCTTATATATCATGTCCATTGTACTTGATTGCCATTCATTCCGGGCTTTACCATACACTACCATTTTGTTCACTACCTCTATTAATGTTTTCTTGGATTTTGGTCCTAGCTTCATTATTAATATAATCATAATACCATCTGGTCCTGTCGACGTGCCACTAAGAAACTTCTCTTGTAACGCGAGCGCATGGTTGCGCTCTCTGGAGGGCCACTGCGTCCGACACGGCCGCGCATCGAAGCGAAGTGGCAGATGACGCGAACCGCCACGCCCAGGTCCAACTTCTCCTGCGCCACTCGGCTGCGATGAGTGGCCGTGTCGACGCAGTGGCCCTCCAGAGAGTGCAGCAACTCACTACCGTGTTCAGGGTGGACGACCTTGTACGTATGGGACCGCTGCTCGCTTCGACTGACGAATGCCTCGGTGACTGCAGAACCAAAGTGTATTTCTGACCATTGCAACACGTTGTAATGAATTCACATTACTAACTTGCCTATACTCTGCGCAAATCAGAATGAAAGTTCGAAACGGATGTGCGCACATATGCCCACCCGATCAACCCATAAATTACGCAAAATGAAAGCGTATTTTCACAAGGTCAGTTAATTATGACAAGGCACAGGCACTACACAAGTGCGAGCACACAAACCACGCAAGCACACAAGCGTCTTTTCACAACGAATGTGTCCACCCCACACGTCCAGAGTATCCGGAGGCCGACCAAAAAAGCAAGTGTTGCAAAACGCACGCACAACCGCGATCCACAAATCACAAATGACGCCAAGCCAATCCATAATCCATGAGTGAAAATAACGCTTTCGTTATTACGACCAGGTCGGAATAACGATTTCGCTTGGCTTTCCGTTATTTCGAGCCGGCGTAAATCGTCTTTCAAGTCAAGTATGGTTTATGGCATGCATTGCAGTCGAATTTAGACTGCCGGAAGTCAAGTCCGAGCCAAGTTATATCTCTGCATTCAGCGGTAAATGTTTTCTTCTCCTACCCTAGAAAGTCGGACCTGCAGTCTTTACAATCCATGTTTTTTCGTACCGTCCATGAGTTGCGTTTTATGATATATGTCACAAGATTGGGCATCACAAGGAGCAATGCCTCAACGCAGGGGCAGCAAGATGCTCCACCTGTGGTCCGCGGCGACAGGAAGAGGGCACGCTATGCACGAACGCAGAACCGAAATGCTGGCATTGTGGTGGTCCTCATTTGTCCACAGCCGAAAATTGCCCAAAATGGTGACAAGTCAAAACAGAAATCGCACAAAAGCGTAAGCCGGCTACAAACCAGCAACACAAGAAACGGCAGGCACAGGGACATAAGCACAGCCAACTCGAGAACGGAACCAAAGACTCATTCAGACTGGTAGCCAAGGCAACAAACTAGTTTCTACACCGGCCAAATAGAAAGCAGCAAAAGCACCTTCGCTGAAGCTGTTAAACAGGCGAACGAACACAGAACCAGTCCTAAACATGTTTCATCAAATTAAGTTCACACCATACTCAGCTAGCAACACAGCATTCTTGCAGCCCCCCCCCCCCCCCCCCATCATATTCTCCCGCTCCAGAGGCACCACAAGAATTCGAGCAGCGTCTTGAGAAACGTATGGCACAATTAGAGCAGTACATCCTTCAAAAGTCCAATAACTTATTAGCCGTGCGCCAAAGAAACAAGCGCCTACACTCATGGAGACTCTTGTGCTTTTGGGCGCGTTCCCTTTTGGTCCTACTCCTCCGATAACCACAGCAGCGATCGCGCTACCTACCCCTCGGCCAGCACCAAAAATAATTGCTTCTTAGGCAACACAGTCTCATCATGGCTAACTCTTCAAGACCACTGCCGTGGGCAACCATCCTACAGTGGAACTGTCGCTTGCTTTGCAACAAAGGACGGACATGATCGTACGGTTACTCGGCAAGCAAGACGATACGAGTCCATTAGTAATTGTCATTCAGGAGGTCAACGGCCCGGTGCTGCGAATAATGGGCTATGATGAATACGCCCTGTCTGAAGACCTCGCTGCACCCACGCAAACAGCACTGTACATGCGGAGAGGAGCAATAGATGTGGAGCTAGACAGGCAACAGTGGTGCAACGCAACCCTCAGCGTCGTCAGTTACCAGATATAAGTCTCATCACAGCGTGCAAACATTGTCTTATCTACCTAAGTGGTTCCCGAAAACGTGATATGGATAATCAGGCACCCGCTGACCTCAGCTTCATCTCTAATTTTAAAAGGCTTTACCCGCAAGACGTTCTACTCTTATGCGGGGACTTCGACTCTCAGCATATCACAAGGGGATACAACACATGCAGCCGGCTAAGCAGACGTGTCATGCATGATGCCTCAGAGTACAGGATGACACTTTTCAAGAAGTACTTGCAACTGGGCTTGTTGGGGCATATTCGCTAAAGACATAAGAGCGCAAACTGGCAACACGAACGAGGAAGGGAACACGACGAGCGCTACACTTTCAACAGGGTTTACTCAGGGAAGAGCGTATATATAGCCTCTGACCTTATCCATGCTCTTAATCTCAATTTGACAAACATCTACCTTTCACAGATATGCCTCAAGAAACATCATTTCAGTGTGCCGGATAATAACCGAGGTATCACTGATGCACTTCTCACCTCGTTTCTTGATATAAAAGGCTTCCATGAGCTCACGTTCGGTCTTATCTCGGCTTTTCAGTAGCACTTTGCATTGAGGCAGTCGGGGCTTGCAGACGATACGTTTCTCTTTCGAGCATGCTTGGCAGTGGTCTGGAAGATGGGCTCCTTTCTTATTCAATGAATTCTTGTGTTCAAGCAGGCGCTCATTAAGACACCGGCCGGTCTGTCCAACGTACACCTTCCCGCATGTAAGCGGGAACTCGTACACCACTCCTTTCTTGCAGCCAACAAGTGGCGTTCGGTGTCTGATGGCGCAGTCTTTCATTTCTTGTCTCCCAATACGTGAGCACATTCCGGCTAGTTTTCGCGGCGCTGAAAGTAAGTACGGCGTCAGCGTGGTTAACGTGGTCAGCGTGGTGAACTGGGTGATCGTCCGACCTGGACCTGTCCGACAGTGATGAAGCTCCAGAGAACGTTGCTGTTTCATCTCATCTAGAAGAAGATTTTAAGCCAGATGAGGACAGCAATGATCACGGACCTGTGCCGACTGCGGCTGCTCCTCCAAAGAGGGTGCTTTGGAAAATGAGTGACAGATGAGGCTGACTACGCCAGGCCTAGAGACTCGAATGTAGTTTAACTTTCAAACCGAATTTTTCCGAAGTTTAGGTTCATGAAACACCTTTTCTGAGCTCGTTAGGGGCTTCGTCTATGGTTGTAGCTTTTAATATCTTTTGGGCGATTTCGCTGTAGTAGTAAAATAATACACTTCACTTCCAGATCACCCCAGACGTGGATGCCAGACTTCAGTGTCGCCTCTGACAACGCTGGAGAGCAAGCCATTTCGAGACCGTTCGAGTACTTTCAGCTGTACATTTCAGATGAAGTGTGGGAAATAATAGCAAAAGCTATGAACACTGCTGATGTGGCCGAGACAGGAAAAAGCCTCGGCACCACACAGTGAGCTAAAAAACATTTTTTTGCAATTTCAATCACAATGCCTTGTCTAGGCGACCCTCAGATCAGAATGTATCGGGCGAAACGAACGAGAGTGCCTTTATTGGCAAACAACATGACAAGGGAGCGTTTTTTCCCACTAAGGTCGAGACTAAAGTTGTAAAAGTTGTTAATGCTCTCCAGGTAGATCATGAAGTAAAAGCACAGGACAGGTTAAATAGGATACGGCCACTAGTTGTGGAAGTGCTGAAGGGTTGTCATTGTCTTCCTCGTGAAGAACTGATTAGTATTGACGAGCAAACGATTCCTTTCAGTGGGCGCACCCAACTCAAACTATTGGTTCGTAGAAAACCCAATCCGGAAGGGTCAAATAAATTTGTTAAAAGCCAGACCTTCCGGCCTAATTCTCGATTTCGAAATATAAGGAAAAGGTCGCTTCTGTATGCAGGGAGCTTTGGCATTGGTGAATCTGCCGTGTTGAGGCTGACGCAAAGCCTGATCAACGGGTCGAAACTCTTTTTCAACAGGTATTGTACTTCTCCGGGGCCACTAGACAAGCTGGCCGAAAAGGTGATTGCAGGGACTGGTACAGTTATGAATAACCGTGTGCCAAAGAGCGTCAAGCTTTCATCTGAATCACAGCTTAAAGTGCAAGGGCGAGGCACATGAGAGATGTGGGTGCGGACAGATGACAAACAAATTGTTGTCAGATGACATGACAACAAACCAGTGACACTAATCTCATCATTGCATGGAAGAGAACCAGAAGATACTTGTCGGCGGTGGTGAAAAATTGCTGATGGCCTAGCTCTGTTAGGCCAGGATATATGTAGCAAAAGCGCGGAGACCTCTCTATCGGAAGAGTGCATTCACTAGATGCGCCTTTATTCATGGTTAACCGTGGTAAAACAGCGCGGAAAAACACGAGGACGGAACAAACACGACGACACGAGCGCTGACTTTCAACAGGTGATTTAGTACGCTCATGTGTACATATACTACTCCCACCAAGCACTAAACAGAACGAAAAATATTGAAGAAGCACTGCGTCATCACTGAACATGTTAAATCTACATTTCTAAAATGCGTGTCGAGTGCCTTTCAGCCAGTCCTGTGGTAGCTTCACTTTCCCTTTTATATTGTTTTTGTTTTTGTGAATAAACAGTTTAAGTCACAGACAATATAGCCTCAAATTAGACCCACGGAAATAAAAATACACGTGGACTCTTTTATTTACGTATCACTCCGCCGATGGCAGAGCGACAAGCCGCCACGGGACTGGCTGACACATTGGTTGACTCCTCCTACCTACCGCGTTGAGTTCAAAAAAGGGCGGGAGCCGGGACATTTAATTTGATTTAATTAGGGCAACGGGCTGCACAGGACAATAATTCTAAGTTTCTAAGAATGCCCGGAACGTGTAGATAGAGTTCCCGCGGTAAAAAGACGAGGGTATTTCGTTATGGCTCCTGTGGAGGTCATCTGTTAAATTGCAAGCAGCAAGCATGATGAGTGAGGATGGTATGACCACGCCCAGGTGCTCACAGGTTCCCGAGCAATATTTCCAGTGTTCCAAATCACTACTAATATTGTTAGCAAAATGAAAAGCCAAAAAGAAGTGCAAGACCTTAAAACGACTGGCCAGTAGCAGTATGGGCATGAAAGGCCTACTCAAGCAGCTGAGCATGTATGAATGCATGTCAGCACAGGTCCACAACTATTAAGTCGCATCCGACTAGATCATGCTTGTCAGGTCCAGTGAAACAACTAACGAAAATATACACTTAGTAGAGTTCGTGCAAATAGGCACAAACCAAAAATTGTCAGTATTTTATTAATTCTTAAGGGTGTTTTAATTAAAATCAAAAAGCCACTGACAGCAGCCGCGACCATCGGTTCCGTCATGTTGTTGGCGGTTTTTCGACTCGTTCAACTATGAAGGCCACTGTGTGTTGTGTTGATGTGTTGCTGTCTCAATTTATTTTATCTGTCAGGTGCCGTCATGGCACTGATATGTCTCATGGACATGGTATTTTGCAACCATAATCTTGTAGTTAATTTCGATACAACCTGGAAGCGGCGGGGTCTACTTGACCACCTGAAGAAGGCACAGGTGTTTGCTGATGTCGACTTTTCGGGCCTCATATTGACAGTAAACGTGCACAACCTTTATTTATTGTACATTCATTCATTCAGCATCTTATCTAGTCAAATGTGTGCCACCTGCTACCTTTGCTTACAGTGGGAAACTTGTGTAATATACGAGTTGCTTATACTGTCAGTTTGTAAGCTAGAGGCAACCACTGGCAGCTTTTTGCGGATATAATGTAAAAAGCATAATCCACATGTCTTGTAGCTTCCAAAGTACTGTTGGGTGAAAACGTGGTATACAATACTCATGGCTGCATGGCTCGCCACTCTTGTGTAAGCTGGAACGTCACGCATCAAAACCACCAAAACGGCATGTTTCTGGACAATAATAACTCCTGGAAGTGATGCAACAATAAGGTTAACTGAAGTGCCAGCGTTACACATCACTTTTGCTCCCATGCCCGGGCAAGCCATTGCGCTGCTCCACGCAGAAAGTAGTAGGCGACGTTGACATTGTACTTTTCCCTGACATTTGGGAGCATTGTGTTAAGCATGGTGGTTGCCTCCTTGCTTTAGAGAAGCCGAAAAGACATCACCTAGGTGGTTACCTGTATGGCGATGTTGTAGGCATAGACAATGTAGGGGAGGATGGCATCCCAGGTTATGTGTTCCGTGTCAATATACATGGCAAGCATGTGTGTGGTCTTGTTAAAGCATTCCGCGAGGTTGTCTGTGGATAGCATGCAGTTATCGTCTGGTGGCTTGTCTGACTGTAGCACAGGATGGCCTGTGTCAGCTTAGCCACGAACGCCGTTCCCCTGCCCGTGATGAGCACCGCTTTGGAGGCACTAAGTCTCAGCAGGACGCAGTCCACAAAAACTTCCCGACTTCTGCTGCTGTCTCACTTGGTGGCACTTTTGCTTTGACATAACACGTAAGGTAGTGAGTTGCCATAATTATTTATTGTTTCCGGACGTTGACGTCCGAGGGGCCGAGGAGGTCCATGCCAATGTGATGGGACTGATTTGAGAAGTCCTGCTCGCTTTGCGGGTGGCGTCTTTCAGTGCTGACAATCTCAACAGGCTTTTACATACCGTGCGATGTTGGCGGGCAGTCGTGGCCAGTAGTATTTGTCTTGAGTGCGGCTAGGGTGTGGGTAAACCCGATGTGGTCAGCTGTCAGTTCATCGCAAGAAGCCCAGAATTTCTTCTTGAAAGCTATTGGGAATGACGAGAAGGCACGCAGTTGTGTTAGGGGCAAATTTATTCTTTGCAGGAACATCGTTCTGCCACAAGGACAACAAATGGTGCTTGAACACTCTGGGTGCTGAGGCTATTTTGCCTTCCCGGTACCTTTCGCTTTCCAAGTATAGTAGCTCAAGGTATGAGCAGTGCTACCATGCGAAATCGCTGGTGCTTAACGGTCCCAAGAAGGAAGGTGTTGTCATTGTCGTCTTTTGGTGGCATGTTGATGGGGCTCATGACAGGCAGTCAACGTCAGAGTGCTTCAAAGTCCAGGCTTGTAGACTACAGTGACGTCGAAATCTTGGAGATGCAGGCTCCATTGAGCTAGGCAGCCAGAATGATCTTTCAAATTTGCAAGCCAGCACAATGCATATTGATCGCTGACAATTTTGGCTGGTTGCCCATACAGGTATTTACATTAGACTGGGAGTAAAAAGAAACAAACATCAAAGTGCCCAGCCTGCACCACCAATTGGCACAGCGAGCTATCGTACAGGTACAAGCGGAATTCGATGCCACCCAGAAGAAAGCGATGCACTCCTTCTGGGTTGCTGAATAGTTAACCTCGTCCTTTGACAGTGAACAACTAGCGTATACAATTGCCACTTCCAGAACGTAGATTCTCTGAATGAGGACGGCGCCTAGGGCTACGCTGCTGACACCAGTATCAGTATTAATTTCGGTCTCGGCAACTTAATCGAAGTGCCCAAGGACCGGAGGGGACTGTAAACGACGCTGAAGTTCCTTGAAGGTCTCTGCATGCAGCACTTGTCAGCTGGGCGAGAGGTCCAGCAATGCGCGAAAAGTTCTTGACAAACCGTCTGTAATACGCTCGCTGTCCCAATATTATGCTGACGACTTTCTTGTCATCAAGCTACGGGAACTGGGCAAAAGCGGTCGTATTTTGTGAGTCAGGGCACATACTGTCCTTGTTCACAATGTTGCCGAGAAACAGCAGCTCTGGTAGGCAAAGCTGCACTTTTCAGGCTTCAGGGTAAGCCCGGAAGACCCGATTGCATCCGGTGCTGCTTTCGGCCTCTGTAACAGTTCGCCAAAGCTCGCCGAGAAGAACACAAGATTTAGATATATGAGACATGTTTGGCATTAGGCGCCTGCCAACACTGTGTCCATAAATAGTTGAAACATTGCTGGCATAGAACAAAGCCTGAATGGGATGACCTTGAACTCATACGACCTTGTTTAATAGTTTAACAGGAAAAAATAAACTCAAGCTTCCAGAGTGCATTAAGCGTCCTCTAGTGAGAAGGACTCGGGGCGTTCATGAGCATTAACTTGCTCGCCTTTTCGCCAAACTAACAGTTTTAAATAGAGTTTTTTCCCTAGAACAGTGAAAAGATTGGAATTCGTTACCGGCATCTGTTTTCCGCATAAAATTTTTCTGATGCATTACATTGTCTACTTACCTGCTAATATTGTTTATATGTATGTTTTGCATTCATGTGCTACTAATATTGTATAACTTTATTCTTTTGATTTTATTCTTTTGGTTTATTCTTTTGGTTTTTTATTTTGGTATCCATGTGCTGCTAATATTGCATAATTTTATTCTTTCGGTTATGTAACAATGTAAATTCATTCCTGCTTGGGGCAAGCAGTGGCGTGCAGTATTCTGAATTAAATAAATAAATAAATATAGGACATCCGGCGTGATCAAGGCCGTTTCCTCTCAGTTTCTATCGTCAACTTCAATCTGCCAGTACCCGTATCGATGAGAGTGCAGTGCCACCGCTTCTTCATGCATAAGGAGGCAGAACGGTGAGTGTGAGTGGAATAGAACTGGCAGGCTCCCAGCTCGAACAGCTGCCATGCTATTCACCTCCTTGGTGCCCGACTCACCACCATTCATGGCCCTGCATCAGCAATAATAAATGTAGTGCCTCCGCATCTCATTCCTCTGTGCACCACATATTTTGGTGCCCTGGACGTCGCTAAAGGTGGTAGCACGCTTGCAGCATTGACGGATTACAGCGGGCACCATACAACACAGCCTGCGGTCTTAGCCTTACCGCATCCAATTCCGACACTTATGTCCCTAACTTGCAGCGTGTGCCCCAGCCACTGGTCCCAATGCCACGACAGGCGCGCTTTTGCAATTAGCCGGTACAACCATTTCTGTACATGGCAGCACATGCCACATGCCGCAGACCACAAGAACGGCACCATACGCCATTGTTTTGCTGTTGCTAGCACCCAAGGCATCGCCTTCACTTCTATGGCTGCGGTGCATTTTCTGCATTCGCATTTCCTGGCCAACTTCAAGACAACATCAAGTCAATTTCAAGCCAATTGCTGCAACCACCGACTGGCCTCACCACTGCATCACGACCAGCTTGCCGCCAATTCCTAGACGACTTTTCCCGCCTGTTCCTTCTGTCAACACATACACCTTACAGCTCTCCTCATCCTTTGTGAAATAGCTAGGCTCGACCGCCCAAGCTTGCTTCCCTCGCCCGGCGGCCTTCGCGGTCTACCGACCTGAGCTTACCGCCGTGTAGATATCTGCGGATATGGTTTTTCTGCTCACTCTTTGGTTCATATCCTGGAAATTTTAGCACAAACTTCTCATTCACACCGAGTGGGCCTCTGTAGTGCCACCGCTTCTGCAAGCGCGAAGAGAAGAACTGTGAACACGAGCGGAACAAAACCACTCCGGCTCCCAACTCGAACAGCTGCCATGTTCTTTGGCTCCCTGATGCAAGACTCACCGCCTTCGTCCATGAGCTGGCATCAGCAGTAATAAAGGTGGCGCTTCTGCATATTATAGCAATGTGCGCCACAAGAGGTATTTGGCATGGCAGGGTCGCTCTAGCTTATTGTTGATTCAGGGTAAGAGGTAGACGCCTTTCTTCGTTACTTTGTTCAGTCGCTGGTAATGAATGCAAAACTGAACTGAAGACTTCTCTTTCTTTTACCACTAGAGCAACCTGTTCTTCTAAGGGGCTCTTCGACAGCTGGATGAGGTTATCAAGAAGTATTTCTTCCATTTGGTGCCAGATTGCTTGGTGCTCTTGCGGCAACACCGGTTACAATGCAATGTTTGGCAATCGGCGTTCCTCAAACCTCTGACAAGAAGAAGCACACGCTGTAACTTCGAAGAAGGGTGCAGGTCTGGTCTTGTCAGTTCCAGGGAACTGCTGGGTTGATGCCAAAGGTAGATGTATGGTCTTGGCTTGGTGTGTCTTCTGCGTATTGGCCAGAGAGGGCAGAGGCATCTCAGACGTCGGCTAGTTCGTCAAGGAAAGCAACCACTGTACCTCTGTAGAGGGGTCGATATCCGTTGCTAAAGTTTGTAATGAGCACCTCAACTTGTCCTTTCAGGAAATGACGATGCCTTCTGTGATACTAAGTCCTCTGTACGAGAGCAGCTGCGTGTTTGCCTCTATGGCGCCTTCGATCGCCCTGGTATCGACAGCACACATGGGAATGACGAGGCTTGACTACGGTGGGACATTCACTTCTTCATTTAAGACACCCAGTACACGATGCTACGGGGTTGTCCCCCCTAAGATAAGGCTATATCCATTGAAAGCGTGATAAGCTAGGAGCTAAGGTCGATGATTGGTTGATGCTAAGTTGCCAAGTCCAGGCATGTGAGAATCCTCTGGCATAACCTAGTTTGTTGAGTTGTGAAGACCTAATATAGCTTTTATGCTTCCTAAATAAAAATCCACTTCACTGCTTGGACATTTGGCGCATTCCTTACAATATAGCAGTTCAAAACATCACAGTGCCCAATTCTATTCCAGCTACCTGAATTGGTCATTTCATAACTGGAAATTATGTGATTTCAGCTACTGCCCAGCACAGGGTTCCAAATTCAGATGTAGCCTACGTGAATGCCCGGATCCCAAACTAGCTAGCTATGGGGAGCTCAGAACAGCGGCTATGGCCAGATGGCAAGAATGCAATATAACATGATTGTTTTGATGGCCATTACTTTTCTGCAATAAAGATAATACATAGTTCAATTGGACTGTGGAAAATTTATCACTTCAGCTCAGCAGTTGTCAGCAGTGGGGAGGAGGGGTACTCATTGCCACCACTCGGGATCTATAATGCTCAGCCATTCACATTTCATCAGATATAGAAATTGGTTTTATGTCACGCTTCACCTAAATCAGTTGTGATCAGCGTTTGCTACAGGCTTTCTAACAGCCCAGACTTCCCTCGAAAACTTAACGCATTAAATAAAATTAAAGCTAAACACCCTCACACAAGCACTCTCCTATTTGGAGATATCAATTTTCCGAGCATCGACTGACATAATCGAACCACTACAGGAAATAAGGATGCCAATGAATTTCTAGACGTTTGCCTTAATTTCAACCTCGTTCAAACTATATCCGAACCAACCAGTGTAACCGAAGACTGCGCTAATATCCTCGACCTAACATTAACGGAGAACCCTGAATGCATTCATTCCGTCACTTCTCTACCAGGCGACAGCGATCACCACGTCATACATGCCGGCTTCACGATTAAACCATCTTTACGCGCAACAACTTAACGACCTATCCGATTCTACGATAAAGGAAACTATACAGCAATAAATAATGAACCTGGCGCATTTTACCAGGATTTCAATCTAACTTTCATCAAATATCAATTCATGATAACTGGTCCTTGTTTAAGAGGAAAATCTAAGATTTGGTGGACAGGTTTATTCCGAACATAAATATATGAACTAATCCTCAAAGCCCATGGTTCACAAATACACACAAACATCTTGGAAATAAAAATATGCGTCTTTTCCGATCGGCCAAGTTGCTTTCTGTCAAAACGCTTGGAACATTACACAGCCAAAAAAACGTACTTATCAAGTATTCGTGAAGCCAAAGGCACTTTTTTCAACTTCGATCTGTATAAAATGTTGTTAACTAACCCCCGTAGGTTCTGGAGTCATTAACCCCCAGCACACACGCACTATTTCCCTCACCGATGGTTCGGGTGCAACTTTATGTGAAACTGAATGTGCCAACATGTTCAATGCAGCCTTTTCTGCCGTGTTTACTAATGAAACAAATCCCACATTTCCTAATTTTGTCACTAATTGAAGATATTAAACTTTCATCCTCTGCTGGTATTGACAATATCAACGTTAAAATACTGATTAATACCAAAGATATATGTTCATCTCTGTTGCCCTTGTTATTCACTCAGTTGCTCTTCACAGGTAAACTGCCCAAAACTGAAAAAATGGAAAGGTCATTCCAGTCTACAAATCAGGTAACAATAACTCGCCGCTTAATTACCGTCCCATCTAACTAGTATTCCCTGCAAAATCATGTAACATGTCATCTATACCCACATCATGGCATTTTTTGATTCGAACAACTTTTTCTATCCTGCTCAGCACGAGTTTCGCCGCGGTTATTCCTGCGAGACCCAACTTGCCACATTCATTCATGATCTGCATGCTAACCTTGATTGTAATCTACAGACTGACATCGTATTTTTAGATTTCGCCAAAGCCTTTGATAAAGTACCACATAAACGCCTGCTGATAAAGCTTTCTTGATTAAATTCACACCCTCATATTTTGAAGTGGATTGAAGAGTTTTTGACTAATCGTTCACAGTTTGTCTCTGTTAACAATAAGAACTCTAACTCAACTCTTAGTAACGTTGGGCGTCCCACAGAGATCTGTGCTTGGCCCACTACCGTTTCTCATACACATTAGTGGTCTGCCTTCAAACATAACATCTAACATACGCATGTTCGCTGACGACTGTGTACTTTATCCTGCTATTCTCACCATTGCTGATCAATCATCTCTCTAAAATGATCTTAATGCTGTTCAGGAGGGCTGTAATAAGAGGCTAATGGAACTTAACCCACGTAAATGTAATCTTTTGTCCATCAGCTGTCGCCGTGATCCTCTAATCTTCTCTTACGTAATATCTGAAGTTGCCGTACAGCTAGTTCAGTCGTATAAGCATCTAGGCATAACAATTTCTAGCGATCTTTCTTGCAGCTTGCATGCATGTTACTAACACAATATCGTCAGCAAACAAGACACTAGGTTTCCTCAAGCGCCATCTTCACCATGCTCCCCAACATGTAAAGTTATTAGCTTACAAATCGTTCGTCAGCTCCAAACTAGAATTTGCATCGCCCATTTAGAATCCTCATCAAGCTTACCTCATCAATGCCATCGAATATGTTCAAAATCGCGCTGCTCGCTTCATTCAATCATCGTACTCTCATGACATCAGTGTTTCCTCCTTAAAAACAGCATCCGGATTATCACCCTTAGCGCACTGCCGTCGCATTGCCAGCCTATCTTTAGTTCACAAGTTCTTCCATAGCCCTATGCACATCGCACCTTATATTCTTCCCCCAGCACGCATACCTCATCGCACCAGCCATCACCTACAAGCTGCCTATCCACGCTCACGCACCGTTACTTTTTCTAATTCCTTCTTTCCTCATGCAGCCGCAGACTGGAACAGCCTTTAAAACAACGTTGCCATCATCACTTGCTCAAGTCTTTTCGCTGAAAATGTAAAAATTTTGCTTTTATTGTCAATTTGTGCTTTTAATTCTTGCCATCCCTTATGTCACACCCCTTGTTGGGGCCTTTAAGGTAATAAAATGATATGAAATGAATGCTGGGAAACTATTCCTACATCAATCTTGTCTGTGAAAAGCGATAAGAACGTAAGAGACAATGGAAAAAGGTCTCCTTTATGTCACTTATTATGGCCCCTTCATGAGCACAGTCGCGCAAAGGCACAATATTATGCTACAGTTTCTTGCTGTTACAGTGAGTAAAGAGGCGTAAGTTTTTGAGAGTGAGTGGAACTGATAAAATTCATACCCGTGGTAATATGTAGTATAAGGCTCCGCCTGCGGCCACCAGAAGGACTGGCGACAAAACGCCAACCGCATATGGCCTTCGGGGCCCCCCTGAAAGACTGCGAAAGCATGAGCCACACAGTGAGATAAAAAAGATACAGTGTGGAATACGTCCCGAAATATTTGGCCAAGAGGCCGCACGCACGCTGTTAGCGAGGATGCAGCTCACAAACACAACTAGCACCAGCAGCCCATGTGACCAATACAATCGTCATGTCCCGTCCTGTGTGAGGATGCACCATTCACATGATCCCGCCGGTGCATACCTGTGCCGTAAGTGAGTGAGCACACGCACGAGTAGTGCCATATGTCCACACAGAACCGGTGCAGACCTGTCACCTTCTAAGTCACCTGTCACCTTTTAAGCGGCAGCACACCGGGCTAAATGTTCTGTTCATTCCTACATGGGACGTTTGAGAGCACTGCAATCGCGGCGCGCAAGCGGGCGTGTCACGTGGTATTTTTTTTGTATTCTGCGGGCATCATGTTAAGTGAGCAAAAAGAAGCCGATACGTAATGGATGGAAAGCTATCAACTGCTCACTTGAACGTTTCGTGGACCGTTCTACAACTTTCTCATTGGACTTTTTCGCCTATCTTCATTGCTTGTGAAGTTTGTTAATTAGTCTCGATTAACTATGGAATTAAGCACAATACAAAAAATAGTGTGAGTTGCTCCATACAATAGCCAGCAACATGCATTTGGTCGCGTCGTCTTAGAGTGCCGCGGCATATTTTAAAAGTCTGGCTAAAGTTAGCGTGGACACCCTGTTTAAAAAATGTCAGTGCCCCTCCTTAGACTAAAAGTAATGCCAACCTTTGAAGAACACCGCTCCCCGCATTCCTTGCGCGTCCCCTACTCTTTCGGCCCTCCAATGGGCAGAACGCCGTCACGTGCATTTGCGCGCTTTTTTTTGCTTGTTTGGTTGCTCCCTCCTCACCAGCAGTGCCAAACAGAGCAGGAGGTCCATATGAGGACTAAGCTTTTGAGCCCCCGAGACCACGATTTGCTACGCTTTGCGCCTCGCTCAGGATGTTTTTCTCCCACCGCAGTGTTCACGATGCCATGCTGCTGCATTTTTGGGTGCGGCACACACAAAAATGACGGCACGCGTCTCTTCACGATACCATCCGAGAACTGTGACATGGCACGGTGGAAGATTTGGCTACAAAGAATCGGCCGGGCAGATTTCAACCCAACGCAGTGGTCGCTGCTTTGCGAGGTAAGCAAGCGATTCCCCGCTCATCACGCACCTTACTAGCCATCACATACTGTGCACAGATTCGATAGCCTTTCACTCTGCTAAATGTCTTACATTTGTGCTGCGTTTAGTTTCACCTCTCTTGCCTGACCGCAATGAATTTGTGTCAAAAACCCCATGATTTTTACCGATTCAGTCATAGACACGAAAATATTGTGTTTGGCCTGACTTTGGGGTAACTGCATCTTTAAAATCTATCACCGTACCTAACAAAGTGGTGATGGTAGTTTGGCAAAAAGAGGCACCTAATTTCCTGCGTAATGGTGACCATATATGGGTGACTGTGTGCCCTAAAAAAGAAAAATTTAACTCTGTTCCCGTCACTATCCGCCATAATCAATGAAAAAAACATTTCAATAAATTTATTTAATTTATTCAGTATACCCCTAAAGGCCCTCATTCAAAGGTATTACATAGGAGGGGTCAGTGTACAAAACATATAAAAGGAACATCACTAACAAGCAAAGGAACAATAAAGAGGCTAGGTATAACATGGGAAAATAATTAAGCACCAGAAAGTAAATAAAGAAGCAGGCAATAGGAAACAATATAATAAAAACTATAGGTTTAAAGAAAATGACGAGGCATAACGGAAATGAAAAATACTACAGTGTACGTATTAGGCACGAAAAGAACAAAAGTAATCTAAAAAGTATAGCAACTGGGAAAAAAAAACATTTCGAACATTTCAAACATTTCAAGTGCCAACGTCGCTGTGGATGAGAGCAAGAAATGTGGTGGTGTTAGAGTCAATGGCTATGTGCGCTTGTAAACTGTTCCATTCTATGATAGTGCGTGGAATGAATGACTTCATGACTTCGCAAATGTAGATGAACGACACGCGATGCGTTTGACTTTGTGCGGATGGTCGAGCCATGAAAAGGAGGCTGATGCTTACTGAAAAAAGTCGTGGTGAAGCAATGGATGACGATACAGTTTATAAAAAAGTGCTAGTCGTGATGGTTTATGGCGATAAGACAAGTCTTCTAATTCGGCACGATTTTTTAAGGGAGTGACGCTGGTAGTATGTGAGCAGTCTGAAATAATAGAACGCGCAGCACGGTTCTGCAAGGACTCAATATTAGCTACGTGACAGGCTTGGTCAGGACCCCAGATGGCTGATGCATATTCAATCTTCGGACGAGTGAATGTGATGAACGCGAGTTTTGTCAGGTGCGGCGGAGCCAATCTGAGGTTTTTGATTTAGTAGAGCGAGTGAGAGGGTGGCAGAAGCTTATGTTAGATTAATGTGGATAAGCCATGTTAAATCTGATTGAAGGTGAACTCCGAGATAATTGTAAGTAGTTGCAAGTTGACAGTATTGTTATTTAGGAAATAAGTTGTGGAAATGCGAGAACTGCGAGTGAAAGACACAAGCTTAGTTTTAGAAGTATTAAGTGGCAGCAGCCAAGATGTGCACCATGTGGTTACTGCATCCACGTCAGTTTGCAAACATTGTTGGTCAGTGATAGAAACAATATAACGGTATAATACGCAGTCATCAGCAAAGAGCCTAACTCAAGAAGACACAGAGTTAGGTAAATCAGTAATATACGAGGGGCTACCCGAAAGAAACAAAGAAATTTTGGTTGGCAGAGATTATGTAGTTACCGCATTTTGCCGCTAGGAGCTCCTAGAGCAAACATTCCAGAGTCAGTAAGCCAAAAGCTGTCGCTGAAGAAGGTCGGCACTAGTTTCAGCAAAGTTTATAGTGGCAACTTTTGTGCGAGTGTCGTTCGTTTGGTCCACAACTGCTTCCACAATGGTGTAAACAAACTTTCAAAAACTTCGAGCTCACTGGGCACCACTGTGTTTTTTTTTTAATTGGTTTTTGGGGAAAGGAAATGGCGCAGTATCTGTCTCATATATCTTTGGACACCTGAACCGCGCCGTAAGGGAAGGGATAAAGGAGGGAGTGAAAGAAGAAAGGAAGAATAGGTGCCGTAGTGGAGGGCTCCGGCATAATTTCGACCACCTGGGGATCTTTAACGTGCACTGACATCGCACAGCACACGGGCGCCTTAGCGTTTTTCCTCCATAAAAACGCAGCCGCCGCGGTCGGGTTCGAACCCGGGAACTCCGGATCAGTAGTCGAGCGCCCTAACCACTGAGCCACCGCGGCGGGGGCTGTGTGGTCATTGCAGATTCCCGAATACGATGGGTCGAAAGCATGCTGCTGAGGCTTTAACTCTTTCTTCTTCCAACAGAAATCTTGCCCGTCGGATTTCCTCGTCTTATAGGGATTTTTCGGTGGAAGGAGCTCTAAATCGCCATCATCACTCGACAAGACACTTAGCTGGGCTGCTTCCTCGTTGTCACTACCATTGGTGTCTGAATTCATAAGCTGTTCTTGAATTTATTTGTCTGTCAAAGCATGGATGCACGTGGCATGCTGCCTCGCCATGGCTGCTCAGCTGAGACCACGGTGGAAGATATTATAGGTGTCGGAACGGCGGCGCTTGGAGCGGAGCGGCCGTGTCCCGCCGCGCGTGCATGCTTTGACAGTTCGCCGACAGATGGCATAGCGATGCAGGGGGCCTTGGTTAGCGCCGCCTGCGCCGGTCAAAGCACGTGTGGGCACGCATCTTGCTTCAGTTTTGTGGACGTTGTTTTCTCGACAATCATGCAATTGTGAGCACAATGGGCAAGAAGTGTTTCGTTCCACATTGCACGACGGGATACAAAGGCTGTACCGAAAAACTGTCCCTCTTTTCCGCGCCGAAAGATGAAGAACGCTTGAATCTTTGGCGTCGAGCTATCCCAAGGAAGGATCGCTGCCTTCAAGTGAACGACCACGTGTGTGAAAAGCACTTCGAGCCCCACCTCGTGACTAAGGCATGGACAGCGCAGTACAAAGGACATGTCCTGGTGAGTGTTCCACGAAAGGCTTCTTTGGCGAGTAATGCTGTGCCAACAATATTTCCCGGTTGCCCGCTGTACCTATCGAAATCGCTGAAAACAAGAAAGCGGCCCGCGGAAAGACAAGCTTTGCCTTCGTCGAAAAAACGAGTCGCATCATCAACTGACTGTAACCAGGAAGGGGCCTCATGCAGTAAAGATAGTGATGGCGTTAAAGGAAGCCCGTGCCAAACATCCGCGAATGCATTCGACAACGACATGAATGTGATGGAAGGCCAAACTTCTGAAGTAATGCCTCAGCCTGTTGGTCCGTACTCATCACTGGAAACTACATGCGCCACTTTCGCAAGCTTATTCGCCGACCTGCCACGGTCATTTCTTCCATCGAGTTCTTGGGGGTATCACCTGCTTGGCGTGGGAGAAGTACGAAGCGTCGTTTTCTCCCAGCTGGCGCGCACCCAAACACCTGTCGGGGTTTTGCTATCGGATGCATTCCCGCCGACACAAAGCCCTGCACCTTCTTTGGTAACCACTAAAACTGTTGAAATTCAGGAAGATATGCTGGCGAAAATTGCCATGATGGGCAGGCCAGTTTCTATGGCAGATCTTGGATATGAAGGAACTTTATCAACTGTAGATGATGTAAAAGCTCTCTTAAAGCATGTGGACAACACAAAACTCTGCGCTGGTGGACCTAATGTTTTGGAGTACCCGCATGCTGTAACAAAGTGTGCATACCTTGATATTAATCAGAAGTGGCGCCATAGAGGATGCTCTATAGTTGTTCACTCAAACTCTTCAGCATGTCACAAATGTGCAGGTCTTTCAAACGTCCTGCGGATGCACCAGAAAAGAACAGAAGAAAGAAAGCGCAGGCTTCAGCCTGCTGCTGTGCGTCTCTTGCCTTCATACCAAAGCAAGGACAAAGTTGCAGTCTTGCGTCGAGCAAATTATGCTCTGAAAAGAGCGAAGAATCGTGCCATCAACAGAGTGAAGAAACTGTCAGCGGAACTTGCGGAAGCTCGCCTCAACATGCAAAAAATGTCAGAAGAAGAACTGGAGGACAAGCTCTTCAAAACTGACATTCCTAGTGCTCAGCTGACGGTAGTGAAAGAGTGCGTAGCAGCAGCTAAGCTAGCTAACAAGAAAAGCCGCCGCTACACGGAGGAGTGGCTTCTAATGTGTTTGCTTCTACATATACGCAGCCCATCTGCATATTGCTTTCTCCGAGACAATGATGTGCTCCCTCTTCCATGCGTAACGACAGTGCGCAGGTACTTAAGCATGGTAAGATTCAAGTGCGGTTTTGACACGCGGTTTTTCACGGCACTGAAGAAAAAGATGGCCGCTAAGGATAACTTCCAGCGCCATGGGATTCTTGTTTTTGACGAAATGCGCGTTAGAAAAGAAATACGAGTGCATTCAAAGTCTATGACATATAGTGGCTTCGTCGATTATGGCGATTCATCAGAGGCTCACGACGACCTTGCAGACCATGGACTTGTATTTACATTTCGCTCATTTGGTGACAAGTATTCTCAGCCAGTCGCAGTGTTTGCAAGCAAGGGCCCAACAAAAGGAGCCATACTTGCACAGCTCGTCTTAAAAGCGATATTTTTGCTTGAAGAAGCGGGGGCCATAGTCGACGCAGTCGTCTGCGATGGCGCTAGTACAAATCGTTCAATGTGGAAAGAGTTCGGTGTGAGTGGAGCGCTGAAGAGTACTAGGAACTACTTCACACATCCTGCTGATGAAAACCGTAATGTGTATGTATTTTCGGACGCGCCCCATCTCATGAAATGCGTTCGGAATCGTTTACACGCACAAAAAGTGTTGTGGGTGAACGGGGATCGCGTTCAATGGGCACATTTTGATAGGCTCTTTGTAGAAGATTCTAAGCAGCCAGGGAACTTGCGTGTGTGCCCTAAATTAACTTTTTCCCACATCAATCCTTCAACGACCGAAAAAATGCGGGTGAAGCTGGCCACTCAACTGTTCAGCATGAGTGTAGCCAAAGGATTAGAATTCTATTCACAGAGGCGCACAAAAGGACTCGAAAATGTGAAGGCAACGGTGGAATTCACGCTGAGGCTTAACAATCTTTTTGACGCCCTGAATCGAACTCATACAAAGGAGGGCGTCACAGTTGGAAGCAAAGATTTAAGAGTCCTCGCTTCGTCGCTCTACTGGCTAAATAAATGGGAAAAAGAAGTGGTATCAGGAAAGATATCTCGGGCAAGTTTCCTCACCGATCAAACCGCTGAAGGTCTTCGCGTGACTATTTTGTCCACATTGGAACTATCAAGGTACCTGTTGAAAGAGTGCGGTTTCAAATACGTCTTAACCGGAAAATTTAACCAAGACGTGATCGAACGCTTCTTCGGTGTTATCCGGCAAGCTGGAGGTCAAAATGACCACCCGTCTATGCCCACGTTTCTGCAACTATACAATATGCTATCAGTCTATAGTCTCATTAAGCCCCCTAAATTCGGGAATTGTCAAGTCAACAATGTGGAATCTGAGCACGGTGTACCTGTGCTAACGTTGAATGACTTGAAACTTGCTTTTGATGATAATGCCAAGTCTGAAGGACACGTTCAGCTGCTGAAAAAGAAGCTAGATGGCCTGGTTGCTGTTGAAGCGGAGGTTGACCATGTGTTCGACAAGTTGCATGAAGTACCAGAAGCTGCCGACTGTATAATTTATTACTTAGTTGGCTTTATATGCCGCAAGTACTTGAAGAGTACAACGTGCACGAAGTGCCGTGAAGGATTATTGGAAGAAAGTGCCCTTCATCAACAGCCGGAAAGCAGCCTTGTTTTGTGTAAAACTAGAGGAGGCCTCATGCACCCAAAGCGAAGTCTCTTTCACTTGCTCCATGCCACTGAGATGGAATTTCAGAAGCATGCGGCTCTAAGAAATGCCTATGAATTGACGCTGGACAACATGCTTGACAACTACGAGTTTGAGTTCCCCTGTTCCGACCATAAAGAGGAAGTTATGGCAGCCGTGCTACACAATTATGTAGCCATGAGAATGAGGCAATTTTGCAAACGCCAGAAAGCTGATGCGAAAAATAAGACACAGGAGCTGCGTAAGCTGTCCAAGCTTCAGTAGGTGAAAATTTGGCTTCTGTTTCGCTGTTTAAATTGCGGGAGTCATGAATACCTTGGTGAGCGTGGAATGTGCGGTGGTGTCCCTTTTTCTTTATGCAGCAAAAATTTTTGTTCTAAAATTGTATTCACCGGCTGTTCTGAGTAATGTCAAATAAAAAAGCAAGCCGCACAGCACCTTCATGGTTTCACTGCTTGTGTTTCTTTAGGTGACCTCAGTTTATGTGGCTAAATGCATTACCTTTTAAAAAACCAGGCGAATGAAATTATTTTCCTTCTCCTTATCGTGTACCTGCAAGCCTCTGCGGTTTACCTATAGACGCAGTGCTTGTTCTTGCGTTGTGCACGGTTTTGCCTTCCCGTCTGACTAAGGCAGGTTGCGCTGTAGTACCGCGTCCACTGTTATTTGCGCACATTGCTGCGACGGCATAGGCTGCGGTAAATAATGTCAAGAGACATTGCGCTCGACTCGCGTCGTACGAGCGCGAACGCTGCAAGGTGCAGGGCATGGCGAAACTCGCGGAGCATAAGCACTATTCATTGCAAACAACTTTCAGCCTCAGCTTTACCCAACATTCTTGTCTATTGCAAATTGGGTACTGAATACGCGCGTAATTATCAATTTTTTTCGCGTCCGTGTCTGCTTTCATTTAGCGCCTACGCTTGAAAAATGAGGCCCCTTTGCGTGTAGCGCCATCTGTCGAGCACAGCGCGATGTATGCACAACTTTTTTCCGCCTGCGCAGCCTTCGTCCGGCCACCTAGCTTGTTCTTCCATCGTGGCTGAGACCAAAACCACGATGGAAGAACAAGCTGTGACCAAAACGAAGCGGCACAGATGTAGAAACATGCGCTCCATCTGTTGCTTTAAGTTTACCCTACAAGTTCTATGAATTTATGGGGATTCTCCATAGATGGCACAACATGCTGGCATTGTTTCTTTTTTTTACATGAGTATTATTGGGAGCGGCAGGATGTGAGTTAAAAAGAATGGCTGCGGTTTAGCTCTGGTTAAACCTGGAGTTACGCGATAGCTACGTCTGGCCGAGTGGAACTCGCTCAGTCGAATTGCAAAGTCAGTCTTTCGCCGCTCCATTTCGCTGAGCATTCCTTCTTCGTCTTCGCCCCTGGACGTGTATTCACTCTCTCCCACCGCTCCACTTCCCTCCCCCAACACTCGGTTTTGCAACCACGTGACCAGCCACTGCGCCGCAACGGAGCTCAGGGGCGGCCACACAGCTCAAGGGGTGCCACGCTGAAGGCTGGAAGTGCTAGAGCAATGTAGCTGTCGCTACTAAAGCTAAAACAAGTTTACTCGGGAGAAGCAGGAGGTGTGCATGTGTGGTCGCCAGTTATCTCAGGAGTGGCAGTGAAAGGGTTAACTCATATAAAAAACGGCCGTGGCTTAGCTTGGTTAAGCCTGGTGATTGCGAAGCAAAATACTGTTGAATTCACGCGTTGCCGTCTCAGACTCCGTTACTCTTCTCGCATGTTATTCACGTCGTTCTACTGCAATGTGTCCTTCGGGTTGAGTCGGGCCAGCCTTGGTGAGAGATTTCTCCTGTCTTTTCTTCGAACGCTCTTGTCTCTGCTGGGGTGTTTCTTGTGCACGCTGATTTCTTCGCTTTTCGTTTTCCTTCTCTCGAAACGCACGTTCCTTCTCGAGCCGCTGCTGCCGCTGTTCCGGGGTTTCTTGGACACGCCTCTTCCGTTTAGTCGCGTTCCAGCGTTCTTAACTAGTAGAAGGAGACTCACTGTCGGGCAAACTCATAATTTCTTCCTTTGCTTCTGCTGTTTCCACAGAGGAGGTTGCACGTTGTCGCCGAGCTGCATACTGGGCACGCCGCTTAGAAAGTCGTTCTTCTCGTTCTTCTTCCGTCTCCGTAGCTCGCTGATGCTTCCTGTTTGCATTCTGCCCAGCTGCCTTGCTCGTAGGCACCATTGTAACATCTGGCTGTATGACTGCCTTGGCGAGAGGAGCGGAGCTGTTTTATACAGCTGGTGTGACGTCACTATGACCGTAGCGCCCCTGGTGAGAGGAGCGGGGGTTAGGCCGCCGTTGGTGGCTACCACCTCGCCTCGCGACGGCGTGAGATGGGGCCCCGTTTTTACACAGCTGGTGTGACGTCACAGCGACCGTAGCGCCCCTGGTGAGAGGAGCGGGAGTTAGGCCGCCGTTGGTGGCTACCGCCTCGCCTCGCGACGGCGTGAGATGGGGCACCGTTTTTACACAGCTGGTGTGACGTCACTCTAGGTCACGTGGTGTGACGTCACGCAGCGAGGTCACGCTAAAGGTCAATGGTGCCTACCACCGCCTCGCCACGGAACGGGCTGAAGTGCGACCTAAAGTAGTATTGCTTCGCAATAAAAGAGAGCGAGCTAGCGGACGAGCTGGAGAAGTAACCTTGCATGCTTCAGAAGCCAAAGAGAATCGCCCCAAACAGTGTGAATTAATGCCAACAGTGACTGCTTGGAACTGAGAGACCAAGGCAAAAGGGATGTCTCGAATATTATTGGACAGCTGTAGCCAAAGAAGCTTCATATCCAAAAAGTGCTCGCGACGACTCAGTTGCCGACTGCTAGCAAACGAGATACCAACAATTGGTGTTTCTGTAGGAGGACAGAAGCAGTGCACATTCCAACACGTCAAATAGGGTGTCTATTGGAAAAAGATGGCCCAAAGACAGAATATAAATTTGAGGCATTGGAGACACAAAATGCGACCAAGCCTTCACTTGTCCCAACGAGCAGATCAGGAAGACTGTGTGAGCTCTCATTGTCACTGGGTGACGAATTTCAAGATCCAGATACAACCTTGGTCAATGCTCTTGTAGGCTCAGATCACTTCTGTGAATTTCTGACTGGAAAAGTGGAAAACTTGGCGCTCAGCTAACAGCACTCAAAACAATGTTTGACTCGGCGGTGCAAGGCAGAACTTCCTTTTTCCTGCCAGGAAGCGACTTGTGGTCATGCAGCGTATTAAAGTGACAGTTGCAGATCAATCGGTTATGCCTATATTGAAGCTCTTTTGGGAGCTAGAAGGCATTCATGTTTTGGACATAATGACAGCTTCCCAAGACACGGATCTATGGGAAGACTTTACCAAGACCTTAAAGGTAGCTGATCAGCGGTATAAGGTAAACTTTTGTGGAAAAAACAACTTGAGCTTGCAGGTAACCAAGCTGTAGCAGAAAAAAACATTCCGCTTCCTTGGCAAAAAAAAAACTGAACAGAGCGCCAGGTCTAATGTAGGAGTGCGGTGCGGAAATGTGTTGCCTGGTTGCAGACGACATAGCCGAGGTTGTTCCTAATGATGCTTCCCGAGATGGTCAGCATACTTGCTACACATCTCATCAACCTGTGCTTCATGACAGCAGCAGCACAAAGAAGCTGAGAATCGTACTTGATGGATCGTCTCACGGCTTGGGAGCAAAATTTCTAAATTAAAATTTAAAGTGCAGAGCGAACCTGAATTCAGATATAGTTCCCAACGACATCAAATAGCCCTGGTGGCCGACGTGGAGAAGGCATTTCTGCAAACAAGGGTGGCACCAGAGGACACAAATGCATTGAAATTTTTTTGGTATGAAAGCAGTCCCGAAGCTGACAATCTACTCCCGAAGACCACAGTGTTAACAATGGCACAAGTACCATTTAGAGTTACAGTGGACTCTCGTTAAACGGAACCTCAAGGACCGGGAAAATATGTTCCATTTATCAGGAGTTTCGTTCAGAGAGAGAAGGTTCAGGATTTCGCAATCCGTTCCGCGCTGCTAGATCACGACAAGGCAGGCATGCGTCTCCATGGAAGCGGATCTCAAATGCAAAACCTAGATAATAAAGAGAACGGCACACTATGGGCACAAACTTTATTGCACAAAAGCAGTAATCAGTACTACTAACTGCTTACTTAAACGCACTACTGAAATTAAAAAAAATGTCAATAGTCCACTTATTGCGTGGAAATCAGTGTGAACTGCGATTTATTGGGTAGTGAAAAAGGACTTTAGTCTGTTTGCTTGTTTTAGCTCTCGCAACCGTTTTCTTTGAATGGCGCCACCTATACTAGACAGGCTGCTCAAAAACAGCTCAGAACCTTCGTCTCGTTGGAAGAAACTCTTCAGCATTTGGACTGCCGATTCCGCCTGCGCAGGTGTCACCACAGGATCAGAGTCGGCAGTCTCGCTTTCAACTTCTTCCTCCTCATCTTCGCTTTTATCGGGGGGACAGACATCAGCTACAATGTGTTCTGGACATGTCGCCACGTCACTGTCAATTTTAACATACTCATCAAATTGTACACCCATCGCAGCACAATTCTCCAATAGCAGCTCTTCTTCGGCTGCATCTTGGACATCAAGCTCATCCTGTGTGCAGTGTTCTTCTGTAGCTGAGGCAAACCCTACATTTCTGAAGCAGCTGGCAATGGTCATTGCACTCACCTGCCGCCAAGCATCATCAAGGAGGTAAACGATGCGCAGTACATCGACCCTGTAGCCCTTCCCCTTGTAAAAGACCAGTACACCGAAACAACAGGACTTCTTTAAGGGAGTATTTGTGTCGACGACTTACTGTGAGGTGCTCAGATGCAGCTTAGATATACTAGCAGGCAAGCAATATTTAGAAGCAATATCAATGCGCTTGCAAAATTGGGGATCAAGCAGCCAAAGGATGAGATCGATTTTCTCCGAAAGTTGCCCAAGTGGGTAAACAAGCAGACTTGCTAAGTTGCTTGGTCTCACATAGCAAGTCTTCTAACATTTTCCCTGGGCCCCATCATTGAGTTTTTCAAGAAGAAGATTCACACCAAGCACTTTGTCCTGCAGGCAATGGCGTGACTGTACTAGCCTCTTGGGTTTTTGTCACCGTACATAATGAGGGCGAAATCACTATTTCAGGAGATATGGAATGAGAACCTTTCGTGGGACCAACAACTACCAGATCACATACTAGAAAGCTGGGTGAAGTGGTGTGATGATCTTCCCTCACTTAAGAAAGCATGTACTTGTGGCACCGGTTTGGTGCAGATTACTTGTGTTTGTCATTATGTAGCAGCATGTAGCAGGCTTTGTCATGTGGCACAGTTTGGCACAATTGGCACAGCGGTCACATCACTGCACTTCTCACACCTTAAACCACTTGTTGCAACCCTGCCAAAACCAAACCACAATCATCACCCACTTATGCATGGCAACCTCACTGAAAGCAAATGCAACAACTGCAAAAGCGCAATGTAGAACAGCTAGCACTGATCATCTACATTTTCATGAGCGTAATCGCCATTAATTTATTAATTTTTAATGCGAAAGTGTTAAGAGTCCCATTCAGCAGAAAATTCGGCAGCAGCGTGAGCGAAAAATCCCCAGAGAAGCAACCTAGGCCGCAGGTGGACCACCAAGGTCATGTCATCACAACCTGCCCACTGGATGGTGAGCAAACTGCACACCGTAGCAAGTGGCAGTTGAGTGCAGCTGTAAAATTAGTGCCGCAATCTGAGCACACTAACTCGGGAACACCAACACCAGTCTGGCTAAACACTGAAACCAGCGCGTCACAGGTTGTCCTAGCGGACAAAGACCTAAGGCAGACTACTTCTGGCCAACGCATGCATAGATCTATTATGCAAAGCGAGTACCGATGTCCTCGGCCAGACAATGGCTCTATCGTACCTATGATAGCTCTGTTCACTTTCTGAAAGAGAAACTTCGGGCGAGTGAGTGGCGTTACCGGTACCCTATCGGTTCGCTGGTGGTCTGAACATGCTTGACAGCTATGGCAGCTGTCACAGTGTTTGCGAATATCCAACTCAATGCCTGGCCAGTAGAAACTAGACTTTATGCAAGCCTTAGTCTTGCGAAAGCCCAGGTGTCCCCCCCAATAAGACTCATGAGCTAGGCTGAGTGCAGCCTCGCGCCGTAATCTTGGCAGTACTAGCTGCAGTACCCCCCAGCCTAGCACCTGGTCTTTATGATACAAAACTCCGTCTACGTTTGACATGCCTGGAAACACAAGCTGCGCCCAATGTTCCTTCAGAACGTTGTATGCCATGAATGAGCATTCCACTGACTCAAACCAGACGGGTACTTCACCGTCTGCAGGCAGTTTGGGGAACGCACCGGAGAGTACCTTAGCGTACTGTCTCAACCACTCGTCCTTGGAAGGTGCGGCATTCTGGCTTCGCACACGCATGATTTGCATCTTCAGACAATTCCAACTCTTTCTCAATGTTTTGGCTATGCCGTGACCTCGACGCCTCATTGCTGCCCTTGTCTCCACCGTCCCCTCTGTCACCACTGTCACTATCGTTGACCATCGTAGATGTCTTGTCAGGGTTAAGATGCCAAAATCGGGTTATCATTAACTACGCAAGCCTTAGTCAAACAGTGACTGCCAAGAAAACAAAGAAATCAGGGAACTCACTCGGAGCTGCACTCAGGGTCCTCTTTTCGGGCAAAAGTGGCGTCTACCTCTAACCAGGTGCCGACTGAAGCCGCTAGCTGCTGCCGTTACTCGGGGATGCCATTTTCTGTCCGCTGAAGGCCGTGTCCGCTTGAATCTTCTAACTCCCGCCGCTGCTCAGGGATGCAACTCTAGTGTCTGTTGAAGGCCTTGCCTTTGGCATTTCACGCCCTATGTGGTTCGCACCTTTGTACTCATAGTCTGTCGTGCTTTCGGCATTTCGCCTTGGATGCCGAACTTCGTCGTTTTCTGGATGTCTTCATCCACTCCTCGGGTCCGCTGCAGTGCACCAATCCTGTCAACTGCGCCAGTAAAGTTGCCGGTGATGTTGGTTCAGTGGTTTCTTGAAGCTGGATGCAGCGCTCGAAGGGCTTCTCGATGCAGTGATTTGCGCACGAAGAGATTTAGTGAGAAACGAAAAACTTTTATGTGGGCTATTTAAAGATGGGTGCAAGAGTCAGTATACGGCCACGGGCATCTGCGGCCAGCCTAGCCGACAACCTGCACATAGGCAAGGGACACCGCCTCCCAACAGTCGAACTGGTGCACCTTGCAACAGTTCTTAACGGTCGCTACCTCCGCGCTCGGTTAGACCGAGCGCCTGCCAGCTAGGAGCAGCTAGAGAAAAAATTTCCCGGGCACGGATCCCTTTACGGGTCCATTCCAAGATGCCCGCGCCCCTTTCCACACATATATTAACAGTGCTAACTACATCTCAATGGTTTTAAAGAATAGGAAAGATCGGAACTGATGCCAGGGTTTATCCCTCACCCCAAAATTCCTCCCTACGCGGTCGCGCAATACTTCGCCAAGTAGACCGGATGCACGCTAGATGTCTGGGGCTATCGAACGCCTTCTGTTCCTCACCATGCTGGACTAGTACACAGCCCGTCGCGTAACGCGACGAGACCGAGACCTGTCTCGCTTCCTTATTGCCACCGGCGGCTCCCCCCCCCCCCCCCCCGGGAGACGGGACTCTGGGAAGCCAGGGGACAGCGGCCCAAGGTCGAGGCTGACAGAGAGCCCCGCCGTCTGGGGTGGCAAGAGAAACCGCAAGAACGAACGGGGAGACTAGAGTCACTAAATAACGACTTAGAGTACCGGCACTCTTTTCTCCTATTGTTCTGTGCCGCCGCCACGATCATTGGTCAGTTTGCATCACGTGATATTTGTTTACACTGCGACGGTTCATGGGGGCTGCCATTTTGTGGCTTATGCGTTTTCAGTCGGGCAACTGTGGTAGTCCTAGTGCTGCGACGCTGCGAGTGCTGCCGGTGACCGACTCAGTGACCAGGGATTCCGCGCCTCGCAGCATTTCAGCTCCGCACGACGAAAGCATAAACTGAAGGCAACAGCTGTACCGTTTGCATCTGAGCGGCTCTATGCCGTACGGCTACGATCCCCGCCGCAGCGGAGGGTGGCTAACTGCGTTGTTTACAAAATGGCCGGGCCAAAGTTAGCGGCGACGTCGCCGAAGCGGCAATCTGGCAACAATGATAAACAACAAAATGGCTCCCCTGCTTACCGCCGTGCTGCAGTGACGGTACTCTAAGTCTTTATTTAGTGACTCTAGGGGAGACCAAGCGAAGGGCATGAGTGTTTGAACTGCTCCTCCCCTTCTAACAGCATACACCAAAACAAAACAAAACCGGACGCACAGCCCAGGCCACTGCCCTCTCGCGGAATGTTCGCAACACATGTACAAAAAAATGCGACAGCGTGCCGAACCCTACACTGCTTGCTTTCCAATGAAAAGAAAATTCAGCTACAAATTATGTACCGTTTGAAATGCGCTCAAATTTTGGACAACCACTGCGGGGTGCACAAGCAGCAACTTTCCACAGATGGATACTGCAAAAATTTTTTTTCACTGCCTACTATTCTTGTTAAAGAGATTCCTGATGTATTCCCAACACTTGTTCAAAAAGAATCTTTGGAACTAGAGCATACAAACAAAGGTTACTCCACTTGGAAAACTGACAAAAATATCTGATCAACTCTTGTTTCCATCGAGTAGTGCCATCTGGCACTATTATTGGGAGCCACACTTAGCATACATGCAGTGGAAGCTTCCATGCAACTGTTGCCTTGCCAGGGCAGCCCAGCTGCACATTTTGTTACCGTCCTTAGTCCTTGTACACCTCGCACACAGGGCACGGACAGCTAACACACAGACTCCTAAGCATACATGGTCCCCTGTGACTTGAGCAAACGTGCAAGGTGCCGCCATTCGGAACGCAGTACAGGTGATGCAGCTCAAAACATCCAGACTTCAGCAGGAGACAGACAGGAAATGTTACTTACCTTGATGCTGCTTGGGCCAGTTGCGATCCCTTCATCAAATCCCCACAGGTCTGCTTTGTAAAGACAATCCTGTGCATTAGGCATGGTCGACTGGCAGCACGAATCTGCAGAGGAAGACATAAACATGGGGGGTATAGAAAGGGTTCTCGTAGATCTTCTCATCAGACAGGGAGAAGGCACCGCAAATTGTTGGTTTCATTCACGAATGATTAGTGGGTGCCACTAACCCCTTACCGCATAATTTTTACTTTTAGTTAAAAAAAATTACAGTGAGCTTCATTTGGGATAAAAAGACCGATAACAGGAACTCCAATACTAAATCACAAAATGGTAGTTTCATGGAAGACAAGTATCTTTTTAGAGTTCCAGCTAGGCAAGCGCCCTAAAATGCATGACTATAACCCTTCTCGTGCCCCTACACCTCTCGCATTTGTTGCTATGCAGCTTCAATTCACCATCTGAACACTGGTGGGTGCCTTGAAATAGAGTGTCATTGCTCGCCCGAGTCAAACCTGATTGTTCAAGTACTGAAGGGTGGCGTACAGCACTTTCATTTCACTCGGCAAAATGGTAAATGGTCTCTTCATCTAAGCAGCCTTCAAATGCCAGAAGCGGCGCCAAGGGGGCCTTGCGGTTTTTTGGCTTGCTGAGCGCTGTTATTCAGAGTTTGGCTTGGTTTGTGGAGGTTTAACATCCCAAAGTGACTCGGGACGCCGTAGTGAAGGGCACTGGAAATTTCGAACACCGGGGGTTCTTTAACGCGCATTGACATCGCACAGCACATGGGCCTCTAGCATTTCACCTCCACAAAAATGCGACCACCGCGGCCAGGATCAAACACACGCCTTTCGGGTCAGCAGTCGAGTACCACAACCACTAAGCCAACACAATGGCACATTTGAGGGTTTAATTGCGCAGCTCGCTGTCCTTCAATGGGTATCAATCCCAGTTTAGCATTATCTAGGAATAGGATGACACAGACGATTTGTTTTGTTGCCGAACCCTGCTTTCACCATGCAAATTTTTCATTGACTTTGCCTTCGATCACCTTCGTCTTTGAAGTTCAATGACCATGCATGTTCTGTTGCTTTTTGAAAGGAACCCAATTTTTTTGCATCCCTCCGAATATTCTTTTTTTCTCATTTTATGTGCTGCTTTCTGGCCTTCAGTATTTTGCACTTCAACATAAGCTTCAGAATTACTTTCTTTCTCCTTTTACACACGATTTCATCTTCCTCTCTCTTGTCTTCCTAACTTTTTCTGCCTCCTACCAGCAGGACATTGTCGTCTTCGCTCTCCTCGCTCAGTGTACTAGTGCCACTCCTAGCACCCCGTGCCGAATGAGTATAGGACCCCACTCTAAGTCAGACTCATACAGATCCGGTAAGAGAAACAAATAAACAGAAACAAAGTAGACTGGTAATTCTACTAGCCTGACAACACGAATCAGTCAAACGCTCTCATCCCTCAATTCAAGAATGACTTCCGCCCATTCATGATCTCAATAAAACTGCTGCTATTCTTGAAGCAATTACTGATAAAGTTGATGGCAAAAACAATAACCTGGAACACAAATCCTGTAGGAATAACGTTATCACTTATGTCTTGACTGTACTGTCACCTGAAACTTCTGAGGAGTTGTTAGCTTGTGTATCATAGTTGGTCTTCCAAACTAGGAATCCAGCATTTTATGCTGCCACACGCTAGGAACATGAAGTAATTAAAAGATAAGGCCTGTAACTTTCAAGTTGATTGATTTTAGAATGAAGCTTGCCATCCTTAGAAACACCAGAAAACTCAAAGGATCTGATACATGCATTAATACATTAAGGCACTGAGGCAGCATTCTGTTGATATTCGTAAACAAGGAGCCAAATTTAGACTGCAGTACGATTTCCTGATAGCCGACAGTGTTCGTTACACATGGGGCAATGTTTGCAACACAATTGTTAATGCTTCTCGCACTGCAGTTCTAGGGACACAAAAGGACTCATTAATGAACAGAAGCTGGCAGATCTGAATATCAATGCTCGAACCTTCCTTAGCAAAGGTGAAGATTTTAATTGGCTAGGAATGAGTAATTAAAAAGAAATCATTAGGAGCAATGCAAAAAGGGAAAGCAGTTGGCGAGTATCAGGTAACAGAGGATTTGTTCCAGGACGGCGGGGAGATTGTGCTAGAAAAGCTAGCCACCCTGTATACGCAGCGCCTTACGCCCTTGAGCGTACCAGAATATTGGAACGATCTAACGTCATCTTAATCCATAAGAAAGGAGACGGCATGGACTTGAGCTTGCTGCCCATTGCTTACAAGGTATTTAATAATGTAATCACTAAAAGAATCAGAACAACTTTTGACTTCAATCACCAAAATGACCAGGTCGGCTTTCAAGATGTACGCTACTTAGCATGACAAGGACAGATTTAAAGACAACATGAACGATTAAGCCCGATCTACCAACTGAGACTTTATTCTATTTCAGGGGCAAAGATAAAACAAGAGCATGTGAGATAAAAGCATAAAGCATAAGAGGGGAAAAGAAGATAACACAGAAGTGAACTACGCTGATAGCAAATATAACAAAAAAATTAAGTCTTCAAAAAGAAAACAAAACATGATCAGCAAACAAGCCAAGCTTCAGAAACACTTGCCTTTCACACGATCACAACTTGCATATGATCATGTTTCAACTAGCCCAATCCCAAACACAGAATCAGGGCGTAAAAGAGCTATATGCAAAAACACTGGACGATATCTATAATGACTGCACAGCCACCATAGTCTTCCATAAGGACAGTCTTAAAATTTCAATAAAGAAGCGTGTCAGGCAAAAAGACACAATCTCTCTAAAGCTATTCACCGCCTGTTTCATAGAGGTATTTAGAGGCCTGGATTGGGAACAGTTCGGGATAAGAGTTAGTGAGGAATACCTTAGCAATTTGCAATTCACTGATGACATCACCTTACTGAGTCACTCAGGGGATGTAGTGCAAAGCATGATCAACGAGTTAGACAAGCAGTGCAGGACAGTGGGTCTAAGAATTAATGTGCAAAGCACTAAAGTAATAGTCCGCAGTCTTGGAAGGGCGCAGCAGTTTATGATAGGTAACCAGATGCTGGAAGTGGTAAGAGAATGTCTACTTAGGGCAGGTAGTGACCACAGATCGAAATCACGAGAGTGAATTAACTAGAAGAACAAGAATGGGGGATGCGCATCTGGCAGGTTTTCTCAGATAACGAATGGCAGTTTACCAGTAATCCTGAAGAGGAAAGCATATAACGCCTGCACCTTACTGCCGCTCACCTATGGGACAGAACTGTGAAGGCTAAAGAAAAGGTTGCAACTAAAGTGACGAAAATGCAGCGAGCTATGGAAAGGAAAATTATAGGTCTAACGTTAAGGGACAGGAAGAGAGCAGAGTGGGTAAGGGAAGAAATGCGAGTTAATTACATCCTAGTTGAAATCAAGAAATGGGTTTGGGCAGGGCTTTTTTTTATTGCGACCGTTTGGGCAGGGCTTATGATGCAAAGGCAAGATAACTGATGGTTGTTAAGGGTAACAGACTGGATTACAAGATAAGGCAAGCGCAGCAGTGGACGGCAAAAAATGAGGCGGACAGATGAGATTTGGAAGCCTGCAGGGATAAGGTCAGCACAGCTGACACAGGACCAGGTTAATTGGACAGATATGAAAGAGGCCTTAGTTTTATAGCAGCATAGTCAGAATGATGATAATGATGAATAATCTGAACTCATCAGAAATAAATTCTAACAAAACGAAAGCCTTTCTTTTCAATCCAATGGCCACCACACTAAAAGGAAATCTTATTCTTAACAATTCTGTTGTGCACGTGGTTGAGTGAGTTAAAGAACGTGGAGTATATGTTCAGAAAAACGCATCCCTGGGTACCCACGTAAATTACATTAATTACGATGGTTTTCTTGAGACAGTAAATAATGGCAGAGAATAATGGCTTTGCGCCAATATAAACTTGAGCTAAAGCAGCATACAACCTGTGCATAGAATAATTAAAGATGTACCTAACTTAAGTAAAGCCACCCCACATCTCTACAGTGTGCCTGAAGGTTGGCCCACACATGCATCCTCGTTTCAAAATATGAAATGTTTGTATTATTTCTCTCTTCATGATCTCAGTGTTTAAACAAAATGCTCGCGCCAGTCAAGCAAGGACTGCATCCACATTCCTAGCAATGTTCTGAAAAATGCGTTAGCCGGCTATAGCTGAAAAATAATGTGCTCCTTCCAGTGCACATTTAGACATTGGGCAGATTCACATAGTAGTTTGCACTGGAAAATTACAGATATTCCACTCGTGACATATGCAAACAAGTATGACAAAAACAGCAGCATTGTTTTTATGTGCAAAAATCTCAGGTTAAGCGTCTGTCTCCAGCCACGCATATCCTCCCTACCCTGTTCCTTGCCTTAAAAAAACTGGAAGGGACACTTAAACTTTGTCTTAAGGGTATGACGAGATAGCATTAATGCCCATATATGCGAAATTGGTCATTCTCTACATTACTTTCAGAGATCCCTGGGAGTCCTCATACCATTCCTGGCACAGCGGCGCAGCGTTTAAGCGATGCACCACTCCCCCAGCAGGTGGCTGTTTCAACCACAGCTACCTTGCGAGACCCAGGTTGCTTTTCGCGATGAATCTCTCGCGACCAATCATTATTTAACTGCCACCTGCCCAAGGCGGCAGTTTGCTTACAATCTGATGGGCACACCATAAGGTCACGTGACCTAGGTTGCCTACCTGCTACCTAGGTTGCTTCTCAGAATTTATTTTTATTTTTTGCTCACGGCCAACAACGCTGGCAACAACACTGGCTTTTCTGTGATCCAGACTTAGATGACCCCTCTGGTCCATTCAGCAGGCTGCATACGTACAGTTTAACCCCTGCTTTCCTTTATTCTATTGTTTTTGGTTTGGCATCAACTTCCTCTCCAGCACCTTCAGCTTTCATTCTGTTCAGCAGCCTCATACACACTACGGACAAAGTCGTGTCTGAATAGCCAGATATATGAGTGGAAGCACAGCCTTCTCTCCTGTTAGCCAAGTACTTGCTGGTGGCCCTATTGAGACATCCCATAAAGACCCCATTTCGCTTAAGCTTCCAAGTGTTCAGACCAACAGAGGCTGACTTGAAGGAAATTAAGACACAGATTGCAAAATAGTCAACAGTTGCTAACAGGCAGCTCACAAGTAAAGCTTAATCCACTCCAATAGCTCCTGAAGGCTTCCAAGGTGTCCAAGACAAAGACACCTTTGGTGGGGGTTTTACCAAATTCAAGTAATCAATATACCAGAACACCACCCTGTCTGTCACTTCAAAGTGTTTCGGGAGATATCTACTGATTTAAATAAAGCTCAGAACTGGGATTACACAGGAACTTATGCCTACATCTAAGTTCCGGACTGTGATCGTCTCATGTACTCTCCTATGTCACTGGAAACTGATGAACCCCAGACCACATAGCTGCAGCTGTGCAAAGGTCAACCTACCTCTGCTCTTCGCCTGTGCTCATACTGTGCATAGGCTCACCTATGCAGATGCTGAAAATTGTGAAAAAGGGTAACATCCCTTGTACACCTAGCCATACAATCAGTGTTGCAAGCGTTACCAAGAAAAAGTAACTAAATACGTCTTGTTACGCTAAAAAAAAAAGGAATGAGTTAACTGCCCTACGTTACCTACAAAAAAAAGTACCGCATGTTACTTTGCCGTTACTTCATGGCCATAAATTTGAATTGGTGCGTCCTCGCCTTAAGAACTCATGATACCAAGATTGTAAAGCTCATATTTAACATAAAACTTCTAGCCCAAACAACCATTGTATGCGAAATCCTGATTTAACGAGAATACTTTGCACAAATGTGCAGGAGCTTAGCAATGTCATAGCGGCCTAATGTGGCCTGTAGAGTTACAAGTAATAGATTCTAACTCTGTGGCACATGGTGAAGCCATTTTCTGAATGTGACATTAAAATCAAAATGACACTTCATCATCAATTCTAACTTCGCAAAGAAAACATCGCTGAACTCAACAAATTTACAGCAATTCTGAAAAATGTGATGTTCCAAAACGCTCGCTTTGCTTCCACTCTTTAAAGAGTTATTTGTGTGAGTGGTTCGGAAAGGGGAACGAGGCGAAGGCAAGTGTGTGAATGCATGTTCATGCACGTGTTTCGTGCTTTATGGCTATTCTGTCTTCTTTTTTTAGTTGGATGCGTCGTCAAGAGCAGGTGTTTCCTGGCATGCGTGCGAGCCGCAACAAAGGTCATCGAGAGCCCCTGTTTGTTTATTTGCAGCATCAATTTAGGTGCTCTGCGGTTTTTTTTTTCTAAAAAAAAAGGGGGGGGGGGGCGGAGTGGGGAACAACTGGAACAAAAATTAACTAGTAACGTGACATCTCACGTTACCGAGAAATGTTAACGTAAGTATGTTACCCGTTACAGTTTCCCAAATGGTAACGAGTACATTACTAAGTTACCGAAAAATGTAATGTGTTAACGGTAACGCCGTTACTTGTAACGCGTTGCCGCCAACACTGCATACAATATACATGGGCTGCAGTGGGAACCCACCTCATCAATAAAGGTATAAGCTCACCCGGATGGACCTCTGTGGCATAACCGATGAGACAAATGCCACAAGAAAGCATCCAGTGCATAAAGGAATGCCCTAGTGCATGGTGCAACAGGGCAATTCAGACATTGTACGGAGTAACCTGCAAGCTTTATATGTACGAATTTAAAGGAACCTTTAAACGGAATATTTACGCTCTTGATTACCATGAAACCAACAGAATATCATTTCACCGTCTTGTGCTGCGGTTACTGCGATATATACGATGCTTACGACCAGCGCTCTAAGTAATGCAATGCTACCTTGCACACTAATGCACACTTACACAACTGGAGCTTTCAACGTCTTCAAGTAGTATTGTCAATACGCACAAGCTGTAATGACTGGTCGTTCGAGGAATTCCGAGACATTGTGTTGCACTTTAAATGCACTTCACAACTTTTACACATGCCTGGAACCAATTCTGAAGTGTGGTAGAAACGCACACACACCGTCTTTTCGGTGTGTATCGCCTACCTACCGCAGCGTTGAGTCAAACGAATAACAGTTCGCGCATCGGACAAGCGTACTACGTCGCACAAACATCCGCGAAAACGAAAGGGATCTGGTTAAAAAAGCGAAGCTGAGCACACATGCGCTTCGGACGATGCTGTCACATGTTCCTGCAAAATCTACTTCACTAAAAAACATGTTTCTACTTCATTGTCGCACATATATTTCACTTGCTACGTAGGATATGTAACCCAAAAACTGAATTTCCGCTCCACATAAAAATGCAATAAAAAGAGGGGGGACCGAGACGACTGCCATGCGCACGCAAACTATCTTTCTTCGAGCAGCTTGACAGCAAACACAGCGATCCCACAAAACAAATCACCTGTACGCTTCTCCCATGTGCATTTAGTAACTTCTGAGCGGCGATCCCCAAAACATATTACCAACTAGCGAAGATTATATGCGTAACTACCTTGACCAATCGCGGGTAGCGATCGGGTTCTCCGGCCGAAGGCACTGGAGGTCCCCACGGATGGCCGTTCGCCGTTGCTTTAGGGGTAACCACGGAGCTCCTTCCCTTCACCACGGAGCTCCTTCCCTTCAGAATTCATTTTTCCTGACTAACGGTGTAGCCCGAAGAGGTGGCTAACAAGACGAGGCAGGAAGGGCAAGCAAGTATCGAAATTACTTTGACACTCTGGGAACACGTGCTAATCAGCCTTTTTCATGTTCCTGTGCTGCCACCTCGCGTACAGCGCTGGAAGCTCATTGGAAGAGTACTGTGCGCCAAACCCGGCCGGAGTGAGTGCCGCGGCGGAGCACGTTTTGTAGGAATCTGTCAACGATTGCGTGTCCTGGGCAGCGCCTGGTGCCTGGAGGATTTCTAGAATTGACTGGTGGCTGCGTGCGAAGTCCGAGGCAGGCTGCTAAGCCCACCAAAGAGCAAATTCTTCAGTATCTCCGATCATGCGGCATGCGATGCGATCGCCAGCTGAGCAAGGGCCGCCGCTTCAAAGATGAAGGCTACATTCGGAACATAATGTTCAATGAAACATCCCCGATCAGTGAGAATGGTGTTTTCCGCTGTATATGCCTGCCATCCATGAAAAGCGGATACTACATCTTGCACGCCGTAGCACAGAAAACGACTGGGGGCAACAGTTTTCACAATCCCGCCGCGGTGGCTGAGTGGTTATGGCGCTCGGCTGCTGGCCCGAAAGACGCGGGTTCGATCCCGGCCGCGGCGGCAGAATTTCGATGGAGGCAAAATTCTAGAGGCCCGTGTACTGTGCGATGTCAGTGCACGTTAAAGAACCCCAGATGGTCCAAATTTCCGGAGCCCTTCACTACGGCGTCCCTTAAAGCCTGAGTCGCTTCGGGACGTTAAACCCCACTAAACCAAACCAAACCAAGTTTTCACAAGCAATCGTTGTGCTCAAGCGCTTCCGAATAGCTACACAAGCGATAAAAGCACAAGCGTACTCGCAACATGGCAGCTCTGCTAGCATTTTACTTTATTTTCCCGCAGCACACAGCTGCATAGGTTAAACAAGCATGCGCGTCCATAAAGACGTGCGCGAGAAGCGCACATTAAGCCATTCCGACGAAACCACGCAGAACTTTTCATCATGGATATGATGCGACCACACGCATTACGCACCTTTTGCTTCTTCTGCCTCTTAATACATGGCACATACCCACATGGGGGTATTGGCCAAGAAGTAGTGGCATAAACAAGGAAATTTCCTTAGGAGATTACGACAAAATTGTAGCACCATGCGTGAATGCTCTCGTAGCTTCTTTTTCGTTGTCTGCTCCACCGCGCGTTGAAAGCGGCTCACAGCACTTGCCCATTTGGCCTTCTTGCTTGAGAAAGCAAAAAGCATCGGAATGAAGTCTGGGTGCCGCGGTGACATTCGAGGCCTTCCTGCCCATCAATAAAACATTTCGTGATGAACTGCACACGCATTTAACCACAGTACCTCGTCCGCACCTGTCACAAAGTGATTCCCGCACAGTCTTGACGGTGCCCAATGGCGGCCACGATCGTCGAGCCGGCGAACGGCTTTTATCCACGCTTCGCGTTGAAGGCGGTAACGGGAAGCGTTCGGAAAGCGAAAAAATCTGAGTTTTGTTACGTTTCAGCTACGACGCGCGGTATAGCCGGCGCGGATGCAACGGACGCCGGGGCTTCGTTCAAAGCGGCGGTCATTTGGACCCGTTCAGTGCTGCCGTAACGCCTCCCGCCAAGCGCGTCCAGGCAGGTTTCAATGCCACGTGTCGTCGTGTGTGCGTGTGTGTGTGTGTGCATGTTGGTGCCCACGCTTGTCAAAGCGCGGCAGCCGGGGAGAGGAGCTCCCCAACTGGGAGGCGAGGAGGTCTGACCGGCGCCGGCCCGGCGGACGCGCACGTCACGTCTGAACATGTTCGAGCGTCGCCGTATCGGACGCCTCATCCCAAGCCGTTCCTTCTTGCCCTCGACTCCGTGGGTATAAAGGGAGCTGCCCCGGACGCCAACGAGAGACTTCGATTTCTTCCTTCGAGTAACGTGGTCGCCCTGACCGGCTGCTCTTTTGCGATGCCAGAATAAACAAGTTGTTCTGTTGCCAGTCGACTCATCCTTTGCCGGGACCTTCGGATGTTTCCAGCTTTGCTCCAGGCCGCCAGGCCAACGCTACCCTTGGGGCTTGCAACCCATTTGCAACAACTGGTTGCCAGCGGTGAGATCCCGACAACGGAGGCCAGCAGCGAAGATATGCGGTCAACTGTATGCTGAGCAGCACAACGACCACCCGGGAGCAGTGCAACGAGCCCTGTGTGATGACTGGTTGCCTGCAGCGGAACGACTGCGCTGAATTCTTGGCTGCGAGGTTTGGTGAGTGCGGGACTTTCTTCTTCTGAGTTTTGCCAGGCTTTTGTTAGTGTCAGAAACAGAGCTGGTAATTGTGTTGTCGTTGCTGCCGGGTTAGTTTGCGGCAAGACAATAGTAGGCAGTAGAGAAAGCAGTATTCGGAGCAGCCATGGATTTGAAGTCGTTGCGCAAACCGAAATTGCTGGAGCTTCCAAGAGAGTTGGATCTGGATGTCTCAGACAAACTCAGAAAACCAGAACTGCTAAGAGCTATTCTTGAGTTGCAGGCTGAGGATGACGAGCTGTCGGAATGCCTTGAGACCATTGAGGAGAGGGAGCAAAAAGAGAAAGACGAGCGCGAACGTAAAGAGCAAAAAGAGAAAGAACAGCGCGACCGTAAAGAACAAAAAGAGAAAGACGAGCGCGAACGTAAAGAACAAAAAGAGAAAGAAGAGCGCGACCGTCAACGCGCTTTGGAAATGAAGCGTCTCGAGGTAGAGATGGAACGCGCTCGTAATGGAAGTCAGGCACACGGTGCAGGAGAACGGGTATCGTTCAAAATGACTGACCTGAAGCGGCCGTTTAAGCTTGGAGAGGACATTGGTTTGTTCCTGGTTAACTTTGAGCGAACGTGCGAGAAGCAGGGGTTCTCTCGGGAAACGTGGCCACAGCGCTTGCTCACTTTGTTACCCGCCGAGGCGGCCGACGTAGTCGCTCGCTTGAAGAGAGAGGAGGCAGAGGATTTCGACCAAGTGAAATCGAGTCTGCTAAAAAAGTACAGGCTGTCAGCGGAGGCGTTCCGTCGGAAGTTTCGAGAAAATGAAAAAGGCAGAAGTGAGTCATATACAGAGTTTGCCTACAGGCTTATGTCAAACATGCAGGAGTGGCTCAAAGAAGAGAAAGCGTTTGGTGACCACGAGAAAATTCTGCAGTGTTTCGGGCTGGAACAGTTTTATAGTCGGTTACCTGAGAACGTGCGGTACTGGGTCTTGGATAGGCCAGACGTTAGTACAGTGGCTAAAGCCGCCGATCTAGCCGAGGAGTTTGTGACGCGTCGGGCTCGCGGAGCTAAGGACGGTCAAAAGGGTGAATTTGGCCCCAAGTCTGAGAGGCCGAAGTTCACACCCATGAGAGCAAGGGGGGACACACGTAGTGCGGATGCGAGTGAAAGCAGTCCGACCGAACGTAAGGAGACGGCGGCAGCCGAAGCCGAACGCAGAAAGCGGTTCGAGACGAGGCAAGCGCGCGTGTGTTATACGTGCCAGAAGCCGGGTCACTTTTCGGCGCAGTGTCCAGAAACAAAAAGAAAAGTCGTGTGTTTGTCATTATGTAGCACTGACGAGAACATGAAGCTTCTCGAGCCTTACATGCGAGACTTCCTCGTGAACGGGAAAGAGTGCCGAGTGCTTCGTGATTCTGCAGCTACAATAGATGTAGTTCACCCCTCTTACGTAGAACCCGATATGTTCACGGGCGAGTGCGCATGGATCAAGCAAGCCGTGGAAGCTCATAGCGTGTGTCTGCCCGTAGCAAAAGTGCTTATTGAAGGACCTTTCGGAGCACTTGAGACGGAGGCCGTAGTGTCATCTATGCTGCCCCCCCAGTACCCGTACCTATTTTCGAACAGGTCCGATCACCTCCTGCGCGAGAAGGGGCTTTTGTTTGGTGAGGCTAGCGTTCAGGCCTTAACCAGATCGAGAGTTCGGGAGCTCGCTGCAAAGGCGGTAGTTGCGGGGCCGACGTTGTCGAACAATGAAAAAGGGTCGGAGGCGCAGCAAGCTGATATTCAGAGCACGTCCGAACTGAATAAAATTGAGCCTGTAGCGTTGAAGGCACCAGGTACTGGAGAGGAAATGCCCGACACGGGCAAGTTAGAAGAGCTTCCGGTCGAGCTTCCGGGACTAGGCTCGGTGACGAACAGGGAAGACACTGATCAGGTCATTAGTGACTTAATCATTAAAGCACCGCTGTCGCCTGAGCAGAAAACCGAACTACACCAACTCTTACAAGAGTTTCAAGGTCAGTTCTCTGAGAGGCCTGGTAGGACTTCTGTCCTTACTCATGATATAGAACTTACCTCCCCAGAGCCAGTACGATCCAAGGCGTACCGGGTGTCACGCCGCCAGCGCGATATTATGGAGGCTGAGGTAAAGAAAATGCTACAGCTCGGTGTTATTGAGGCGGGTGAGAGTGATTATACCTCCCCTTTGATTTTAGTTGAGGTACCGGGCAAGGAACCTCGTCCTTGCGTCGACTACCGCAGGCTTAATTCCATCACTAAGGATCAAATTTATCCGATCCCTAACATCGAGGAGCGCCTTGACAAAGTTAGTAGCGCTCAGTTTATTTCCACCCTAGATCTTGTCAGGGGTTATTGGCAGGTTCCACTTACAGAAGAGGCTAGTAGGTATGCGGCGTTCATTTCACCAATGGGAACATTCCGTCCTAAAGTTTTGAGTTTTGGTTTGAAGAACGCGCCATACTGCTTTTCAAGCCTCATGGACAAAGTGTTGCGGGGACAGGAAGAATTCGCTTTACCGTATTTAGACGACGTAGCGATATTCTCCGCATCCTGGTCTGAGCATATGGCACACTTGCGGGCAGTGCTAACCCGCCTGCGCGAAGCGGGCTTGACAGTCAAGGCTCCCAAGTGCCAATTAGCACAGGCCGAGGTTGTCTACCTCGGTCACGTGATTGGACAGGGTCGTCGCCGCCCCTCTGAAATAAAGGTGGCCGCTGTGCGAGACTTCCCGCAACCGCGCACGAAGACCGATATTCGGTCGTTCTTAGGTGTCGCCGGCTACTATCAGAGGTACATCCCCAGGTACTCCGATATCGCGGCTCCCCTGACGGATGCTCTAAGAAAAACAGAGCCCCAAACAGTCGTCTGGAGCGAGACAAAGGAAAGAGCTTTTAGCGCCTTAAAGAGCGCCCTAACAAGCCAGCCTGTGCTACGATCGCCAGACTACACAAAAGGGTTCGTTGTTCAGTGCGATGCTAGTGAGCGAGGCATGGGCGTTGTACTGTGCCAAAGGGACAATGGAGAAGTGGAACACCCCGTCCTGTATGCTAGTCGTAAGCTGACCTGTCGTGAGCAGGCGTACAGCGCCACCGAGAAAGAGTTTGCGTGTCTCGTGTGGGCCGTTCAGAAATTGTCATGCTACCTAGCCGGCTCGAGGTTTATCATTGAGACGGATCACTGCCCTCTCCAATGGCTGCAGACCATCTCTCCCAAAAATGGCCGCCTCCTGCGCTGGAGCCTCGCTTTGCAACAATATTCCTTTGAGGTGCGTTACAAAAAGGGGAGTCTCAACGGTAACGCCGATGGCTTAAGTCGAAGCCCCTAACGTAGGAATCCGCCTCAAAGTTGTTTGTTAGTGATGTTTTCTTCCTGAGGCAGGATTTTTAACATATTGCTTTTGTTTAGTGTTTCAAAGTGATTATGTGCTTTCTAGTGCAATTTTCCAATTTGTGGACGTGTTCTGAGTGCTGCTTGACTACTATAAGGAACTAGGCAGTAGTATAAAAGAGGAAAGAGCCTGGCAGAGCTTAGTGAGGGTTGTCTCGTGCTTGCTGACTGAGCGGTTGCGTTTCGGCGTAGTTCTAACGCTTGCTGGGAACGAGCACAAAAATGGCAACTCTCCCGAAGTCACTTTGCAGTGTCCTGTGTGATCCTGAACATGAGAACGAGGCCTTCTCTGTGCGCTGCGCTCAAGCAACGTCGAGGGACGACCGGTTTCGATTACGAGCATCATCGAGCGACATCCCTCCGGACAGCGGATGCAGTCCCCTGACCATCGGGATCTCCTTCTCCCGGCGGGGCGGTCTGTTAAGGCGGAACCGCATGGCGCGATTTCAGGCGCGATTGACGCGCGGATGGTGGGACGCGCGCGTCATTTTGACGCGTGCCCAGTATGATCCGTCACGAAATCGCGCCGCCGCGTGCTCCTACTCGGAGGAGAAAAAAACGCCTCGCGTGGCGCGTCCGGGGCGCGTCCGCCAATCAGATTTCAAGTAAGTCACGTGGTATTTGGTCACGTGGCATTTTTGGTTTTTGGTTTTGCCACTAGATGGCCCTACTCTGTGCGCATCTCGACGGAACCTCTTCGGCGCATTTTTTTTTCGCTCTGATGATAAACAATGATAAACAAATTATAAACGAGTTAAGAAAGGAAAATCAACAGCTGAGGAAACAGCTAAATGACATAATCAAGGAACTACAAGAGATCAGGCGACAGGGTCTAACACCGGCAACACCATACTCAGCACCCATAAGGGTGGCCACTCCGCCGCCTAAGTCCCCTAGCCCCGAGCCACAGGCAGCGGAAGGGATTAGCGAAATCAAGAACATGCTACTAAATCTGCAGTCACAATTTCAGAACATACAGAAGGAAATGCAAACCACACAACAAAAAGTAGCCCTACAAGAACAGGGATTCCGCAATTACATAAAGAACCAGAACGTGCAAAAGATCCATGACTCTAGAGATAGACTATACAACGAGCGCCGCTTCGGCGGGAACGCAGAATCCCCAGGAATAGCTAACGCTAATATTCACAATAATACCAACGCCCCAATATGGCCGGAGGCAACAAATTAGAAATTTGGCAATGGAACTGCAGGGGCTACAGGCATAAACAGGGGCTCCTGCAACAATTCATCAATCACAAAGGTACGATGCCAGACCTAATACTATTACAAGAAACCTTCACCACTCCGACACTTAGGGGCTACACGTGTTTGGAGAGAGGCAAGGTCGCAACCCTCATAAGCAACAAGATAGTCACCATAGCACACGACGAGATTAAGGACACAAACATCGAACACACAATAACGGAGATCATTCCGAAGAAGAAGAGGAAAGCGAAAAGCACTTTCGTAATTAACGTATATAGTTCACCAAAACAGAGGAACGGAGAGTTTATAAAGCTCTTCGCCGAAGCTAAAAAACTAGTGGGACAAAACACGCTAGTCGTAGCAGGAGACTTCAATGCCAAGAGTCCACAGTGGGGTTACGCGAAAGACGACAAAAAGGGCAGAGAGATTAGCACTGCGGCAGAAAACGTAGGATGCGAGCTCCTAACCGATGAAGCCCAACCAACCAGAATAGGAAACAGCGTCAGTGTAGACACCTGCCCTGACCTAACCTTCGTAAAGAATGCCAGAAACGTGGAATGGGAAAATACGCTCGAGAATCTTGGGAGCGATCACTACATTCTACGCCTGCAACTGGAGGCAGAACATACGAAAAGGAAGATCGGCACAGCCAAGCTAACGGACTGGGACGCTTTTCGAGAACACTGCAGAGGGATGAGCGGCGACATAACCTCCCCGGAGGAATGGAGCCACCAGCTAAAACAGATCCAAGAGATGTACACCCGAGAAGTGGACAGGACCGAGGAAGCACCGGAGGTAGATAGGCGGCTGCTTAGTCTATGGGAAGCAAGGCGCGGTCTCACCAAACGATGGAAAAAACAGAAACTCAATAAGAAACTCAAGAGGAAGATTGCGGAGATCAGTAAGAAGGCGGAAGAGTACGCTACACAACTGGCTAGACAGGGGTGGCAACAATTCACAGACTCGCTGAAGGGCACCCTCAGTACAGCCAGAACGTGGCAAATACTCAGAAGCCTGATGGATCCCAGAAAGAGCAAACGGGAAAGCAGCAATTCTATCCAAAGATTCATACACCAGTATCAAGGAACGGACGAGCAGATGCTCGAAGAGGTTCGCAAGAAATGCTACGGAACGGGAGAACCGGAGGGATACCACGGTGAATACCGAGGCGAAGAAAACCCGAACATGGATCGACCCATCTCTAGGGAAGAGGTCATTGAGGCAATTAGATCAGCCACCAAGAACACAGCAGCGGGAGCAGATCGAGTACGGAACTCCCTCATTAGAAACCTCAGCGACGAAGCGATAGACCAGCTAGTCCGCTACTTAAACAAATTATGGCAAGAAGGGAGAGTCCCGGCGGCATGGAAACACGCCGTCGTAGTGATGATCCCCAAACACGGCAAGAAAATCCAAATCGATAACCTGAGGCCGATCTCTCTCACATCGTGCCTGGGCAAACTCTACGAGAAGATAGTCACCAAACGCATCCAACAACACCTGGAGAGCGAAAAGTACTACCCAAACTCAATGTTCGGGTTCAGAGCCAACCTCTCGACGCAAGATGTCCTGCTACAGCTCGAGAAGGAGGTCTTAGAAACTATGCCAAGAAAAGGCGAAAACGTGGTCATGGCGCTCGATGTCAAAGGAGCCTTCGACAACGTAAGCCACGAGGCCATCATGGAAGGTCTCATCAACGCGAACTGCGGGAAGAGAACACACGATTACGTGAAGGACTTCCTTTCAAACAGAACGGCAACAGTAGGCCTAGGAGAACTAAGGAGCGATATCTTTGCAACGCCTAGCAGAGGTACGCCCCAAGGCTCCGTAATCTCGCCCGTATTATTCAACCTGGCGATGATTGGCCTAGCAAGAAAACTCGAGCAAATCCAGGGAGTCCGACACGCGATGTACGCGGACGACATCACGGTCTGGGCTACCGGAGGGACCTTAGAAGAAAAGCAAGCCGCACTGCAAGAAGCGGCAAGATGCGTAGAAGACTACGTGACAGCTAGAGGCCTCAACTGTTCTACAGAAAAGTCTGAACTCCTGAGAGTGGGCCGACACCAGACTGAGGCGAAACTGGAAGTCTCTCTCGAAGGACAACTCATACCGGAATGCAAAATGATCCGCATCCTCGGCATGTGGCTGCAGGGTAGTAGGAAATGCGACCACACGATTTCCCTACTCAAGAAATCAACAGAAAGTGTCAGCAGAATGATAAGCAGAGTCTCTCAAAGAAGACATGGGATGAAAGAAGAAGACACCCTAAGATTGGTCAACAGCCTCATTGTAAGCAGAGTTACGTACTCGCTTCCCTTCCACGTAAGGACCAAAACGTCTAATGAAGAAATCGAAACCATTCTAAGGAAAGCATACAAGACAGCATTACACCTGTCAAGAAACACACCCAACGAAAAGCTCATGCAGCTTGGCGTCAACAACACCTTCCTAGAACTGGTGGAAGCGCAACGAAAATCGCAAATTAAAAGACTAGGAGGGACCTACACTGGGAGAGCACTGCTCGACAGAATAGGCTGCGAATACATCGACACAAAGCGGTACGAAGACATGCCTACCGAAATAAGGAAAACATTTTATGTCAGACCCATACCAAAGAACATGGACACCAGGCTCCACGAAGGCAGAAGGAAGGCCAGGGCAGAACACATTGAAAGAACACTAGCGGGGAAGGATAACACCTTCTACACGGACGCAACCGCTATGGAAGTAGCGAGCGGCAGAAGCAAATACATAGGTACGGCAGTGGTAGTAAACAAAGATGGGGAACTAACCTCCGGGGCATCCACGGAAATCTGGAGTATAACGGACGCCGAGGAGTTAGCCGTGGCGCTGGCGGCAGCAAAAGGATATAGGGAGAACAAATCATTGAATATTCTCACGGACTCAAAAGAGACCTGTCGAAATTATACGAAGGGCAGAATTAGCAAAGCTGCTCTTAAGGTGCTCAGAGAGTGCAACCTCTCAGAGAGCATAACAGTCCAACATAATTTAATCTGGATACCTGCGCACGAGGGCATAAGGGGCAATGAGGCGGCGGATGGTCTAGCTCGAGCTTTTTGTTTCCGAGTCGGACAGCAGCAGGAGAGCCGTGGTCTGAGCGCCATGATCCTCGGGGAGAGCTATTCAGAACTACTCCAACATCACAGAGGGGTGAGATATAAATATCCGCCCCCGCATAAAGCACTAACAAAGGAGGAGGCAACAGATTGGCGTAGATTACAAACAGGTTCCTTCCCCAACCTCTTTATATACAACAAGATGTTCCCAACGGAATATAGGGGCACATGCCCGTGGTGCGGGGCCACACCCACACTATTTCACATAACATGGGAATGCGAACGAAACAACGCATTCCGAGAACACAAACCCCCGAGTGCGGAGCACTGGGAGAGCCGGCTCGTCAGCTGCGAGCTCGCCGTCCAAAAGAGGATGGTAGAGCACGCACGGGATGCAGCCAAACTCAGTGGAGCCTTGGACTGAGGGACCACCCTTTGCTGAAGAAGCTTTCCCTGCAGCGCAGCGTGAAGACAGCGACACGCGAAGCAAGCAAGAAGACTTCTGATCGCCTAAATACTTATGATTCAATAAAAGTTTTCCTATCCTATCCTATCCTATCGCTCTGCAGAACCGGCGCGCACGTGAAAAACACGTGCTACTGTTTCGTGCGCGCATCGTGTTCATCGAAAATGGAGAAAGCAGTATTCAACGAGGCCCTTATCACGGAAGTGGAGAGGCGTCGCGTCCTGTGGGATATACGCGACCGCCTCTTCTGCTCTGTAGTAAGCGCCCGACACTCCATTTTCTATGTCGAGTTGTAAACAAGCAGCGGCCTCTTGACATGCAGAAAGTACATAGTCGCAGTTTCGCACACACTCTTCCTGCTTGAAATTAAGCTTGATAAATATACTTCGGAAAAAAAATGTCGTCGTGTAATTACACTTAGATTATTTCTATTGCAGTGTTGTGTAAGTTTAAGGGCATATTACATATGCGGTAGCAGGGACAATTCATGTCGTTGGGAGTTACGTTGTCTGGCGACCCGGAAAACGCGCCGCGAAGGCGCCGCTCCCCTTTTTACGTGCGGGTGCTCGCGCGTTGACGGCAACGCGGGCGTCCACCGCGCGTCGCGTTTTTCGCTGGCGGAAAACGCGCCATGCGGTTCCGCCTTTACGTTTCGGCTACGACGCGCGGTATAGCCGGCGCGGATGCAACGGACGCCGGGGCTTCGTTCAAAGCGGCGGTCATCTGGACCCGTTCAGTGCTGCCGTAACGCCTCCCGCCAAGCGCGTCCAGGCAGGTTTCAATGCCACGTGTCGTCGTGTGTGCGTGTGTGTGTGTGTGCATGTTGGTGCCCACCCTTGTCAAAGCGCGGCAGCCGGGGAGAGGAGCTCCCCAACTGGGAGGCGAGGAGGTCTGACCGGCGCCGGCCCGGCAGACGCGCACGTCACGTCTGAACATGTTCGAGCGTCGCCGTATCGGACGCCTCATCCCAAGCCGTTCCTTCTTGCCCTCGACTCCGTGGGTATAAAGGGAGCTGCCCCGGACGCCAACGAGAGACTTCGATTTCTTCCTTCGAGTAACGTGGTCGCCCTGACCGGCTGCTCTTTTGCGATGCCAGAATAAACAAGTTGTTCTGTTGCCAGTCGACTCATCCTTTGCCGGGACCTTCGGATGTTTCCAGCTTTGCCCCAGGCCGCCAGGCCAACGCTACCCTTGGGGCTTGCAACCCATTTGCAAGTTTGCTTCCCTTTACATATTGGGCAATGCAGCCGTATTTTTTATTTATTGATACTGTCAGCCGTAAGGCCGTTACAGGGTGGATGCATACAATTGAATACGTACACACAGCCATGCAACACATGTCGTAGGCATTTCCAAATGCGTCGCACTGAACGCCAGACGGCTGCAGCAACGCACCCCGCGTAGGAAGCCGGTTTGTTTACACTTCCACGGCCGGTCTCGAGTGGCGCGCGACCCTTTCAATATGTTTCGCGACACCGCCGCCAGGGGATGGGCGCATGCGCAGTCGCGTCGTGAAAAGGGCGGATTCCCGCTACGACGTCGGTTATTCTTCATGTTTCCCCATCTCGCCACTACGTGACGGTAGCAAAGGTAGCGCGAGTCGAGTTTCGTTTTCGAAAGCAGCACTCTTGTTGAAGCTACATGTCATGATATTTGAAGCATTAAAGAATAGAGCTTCAGTTATTTAGAAACTCTATGTATTAAACCCAAGTTTAAATATTCCTGAGTGCCAGAAGGCCAAATATTTCACGACATGTTGCACTAGATGTGCCGATCGCATCGCTACATGTAGGCTATCATCGTCTCTCGAAGAATTCTTCGGTGAATTCCACGGGTACCACGGGGGTGCAGCTTCGTCCTGCCACTTGAACGATAAGCCGCGCACTGGATTCGAAAGGCGCAGCGATGACCGTGAGGTGCGGACGCGTGTATCGACCAGGTAGCGGGGACATTAATTCAGGCGAATCTTCCTCAGGAACAAAGGCCTCAGAGAACACTGCCTAATATAAGGCTGGTTCGTGCCTTCATCAGAAGGATAGCTATGCCACTTTCTCAATCCTGGCGAAGCAAAAAAGTTCGAGATAATGATAAGAACGTCATTCAGAAGGGCTTTAGGCATCCCCCCCCCCAACTCCTCGACAGAGAAGCTTCTAGCTATGGGAATGCATAATACCTGGGAAGAGATTGCCAAAGCGGTCGGGGGGGGGGGGGGGGGGGGGGGGGCAGATCTGGCGGCTCAACTCCACTGTAGCGGGTCGAAAAATACTACAACAACAACGGCTTATGTCAGGAGGTTCTTCCTATCTCGCTGAACCCCTAGAGCTTGAGTCGCGGGAACTATTCATAATTGCACCGATTCATCATCACCATCATCATCATTATATTGGGGGAGGGGGGGGGGGGGGCTTTGAGCGTGGGGCTGGGCAAATACTATCTGCAATTGCAATATACGGCTGGTTGGGACTTTCGTGGCTTTAAGTACTTCGGCAGATATGCTATCAGGACCGGGGCTAGTTGGTAATTTCAGCTTGTCGACAAGCTTTTCTATACCTTCCGCAGTGACTGTAATGGGCGGCAGCCGTGAAAAACTGGTACCAGGAAAGTTCGAAATATTATCTTTCGGCTCACGGGTAAAACCTGACGAAAAATACGAGTTCATTACATCGGATCGTTCGTCTGGCAGCACATTTGAACCATTCTAGTTAGAAAGGGATATGTTGTGCGTATGATTACTGACCGAGGAAAGAAGATTCCAAAACTTTTGGGGTTTTTTGTTCATTATGTGCAGAAGATCCTAGTGGAAGAAGTTTCTTTTGGACTGCTTCAGTAGGCGTGCATAATCTTTGAGACACGTGAAATATTTTTCCCACCTGACGGCTGAGTTGGATTGTTCAGCAATGCGAAAAAGGCGTTTTTTTTCTTACGTGAAAGCCTCTTTAGGGTACCACTGAACCATGGCTTCAGTCGCCACGAATGGAAATGACTGGGACACGGGTTTCAATTAATGTCGAAAGTTTCTGCTTGAATAATAACCAATTTTGGTTGACAGTTCTTGAAGAAGCAATCTGTTGGAAAGTGTGGAAGTTGTCCAGTTCGGCGTTTATAAGAGGGAAATTTGCCCTCTTTTAATCGCGGATAACTTTAGTGGAAGGATAGCGAAGCGGCTTCGGCACTGCTACATTAAATCACATTAGGCTGTGATCGCTGAGACCGTTTGTAGAAGACATGGAGTGGTTCATTTCTGGATTCGAAACAAAGACCAGGTCAAGCGTGTTGCTGATCCTAGTTGGCATGTTAACGTTAAACAAAAGTGCAAGATCAATTAATTCTTTGGATTGGCGAGAAGTGGCGGTTAAATTATCCCAAACAATGTCTGGGTAATTATTGAAATCGCCACAAAATATAGAATTTGCTCTGGGAAAGCGGTTGTTTAAGTCGAGAAGTACCGAGTGCAGTTCATTGACGAAGGAAAGACCACAATCAAGTGTTCGATACCACGCGAGGAGTATGATAGAGCTTCCAGGAAGGGATATGTTTACGCTGAGGATTTCATGATAACTTTCAATATCAATAGTAAATGAAGGCATGGCTCGATTAACGAAAACTAGGATGCCACCGCATTTGCGTCCCACCCTGTCACGCCTGTGTATTGTCAAAGACACATTATTAAGCAGCTCTTCGAATGAGATATCAGGGGTTCGTCAAGTTTCCGTAAAAATAGCAATATCAGTGAGGTTATCTTCTAGGATGGCTTCGACGCAGTCCGTTTTGGGTAAGTGTAGCAACGGATGTTTGTGAGAACAGCTGATATTTCGTGGTGCGCAGCTGCGCGGGCGCGGTATTGTACCGGCTGATACGATGCAGATTCAGAGGCCTTGAACTATTCAGTGAACGTTAAGATTTTAACTCGTGGACAGATTCCTTAGAATATGCACCCGATTTATGACAAGGAACAAAGAGGGCATGGAGGAAAATTTATTCAAAATAAACTAATGAAAGACCCTCCTGAAGAATCCGCCTATTGAGATGCTGCCTCAGGGCTAGAAGGGGCCGCGGTCATAGCACTGGTAGATGGGAACCACTCCCAGAAGGTAACTGGATCGTTACTACGCGCAACGCTTAAATAACTTAAGAGGCTGCGATAGCATGTGCAAGTACTATAGAGCCAAAACTATTCTCTCAGACAATAAGGCGGCTGTTAGGAACTTCGGCAAAGGCCTAATTTCTAAGCAGGCGGCCAGTCTACTGAGGAAGCACCCGTTCAACCGGGAATTTTCTGTCATCTGGGTTCCAGCTCATAAGGGTCTACCAGACAATGAGGCTGCCCATCGCCTCGCCTTACTCGAGATGTATACACCCGAGCGGCCGTAGAGACCCCGCTACCCGGAGACAACAATCTATGAAACACAAGAAGGGCTGTATACGCAACGTGCAAGAAACGTCTACAAAAGTATACGGTAATGTCTAGAAGATACCTATTTTCAGATGTTCTGCAGACAATGAGGCAAAACGAGGTGTCATATGCCTGCTAATGCTCCGCCAAAAATTTGGAAATGGCTACTTATATGAAGTCTATAGACTCAAGATCAGTATGCTATATACTTAAAACCCTCTAAAACAAACAGTGGGATTTAATTAGGTTTAGTGCTCATGCTTTTAAGAGCGTGAGCTCTTACTCATCAAGATTCGAGATTTCGTGGGGTTTGCTACCACCCTGATATCACGCCGCCATCTGTGGCAGCAACTATCATCATGTTTCGAGATTTCGTGGGGTACGCTATCGATGGATGGATGGAAGGTAGGAGCGTCCCCTTTCAAACGGGGCGGTGGAAGCTGCCACCATGCTCAGTTTTTTCCTTTATTTTTGTTTAACTCTGCTGTAAGTTGTTAATAAAATTCGCCATTTTCTTTAAAATACGTCTTCCTACACTTTTAAACTTATGTCACCTAGCTCTCTGCTTTTGAGCCACCAATCCTCCAATCGCTTTTTTGCTAATTTCCACCGCAGATTTATTTATATGACTATTGTTATCTCTAAACCCTAGGGCCTCAGGAAGAGTGAGTGTGCCTGCATCGACAGCGGGATGGATGCCATCACATCTTAGAACGAGGTGTTCGATTGTTTGTACAGATTTACCACACACAGCACGTACATACATGTGTCATCACCTTCGTTGAATTTCTTTCTGTAGCTGCGCGTTTTAAGGCACCCTGACCTAGCTTCAAAGAGGAGGGCACTGCCTCTTGAGTTGTCATAAAACGTTTCCTTCCTGATCTGCCTTTTCCAGCATTGATATAGTTCTACACTATGCTTCTTTTTCATTGACTCTATTCAATTTTTACCTTCGACGTTTTTAACCTGTCGTTTAATGCTCTTTCTTTCTCCTTCCTCGTCTCTGGCAAACTTACTGGCCAGCTTTCTAGTTCGTTTCCGCCACTGTGAGTCAACGCTGTTTCTGTATAGGTATTTAAATATCTTAGCTGCCCACCTGCTATCGTCCAATTTCCTCAGGCGTTCCTCGCATAGTACTTTACTCTGAGCTTCCCGTGCTTCGAACGTTGTCCAGCCCATATCCTCCTGTACTGCCTCGTTTGTGGTTTTCCCGTGGGCACCTAGTGCCAATCTTTTAACAGTTCTCTGATTTACTTCTAATCGCGACTGAACATCAGCCCTTAAACATAGAACCGCATTCCCGAAAGTAAGCCCCGGCACCATTATTCCTTTCCAAATACCTCTGAGGACTTCATACCTGTTGTACTCCTACAATGCCCTATGTTTCATTATCCCGGCATCTCTTCGCACTTTTGCTATGACAGACTGTTCGTGCTTTTCCGAGTACATATGCCCTTTGTTTACCCATACCGCGAGATATTTATATTCGGCCACTCGGGGCATTTCACGGCGTTGTATTGTAAGCTCCTGGTCAGTTGTATCGTAGAAAATCATTATACCCGACTTAGTTGCGCTAAAACTGAAACCTAGACTGTATCCTTCGTCTCCACAGCAATTCACCAAAGTTTGCAAACCTTCCTGACTATCTCGCCTTCTTTCCATACTTATCATATAAAGCATGAACAGCAGCGGTGATAGAGGACAACCTTGCCTTAATCCTATGTGTACCTCAACAGTTGTTGTACTTCCTTCCCATGTTATTTCAGCTTCATTTTCTTGATACATTTCCTGTAGAAAACCAATTACCTCATGACCGACACCTTCCTCTTTCCTATCCAGTGGTTTACTCCTTTTACTTTTTATTTTTGTACTAATGAGTAGATATAACTGATTATAATCGCACTTTTCCATGGGATGTGTCTCTATTGCTTCCTCTATGCCGGCCGCTATTTGCGCTATTTGTTCGTCATTTAATTTTGCGTACTCTTTTTGACTCCCCTTCATTTCTCTTTTGAGCAGGGCTCCAAACTGTAGACTAATACGCTTATGATCACTACCGAGGCTGTACTTCCCCTCATCGTATATTCCCATTATTGCGAGCTTGCTATACATCCCCTGCGAGATTAGGCAGTAGTCAATGGCCGTTTGCCTGTTATGGGATTCATACGTGATTTGTCCCTCACACTTACCCCCGTATTCACAAACCGACCTTTACCTTCCCTTTCGAGGTCCTTACCTTTACGGCTCCTTTCCGGGTTTCAGAAACCAACCTTACTCTTAACCAGCCGTCCTTTCGGCCTCGGAAAGAGCGTGTCGCAAAGGTAGCCCCTGGCCTACCTTTAGCAGCTCCTTTCGTCAATTCAACATGGAAACCGAGTACGGTCGACGACCGCTTTTCTGATTTATCAAGTTCACAGAGTTAATGGAAGAAATCGATCAGGTGCCCCATCGCGCGAAGCCAGCACGGCGAGTGCTGAGGGATCGCCAGTGCCCGATGGAGCTGTCCGACGATGAGCTTCTCGCGAGGTGCCGCCTTTCGAGGCCTGCCGTGCTGGAACTCTTGTCTGTGCTGCCGCTGCACCGCTGCCCTAACGGACGAGGTTGCCCTGTGCCGCTGCGACTGCTTACCACCCTTCGCTTTTACGATGCGGGAACTTTCCAAGTTGTTGCCGGCTACCCTGTCGATGTATCTTTACCGGTGGTATCGATTGTATCCGCCGTAATCGTAGCAACATTGTTTCCGGCAATGGTCAAGTTTCCCTAAACCGAAGATATGCAAAAACTAAAGCAGGAGAGACATGTGCGAAAACTTCGGCGGTGCGCCGCGCTGGTCGCCGCTTGCGAACTGCCGCCCCACTGCAAGCAGGGAAACACCGATCGGCAAGCATCGATGCGCAGCTCGGCTCAAGCGCCGCCCACGGCCGGTGTCACGCTTTGAAGTTCGCACCAGAAAAGACAAAACATCTATATTATCAGAAAGACTGCCTGCTATCGTCGAGCAGCGACAAAGCATGCCTGAGCAAGTAGCCAGCTTTCGGCTACAGCACCACCCGCGCGCACACCGCGCTACGAACTGCGTCCGGCTGCCCTGATCGCCGCTTCGCATCAATGCAGCAGCGCACAGCGCTTCGGAAGTCGCCTGCGCTGTAATAATGGCGCACTATTTATATCACTGTGCTGTGAACAGCTACATCTCGCAATAAACTAAAAATATGGTCGATTTGCACGACGCCTTCGGCACCGGAGCTGGCGGACGCCAAGCGAGCCGGACCGCAACAGCGGGCCAACGGAAGCTGCGAGGCGGTTCTCGCAAGAAATTTACTCGCATCTCAGTTGACACTTTTACCAGCAACTCAGTAGTGGCCAGTACTCCACAAAAATGATACATTGTTGACATTTTTCTATTCCATGTTTTATTATTTACGTCAAGATCAGTTCATTTTTTGACGCCGGCGCACGGGATTCAGCTAGGCCGGCCGGCCAGCCGGCTTGGTGTACCTCACGTTCGCACCAGAAAAAACAAAACAGCCATGCTATCGGAAAGTCTGTCTGCAATATTCGAGCAATGACAGCATGCCTGCGCAAGAGACCACCTTCCGGCAGCGACACCGCCTGCGGGCGTGCCGGGCGACGGACTACGCTGCTTCCTGACTGCCTTGCTCGTCGCTAAGCCTAGCTAGTTTCGCATCGATGCCGCAGCTAAGGTGGCTAGAGGGGGCAGGTGTGAAAACCTGCCGGGGAAGCATGGCCCCGCAGCGCGCCGATGCCGTGTGGCGGCGCTGACGGCAGAGGCGCGGTAAGGCGCGCAGCCGAAATGAGCGCATCGCGTAGGCTAAATTTTTGCCACTGAGGCGAAAATGAGCCCGTTTCGCTTACCGCAAGTTTTCTGCGAGTGTCAAAGGATGAATCTTTACCATAAATTAATGTTTTGTGAACTCACATAATTATTCCCGTGAAATATGCTGCTTCACAAGCGCAGTTTGCATTGCGTAGCTGGACTGAAGCGCGTATTGTGCGTGCTCATTTCGAGACGATGCCCAGGATGTGAGCGACGCCGTAGTGGAAGCTTTCGGAATGTTTTCAACCACCTGGGTTTATTTAACGTGCACTGACTCTGTGCGTTGCGCCGCTATCGAAACGCAGCCACTACGGCGAGAAGAGCACGTTGTAACGCGTGCCGTAGGACCTCGCAACTGCAGTCGCATTGGCTGGAAGCGCCCCAATAATAATAATAATAATAATAATAATCTTTATTAAGCACCCAAAAATCAGTACAGAAAAAAACGGGCCCATCTAAGCCAATGATGGCTTGTGTGACGTGGCCCGGCATCGTCAGCTAAGCGATGTGGTTACAGTATATATGTACATATTTAAAACCAGCAAAGAAAAGAAAATAAGAGCGATAAGCACAGATCAAGTCTCCAGGCATCGAAACAAAAGCATGATCACTACAAACTGCAACAAGCAAAAGGAAAATAAGAGCATACATATGCATTACAACATGCGTACCAAACTCTTCAATTGAGACCGAGAGTCCACAGAAAAATAATCGTCTGACAAATTATTAAATATCCTGGGGACATACACGCAGCATCTTCCTGCTCCGTATCTAGTAGATACGCGTGGTACCACCAAGCGCGTTTCTTTGCGCAGCAGTCGCGGGGAGACGTGCGGATGCTTGAATTCATCCGTCCAGAAATGACGCAGCACAACCGTAGAAATGAGTAAAGATTGAAAGGACGGGAAACCGAGAACATGAAAAATGTCTTTGTTTGATGGTGTCACGCGATTATACGCCACACTTTTTAATGTATTTTTAAGAGGTTATCAAATCTGTCCTGCCAACGCTGGGAGCAGAAAGCGAAAACCGTTATACCATACCTTAAGGTGCTGTATGCAAGGGAATGTACTATCATTTCTTTAGTCTGAAACGGCACCAAACTTTTAATGTTAAAGAGTAAACATGCGACAGATCTTAGTTTGGAGCAAACATGCGCACCATGATTATGCCACGACAAGTCACTATCGAAATGAATACCGAGATACTTAACTGAGTTTGTATTTTCGACAGGCGTACACTTACAGGATAGGCAGTCTTGGGTATGAAGGTATACTGGAATGACCGTGGTTCCAATCTTCAAGGGATTTTTGAAGCATACAATTTTTGTCTTTTTTTGATGGACGGTGAATTTGTTTTTAAAAAGCCAAACCATACCTTCATGCACCGATTGCTGCAGATATTCAATTGCCTTTTTGTAGTTAATATGCTTCGTTAGAAGGACGATATCGTCCGCATACTGGTACACTTTACCATTTGGGATTACTGAAATGAAATCGTTCACAAATATGTTAAAGAGAAGAGGCGATAAAATTGACCCTTGAGGGACACCGGCACCAAGGGATAATTTGCTGCTATAGTATTTGGTACCTACAACAACCATTTGTGACCTATCAGTGAGATGCTTTTGAAGTATAGTATAGAACGGGCCCCTAAAACCAGTAAGATATAATTTGCGAAATAATATGTCCTGGCAAACTGAGTCGAAGGCTTTGGAAACGTCTAGAAACAAGGCACAGCTAAATAGATTGTGTTCAAAAGCAGAATACAAATCATCTGCAAATTCTTCCAGGAGCGAAATTGTACCCCTGCCTTGCACGAAACCAAATTGTCGGTCAGACAAAACTGAAAACTTTTGAATGAAAGAAGTCATAACCTCAAGCAAAAATTTTTCTATAACCTGAGATAATGCGGGCAAAATAGATATGGGCCGATAGTTCTCAACAATAGATTTCTTTCCTGCCTTATGCAGTGGTCTAACTAAAGCAGTTTTTAGATTTTGTGGAAAAGTTCCAGTATCTAGGAAGCCATTTAGCATGAAAAGCAGAATATCTGAAAGCGCCTCAAAGTTCCTTCTCAGCAAGCTTACAGATATGCCATCTACTCCAGGTGGTTTATTCGTTGGAAAACTGAAAATGATCCGGGCAAGGTCAGGTTTCGAAAACCGCGGTAAAAATGCAGATGCTGCCAAAGAATCACCGAGCGTCACATCTTGCCGAGGCTTAGATAAAGCCTCTGTTGAAGCCTGACTGAAGAAATGATTGAACAAGTCAGCTGTTTCGACAGGGTTTCCTGGAAAATGTTCTATCACAGATTTTGCAGTCTCGGATTTCCCTCTGAGATGGTTTATCAGCGACCAGGTTTTGCTAGCACTTTTGGACGATTGATTAAATTTGTGTAAGAAAAAGCGACGTTTTGGAGCGCGGAGAAGAGCAACTACTTTATTTCTTGCAATCTTATATTCTAATTGGAGGTCCTTATTGTTAAGTGTGCGTTTACTTTTTTTCCAAAGCCAATCTCTGTGAGATATGGCGTTCATAATATCGGAATTAATCCATGCATAACTTTTCCTGCACTTTTTATTCCTGAAAAGAGTGCAGGACCGTTCAAAATGTGCTAGACGCTCACAAAAACTATCGTACATTTGGTCTGGGGGGCCTACCGTCAATCAACGAAGACCAGGTGAAATTCACAATGAGACTGTCAAGTTTCTTTTGATCCACAAACGTAATCTGAAATTCTGACGTGGTTCTGACCTTATCACTTGAATACTGCGTGCCGACGAACGATACACTTAGGGATACACGGCAAGCGACAACATAGTGGTCAGATAATCTATGAGTGATAACACAAGACGTGAGCGAATTATTAGGTGCTCGAACCGCAATATGGTCTAAGCAAGATGTCACAAAACGGCCATTCAACATTTCCTCTCTTGTCGGGGCAATCACAGTTGACGTGAAACCATAAGATGCCAAAACGGATAAATAATCTGATGCTAAGGTATTTGTTGGTCATAGGATGTTAATATTGAAATCCCCTGCCAGGCAAACTTGATCCACTGATGACCAGCTCTTCAATGCTTCTTCCAGTTCCAACACAAAACGAGTAGCGCTATTACTTGGGGGCCGGTATACCGCTAACAATAACAGTTCATAATTTACGCAATGAACCTTTACGGCGAGGCATTCTGCATGCCTGAACGCAAAGTCTACCGATGATGTGTCATATTTTGAATTAATGAATATAGCAATGCCGCCGCCTCTACGGTTAGTCCGTGTTATGCTGCAACACCTGTACCCATTTAACGAGAACGTATGTAGGAAATATTCTGACATATTGATTTCTGTGACCACAAAAGCATCTACAAAATCATGCAAAGATTCAGCTAGCGCTTTAAATTCATCCCCGTATTTACGTAGACTCCTAATGTTTATGTTCACAAGTATAAAATCACGTGGTGACGTGCGTCCAAAAGATTTCTTGAATGAGGTGAAATCAGATAATTACTGAAAGTAGCTGCCATTCTGCTTAAGCAATTCTTTTAATGTCAGCTTCCCGGATCACACGAATGAGAGAGGCATTTGAATCCTTTTTTGCGTAGATTTTTCCGCCTTTCACCCAGCAGTACTTGAATCATTTTTCTTTCGCTGCCATGCGCGTGCGCCAGAACAGGTCCCGATTCATCTTGGCTAGATTGTCGTTGAAGAAAAGGTTCAGGTCTGAATCAGTCACACATAACTGTCGCAGTTTCTTACGCGCATCGAACCACGCCTCTTTCGCTGATACTGTCGAGAAACGGATAAGCACGGTTTGGTTTTCTTTTTTGCTAGGCAGCAATAATTGGTTTTGGGGGAAAGGAAATGGCGCAGTATCTGTCTCATATATCGTTGTACACCTTAACCGCGCCGTAAGGGAAGGGATAAAAAAGTGAGTGAAAGAAGAAGAGGTGCCGTAGTGGAGGGCTCCGCAATAATTTCGACCACCTGGGGATCTTTAACGTGCACTTACATCGCACAGCACACGGGCACCTTAGCGTTTTGCCTCCATAAAAACACAGCCGCCGCGGTCAGGTTCGAACCCGGGAACTCCGGATCAGTAGCCGAGCGCCGCCCCAACACACAAACCAGTTTTTGTCGCCGCTTGCGAGCCTGTAGCATGTATGCCATCTTGACGCTCATGTAGGCTGTAAGCAATCTCCGACGATTCTAGACAGCGAAGCAACACATCTGGCCATGAAATTGTTGATTTACAACTGAAGGCCCCATTTCAACAAGCTGCATACCAGAATTGGCTCCCTTCTGGAACCAGCAGACCCCAGCTCAAAACTAGAAGGCTTAGACCAGTAGAAGAAGAAAGGGAATTTTAATGAAAGAAAGGCGGAGAGGTCGGCCGGTGGTAACAGGGCCCTGGCCTGCTACTCCACACAGGGGAAAGGGAAGAGGAGGAAAAGGAAAGTGTGAATGAAGGCTGATGATGGCATAATACAATGAGTTTCACGGGTGATGTCTATGCACACGCACACACACACACACACAACACTGGCTGGCGCTCGCATCGCGGTTACTGGACACACATAAAACTCAAAACTGGTGTCTGCAACACAACACCGACACATGTCATTAACCATGTAGGTTGTGCACAGGCGGTCACAAACGAGTATCCAGGCCTGTTTCACACAAAAAGTTGAGCAGGGCTTTTGTCACACGCCACCAATCAGAACGTCTCGTCCTTGCGCCCAGAAGAGTTTCCTCAGAGAGAGGGCGAGAGTCCAGGTTTTTCACGGTCGCCTCCAATGTTGTTCTCTCAGAAGTATACTTCGGGCACACGCAAAGAAGGTGTCCAATAGTCTCTGGTGTGTTGCACTGTGCGCAATTTGGGTTACTTTCGATGCCGATCTTGTGAAGATAGTGTTTGGTGTAGGCAACGCCAAGCCGTAGCCGATGGAGTAAAGTCCCATGACGTCGCACCACCACAGATGGGAAATGTAATCGTGAGCCAGCGTCAAGCTTACACACGCGGTCCTGTTGATGACTCGGATCATGCCAGTGCGACTGCATTGCCGCCTGCATTAAATGCGCCAACAAGGCTCCAATGTCTGATCTTGAAAAGGCTATCTCAATGAAAACACCATCACTATGTGCCATCCGAGCCTCGGCGTCAGCACGCTCGTTTCCCGCTATGCCGCAATGGCTCGGTATCCATTGAAACTTTATGATATGGCCGCGGTGGAAAGCCTCGGCTAACAAAAGCACAATCTGTTGAACCAGCTGCTCGCATGCTCTTGGTTTTAGATAAGTTTGTACGACCTGTAATGCCGATCTCGAGTCGCAGAATATAGTCCATTGCTGCGCTGGCTGGTGACCAATATAAAGGACGGCTTCTCGTATGGCTGCCAATTCGGTTGCCGTAGAGGACGTTTTGTGCATGAGCCTGAAACGGTGACATGAGGCATTTCCTGGCACTATCACCGCTGCAGCTGAAGAAGTGGTCGTAACGGATCCGTCCACGAAAACATGCTGGGTGTTAGTATACATAGATGTAATGTATGACAGCGCCAGCTGTTTCAGTCCGACTGTTGGAATGTGCGTTTTCTTTGTTATCCCTGGGATTGTTGTCCGTATAGATGGTTTTGGTACTGCCCAAAGTGGCACCATTGGGTGCCCTAGCTACAGTGATCATTTCAACCAGCAGCAAACCAGGTCTACGGCTTCCTCCTGGGACCAGATGAAACCATTAGAAAGCAGAACCCTATTAACAAATTTTCACCGGGGGGGGGGGGGGGACTTTTGCAGAATTTGATCTACAACACACAAGGTTTCAGTGTTTTCCGTTTCTTCTCACTATCCTCATACTCTTAAGCAAGAACTGAATCCTTGTGAGGCAATAAAAACGTACACCTGATGCTGTCGGCGCAACAGAATGCTCAGAACAACCAATTTTTGGCACATCACCAATTGACTGTAGAATATCTGCCGCAGCTTCGGCATGCAAGAGCGTTCGGCTGAACGAAAGTTTGTTTTCCAGGACGTCGACAAGATCTTAAAATGAGTCTGACGAATGTAAAAGGCCCCCAAGGTCCAACTCGTTATAGTTGCCTCAGCTGGAAGTTGTTTAGGTATGTTGCCTTTACCACAGAGACATGCTGTTCTGCTGGGACTCCGGAAGTTTCTTTTTTCGAGTGGTGGGCAGGTCTTCGAGTTTTTAGTTGTTTGTCTGTTTATTCCATCTTTTATTTAAATTTTTAATTATTTTATTTCGTTTTTGTTAATATTATCATATTTCGCTGTTCAAAAGCATATTTGTAATGCGTATAAAACCTGAATTGAAATGGGCAACTTTACATATATATAGAAATGTACAGATGAGGAGTGATCGACTGCATTAAAAAAGTTTGTTCATACTTTTTCAATGCTAGTAATCATGCTCATGAACAGAGCTCAGTCAATTAACTATTTCTGCTGGGACATGACTGGTTTAGGTTACTGATATTAAACGTTTTAAGGCTGGGTATGAAGCGAACGAGCTCAGCCTCATTGTGCTTTACATTGAAAACGTCCTGAAATTGAAGCGTTTTTCAGAAATCTGATTTGAGTGCAAGAAGTTGGGGACTTGGGGAAGGAGGGGGGCTGCTGCCCCCTCTGGAGAAATGCTGCGGGGCAACCGCCCCCCCCCCTTTCCTGTTCCGGAGTCCCTGGAGCTTCTGCAGGCTTCACAATGAGTTGTCAAAACACCCTTCTGAGCCACATAGCCTGCAATGTAATATATCAGCCGCGCATCGCTGTGTCGCTCAGCATAGCTGTGATGGCCTACAGCCACTTCCACTTTTTCCGCGGCCACTTTTGCTGTTGAAGGCATCTCGCCCTCGCATAAAAAAAACGCTGCTATAGACACTCCAATACAGGCGACAAAACGAACTGAACTGACTAAAACTGCAACGACGTGTGCAAGGCCGACGCGGCTGAGCGGCGGAGCTTACATCGCCGCTAGTTGCAGCACCGCATTCCCCCTGGCGGCATCGGTGCACAGAAGGAACACTCGCGGCCGAGGGAAAGCGCCGCGATCTTCACACCATCCACTCTAGCCCCCCTACCGCAGCTGAGGGCGCTTCGGAACAGGCCAGCGCTATAATAAAAATACTCTCGTGACCCCTTCACTGTGAACCCGTCCCATAATAAAATAAAGATATGCACGATTTCCGCGACGCCTTCAGCAGTGGATCGTGCAGAAGCCAAGGCCGAGCCGCACAAGGCAGCAGCAGCAGCAAAGCGGCTTTGGGATGAAATTTCCTCGTATCGTAGTTGTCACTTCTACCAGCATCTCCGTATTGGCCAACAATCCTCAGAAAAGGTACATTTCTGAAGCTCAGCTCAAAACAACAAACGCGCACAAGCACAAGACACCACGATCGAGGCACACGAAAATAAACAAACACCGACGTCGACTCAACAAAGCTTCTTGTATCGACGGCTGCCTATCACTGTGGCTAGACCAAGAGGAAACATGCGTAAAAATTTGAGTCAGGCTAGTTAATATCGTCTACTGAATTATTATGACCGCTCCAGTATATGTTTAACTGCTTTCTATAGTATACAAAACAAGTTATCAGTACATCCACTGGTGCGACAAGCATTATTATTTCTTTAGCCTCGTTACCATACCTCTTACTTCTGGGGGTAAGGGCACTTTCTGTAAGCTGCCGAAAGGTGGCTTTCTGAGACACAGCTTGGCCTTTCCCTTACCTTTCACTTTCAGTAACTTTTGTGAAAGGCGCCCTTCGCGTTAAGGTAAGGTAAAGGTAAGGCCAGTTTGTGAATACGGGGGTTAGTTTCTCTATTTACAATAGCTGGGTTGTGTCGCTTACAGAAGTCTAGCGTCCACTTCCCGTTACAATCGGTGTATCCATCCATATCCTCGAAGTGACCATTCATGTCCCCCAGCTGAATAACATCGGCGCCTTCTCCAAACTGCTTTATATCGTCATTGAGACACTACTAGATCCGTGTTCTCTTGCCTGCATTATGTGCCCTGTCCCTAAACAAACTACTCCTAGCCATGTCCTTTTACCGGCAATTGTATCTGATACCCAGACATGTTCTTTGCCAGCTGACTTTATTCTTTGCCAATATGTTCCTTGATGTATCAGCATACCTACTCCTCCTCCTCCCTTCCTCTCCGTTGTTATGTTGCTCCCTTCCGAGACTTAGCCATGAATAAATGGTGGGTCTTCTAGATCCCCGAGATTTGTCTCGCATAGCGCGTATACACCTACTTCTTCTACCATTAACTGCTGTTCTATCTCTAACCACTTCGCTCTCTTACCACCGCCTTGCATGTTTATGTACCTGATCCTGGTGTTAAATTAGCTTTTGTGTATAAAGCACATATTCGTTCCGCTATATATACTCTGACAAGGGGCACCCATCCGTGGACAGTTGTGTACCTAATTCGGTAGGCAAATAAAACCCTACGGGTGTTGGTATAGAAATAAAAACACAATTAAATAATAGGTAAACATTGCACACATGCAATTACTAATTGAAGCGTTCCATATCGCACCGCAAGCCGAATATTCTAGGCCCACCTTGACCCCCCTCACGAACCAAATTCCGTTTGAGACGTATCCTAAGGGGGTGTAACTCGACAATGGTAGACGTGCATCGTAATTTCTCTGACAGATTGCGCTAGGCGTCGATCACTCCGCTAAGTGGAAAAGTTATGTTACTTTTCCGAACCGCTCAGGGTTTGCTTCACTGGTCCCGCTGGATGCGGAAAGACTTTCTTTTTACGCATGGCCAATAAAGCTGACGCTCGTTACATCAACGTCTTCCAGACGGTGGCGGCCTTTTATTTTAGAACTGTAGATTTTGTTGGCTCAGATATGTGAAGTACAGCTCGAACTGCAAAGGGCGGGCAGCTGCCCTTTGCAGCATAAATACACATGCAAATGAGGCAAGAAAACCAGCTTCATCAGTTTCTGCCATAGTTTCAACAGTTCATCAGTTTCTGCCAGCGGTGTGCGTGGAGCTTGGAACCATGCAGCATAGTCGTAGAAATTGTCTCGCGCTGTACTACGTACGGTACGTCCTACGTGTACTCTATAGTGCTCTTATTACTCTTATTGTATACTGACTTCGAAGAAGAATGCTATTTGCAACGTTCGTTGCGTGGACATTCCTGCTGCCCTAATGGCCGTGCGCAATTATCCTATGTTAATTGGCGCTGAGTCATGTACATGACCAGCTCGGTCGTCATTGTAATCACCGAAATAAAAGATGTATAAAAATACATATTGGACTTAGGTTCACTGCGGCGTTAGTTCACATCTACAGACTGTTTGTGTTAAGTACTTGGACATACATACAAAGATAAGTTCAGAACAATTGCTGTTAAAAAAACTCGCTAAAACGTTCCCAAGTAAACTTCTCTTCAGAGAAATTTTTCAAACGTTGCGTGGAAAACTTATATTAAGAGAAGTTTTTAAAATGTTTGTGAATAAACCTCTTTTGTCAGTAGGTTTTTAAAACATTTGTGGAGAAACCTCGATTGCTGAGATGTTTTTAAACGTTTCAATCTAGAGTTACACGTTGCTAGATGTTTGAAGCTATTTGAAGACGTTTTATAGAAGTTATGTGTTTCGGTGGAAAGACCCCTTCATCACATACAAGAAGCTCTCTGAGACTCCCAGACTATGCCGAAGGATATATCAACCACCAGATAGGTCCCTAATTCCCTCAGAATGTAGGGCATGGCGAAAAATTCAGGCCAGTCGCCTCTTCCCTTATGGTACTCTGCATAATGAGCTTACAGGCGACTCAGAGTGTTGATATCTCTGCAACGTACCTCTGAGTCAAAATCATCTAATCTGGCAATGCCCCGAATCTGCAGGAGCCAAACAGGCATTATCCCCTTGATCAAGTTGCCTGGGAGTCCTACATCCGCAGCCCAAATGCGGATGTACAAAAGATTGTCCTACGCCTGGCGGAGGCGGCTTACTCCAAGACATTTGCGGTCACGGCGCAGAAGGGCCGGCAGGAGGGAGGCCCTCCCTCCGGCGGAGCCCCTGCCCCGATGTGCATGTCGGTGTAAATAAAGTCTTCTCTCTCTCTCGCTCGGACGCACAGCTTCTAGCGCTACGCTTTAGGCACTTGTCTAACTGCGTTTTAGAGCGAAAGCTCTACGGTTCCATTTCTTGAAGGTCATGTCAGGATGCAAACAACCTTGGGCGGCAGTGGAGCGCAAAATAAAAAAACGAGAATAATAAATTGAAATAAAATAACCACTAAATAGAACAACAATAAAACAAAACAAATGAACAATATTATACAAAAATAAAAATGAATAAGAGAACAAAACTAAATAACAACATAAATACAAGTAAATATTTTTAGAAAGAAATGTGTAAAGAATTCCAGACAGAATTGCCGAGAAGCAGCTTTCACTCTGCGTTAAATGATCCCCGAAAAGGGTATTTGAGGTTGCCTATAATACGCTTGCATTAAGTAGAGTAAAAGCCACCGAGTGTTCATGCTGCGTAAAGCACCTCAAATGCGAACCGATCATTTACAATTTTTTTTAGCCGTCGCGGTGGCTCAGTGGTTATAGCGTTAGGCTGCTGACCGAACTAGGGCTCGATCCCGGCCGCGGTGGTCGAATTTCGATGGAGGCGAAATTCTTGAGCCCTGTGTACTGCGCGATGACTGCGCGAGGCGGTCGAAATTTCCGGAACTCTTCATTACAGCGTCCCTCATAGCCTGAGTCGCTTTGGGACGTTAAACCCTCCATGGACCATAAACAATGTACTTTTCAAAATTCGCAATTCCACGCCTCGCGGCGGCCTGCGGTGCCGAGCTTTCGTCTCAATCCTCGCGCAACGCGTCACGCAGCGCTCGTTACATCGGCAATGGGTCTAGCAACGCTGACGTGAGCAGCGGACGGCTGTCATTGGTTCGCCGCGACGTCCCTTTCTGACGTCACGCAGATACCATGGCAGCGGCTGGAAGCTGTGTCCCCCCCCCCTCTCCAGCCCCTGCCAGCGACCGGCGGAGGGAGGGTACCGAATAGGTGGGCAAAATTGAAAACTTGTTTTTTCGGGAAAGAAAATGGCGCAGTATCTGTCTGGCATCTCGGCGGACACCTGAACCACGCTGTAAGGGAAGGACGGAATGAGGGAGGGACTGAGAGAAGAATGAAAAAAAGACGTGCCATAGTGGAGGTCTCCAGAGTCATTTCGACCACCTAGGGATCTTAAACATGTACTGACATCACACAGCACACCGGCGCCTTTGCGTTTCGCCCCCATCGAAACGCTGCCGCTGCGGTCGGGTTCGAACCCGGGTACTCCGGATCAGCAGCCGAGTGCCCTCACCACTGAGCCACCGCGGCGGGTTACAGAGTGGGCGGGGCCGGCGGACAGTTTAGCGTGCGAAAAGTTACAAGAGAAAAAGGCGTGAAGACGCGTAAATTCAAATTTTCACCACATATAACTCAGTTTCAACAAAACGCATTAAAAAGAATTCTTGCTGGAGGATATTTGTGAAGCGGCGTCCTTCAAAATCTTAAAGATAGTAGGATACAACATAAAAAAAACAGCAGTTGTTAACACTGGGCCACGATCCGCGGCGTACTGTATCACTCCTAGCCAGTCACAAAAGTAAACGAAATCAGCTGTTCAATGTTTGACTTTATTAAACAAGCCAGCTACCAAATTCTAGAGCTCATAACTTTTTTCTCGTAATCAGCTTCTTGTTTAGGTGACAAAAAGGTTTTAACAACGGACTATTTTTTTTTTGTCGTGGAGGAATTCTGTGCGCCGGTCCTGATTGTGGGCGGAGCTTCAATGCAGACTAAATTAAGTTGTATCCGACCATAGGCATACCGGAACTTTATTCGGAGCTCAGTGAATTAAAACTCGCTTGTAAATGTTTTCAATGCTTTAAAATGGTGCCAAGAAGCAATCCCACTAAGTATGAGCCTTCGAAACTGGGCAAGAAATTTATTATGAATTTTTAAAAACTGTATTTATTAAAATTCGCGAGCTGATTGGTGTGATTGTAATGACCGATTTTGGAACTCATATCGTGAAAATAGACGTCACTAGTTCAGTGACGTCGGCAGGCCACCACACGCACAACATATGGGCGACCACCGGAGTCACGGCAGTAGCGAGGTAGAGCAAGCAGCGTGTCCCCAACACTGGGTAGAGGGAAATGTCATGGTAGGCGCCGTTGTGCCATTCGAACCCTTCAGCACCGCAGAATCTTACGGGGAGGCGTTGTTGGGAGCGCGCAAGAAGTGCCCGGCTCCGGCGTACAACCTCAACGGAGAGCAGGCCACCACGCTCAGACGACTGCAAACAGACACCTACCCAAGCAGAGCCATATATCAAACAGTGAGGCCGAATGGATACCTGAAAGAGTGCGTGTGGTGTGGGGGCTACTCCACGACGTACGTTGATCGTCCCCTGGGGCTGTGAAAAAAGCCCTTTACTACCGAGATAACTAGCCCTAGTCTGGAGCATTGGGAGTTCTTCCTAACGGTGGTGAAGAGAGCGAAAGAGAGTAAAAAGGGAGACGTACAGGACAGGTGCTGACTCGCAACTGAAATTTTATTAGGTGGAAAGGATCAAAGAAACACAAAAACGCTTTTTCTGCGCATACCCAGGCGTCATACACTCACAAAAACGAGAACACACACCCTCACATGGGAATGACACAACTCAAGTGACACGCTGGCAGAGAAACGTGATTTCCTTCTCATGCAGCAAAACAGAAGGCTTACTCAAACACTGGTGGTCTAACTTGTGGGGACCTGCCCTGCCGCCCCCTGTGTTTGCTTTCCCGCGAGGCACCGCGCAGCGGCAGTCTCACCTCGATAATGAACGCATTCCCTTTTCAGTTACATTAACTGGCAAGAGAGGGCGTAAGCATCGCTGCGCGGGAGACTGCCAAAGCCCGCGCGCGGGAGAGGGGGCATGGGGCACTTCGGCTGGGATCGTCGGCGCGAGCGGACGTGTCGCTCGCGGCTCCGCTCTTCTAGTGTTCCTACGCTCTTCGCCGGAGGGGCGAGGAAGCGACGGGGAGACAGGCTCCCGTACTCGTCCCGTCCGGCCTTCGGAGTATATATCCCTTGCCCTAGCGCGGGCGAACATTCGCTCGGAACCTTGCTGGTGAGTCGGACGACCTTGATCCATTAGCGTACCTTGTTGCTAGCTGGCGTTATTGTTGCTGTAGCAATAAACGCCTGTTTGTGTCAGCCAGAGTGTCGTTCCATCGTTCTCTCAGAGCAAGATCCGCCGTGGTTGGCGTGCGCTCGGTAGCGTACGCGATCACGGGGTGGGGTCCGGGCGGCTTTGAACCGTGTCAGCCGCGATTGAATGGGGAAAACGTACTTATCTCCCAAAGTCAACCCCACAAACTTCGCGATGTGAAAAGCTTCCAGTTTCGCGGGACACCTTGTCGCGGTGCTTGAAAACAATACGCGTGTCTTGCAGTATTGGTGAGCAGTCTCTCTTCACTTCATATCCTCGACAGTGTCCTACCACGGTTTTGACCCATACGAATTCTACATTTAGTAGAGTGGAGAGCTGGGCGAGTCGGTACATGATTGAAGAAGGGAACCAGTGCAAAAGACGAAGACACGATCACATTTATACCCTTCAGTTATCAACCAAGCTTGCGCACACATGACAGATTAACAAGACAAGGTAAATAGCAGCATCACATACAACCGCGTGAGTTCATAAATCTAATTTCTTTATCAAATAGACTAACCGTCGTGTCACTGTCACACATAGATGTCTTTGATTAACGATATGGTATGCCTCTAGAATTTCACGTTGGCTCTTAGTTTTACTGCGTCCAAAAATCGTAGTCTTCTTGAAGAGCGGAATGCATTTGTGCCTTCTGCAATGTTTTGACAAATTCGCCCCGTCATCTGTGCGTCATCGCCCCGTCATTCTCCATGCACCTCTTGTGCTCTCGTAAACGCACATGCAATCACCGGCCTGTTTGGCCCACGTAAACCCTGTTGTAAGACAACGGAATGATGTACACAGCGCCAACCTTGCACTCGACAAGCTTGCATTTGTGCCGTGCACCACAACCAGATTTTATGGCGCCCCCATCTTGCGCTTTCCTTTGTGCAATCGAGCAAACACGTTACAATTTATTAGGAGCACTGAAAAGGACCTTAACATCAAACCTAGAGGCAACATTCTTAAGCTCATGCGCGAACTTACGTACGCATACGGAAGAACACCCAATTTCCGTTCCTGAGCAACTTGCTGCCTGTCCACGTGATGCTTCTTACATTTACTTGGCAAGGAATGACGCACAGAAAGTAGCATCAGAGAATCCAGCTTGGCGGAGACGATATTCTGGCATGCATGATAAAACTGTTCTTCAATTCATGTGAGCAAGCGGCCAGACAGGACGTTGCTATTGCCCTCTTCATCATTTGTAATGGCCGGACTCAAAGCTTAACAATGGCTTAACTGACCTGGAATTGTAACGCCAGCAGATGTGGATATTCTGGAACAACCGACTGACGTCGAGGTACTGAAGCGCACCGGCCTCTGGAAATTCCGTAGTGAACGTCATCAATTCCGTAGTGTCACCTCCTAACGGAGTCCGACCCAAGCACGCAGGTTATGCTGGTGACGAGGGCCAGGGTGGCGGCGGAAGACCAACGGGATCCTGGAATAGGGAAGAAGACCAACCACTGAAGATGCAAATCTATCTCTGCCACACCCCCTGTGCCCTAATTCCTCGAATCCGAAATAAATGTCTGTGTTACTACTTTCCTATTTTTCTTTTACTGCATGATAATGCGGCATGGATTTACGTTGCTGCTGGCTGTCGTGAATGGTTTCTGAGCATATACTATAAGCAAATGACAAACAACGGTCGGTTCATGCGTTGCATTCAGTTGTGCTAAAGACGTGAGCAGTGGCGCAAATCGCGGGCGGGACAGGAGGGTCCTGATCACCCCTTCTCTCAGGGGGGGTCACAGCATGCGGGCGTCCCCCTGAGATTCGTCTTAGGGCTGCTCGGTCAGCATCGATGATACAAGCAACACACGCAATAAGGGAAAGCCGCGGGAGTGAGGCCTCTTCCCTTGCACTGAATGGCTCAAGAGAATCAGGCGTTCAAAAAACAATGGTGTCATAACTGTATATGCCCACAGTGAACGGACTTGCCATGACTACGTGTGATTGTGTTTAGTTTAGCTTCAAACCTTTTCTGGCATCTGGTCAGTCTGTGATTGAGACAGAAATGTTAAAGGGTAGGTCTGCGCGTTCGTGGGTTAGCACCGCACAGGCCCTAGATGCTTTTGTTCGGATTTGGCGAGTGTTTTAACAGTGCGCGAGACAGGCGCTGATAGACGCAACTCTTGCCTGCGGCATACCTAAATCTACCTCGTATACCAGCTGGCCATCTTTATTTAAAGAAAGGAAATAAGTAAAATACATTGAGCAATGCCTGTCGCCGTCCCTTTCAGTTTCTTAAAACGTCCGGTCCGATTAGAAAATTGCGAATGTTCCTTCCATCACCTCGCGACCACGCGTCCTATGCGCCAGAAATGAAGGAACATGGAGGCTGTGATTGTTGAACGAGAGCGATGCATGGCTGAATGCTGAAGAAATAGCACAGCCGCTGAACTCGAACGCTTAAACAGCCCAACACAGGCTTTAGATTCGAGGAAAGCTGCAAAATATAACTTTACGCTCGGCGCTAGAGGTCTGCACAGGTCAGTATGTAGACCAGGCGTGGACCTACTCGTCGCTACTTCGGACCAGACTCTGAGCCCGACCGCAGCCCGCTATCAGTCTCAATGACCGGACCGGCCCTGCGCTCATTCGGCCGTGCCCGTGCATAATAATAATAATTGGTTTTGGGGGAAAGGAAATGGCGCAGTATCTGTCTCATATATCGGCTGACACCTGAACCGCGCCGTATGGGAAGGGATAAAGGAGGGAGGGAAAGCAGAAAGGAAGGAAGAGGTGCCGTAGTGGAGGGCTCCGGAATAATTTCGACCACCTGGGGATCTTTAACGTGCACTGACATCGCACAGCACACGGGCGCCTTAGCGTTTTTCCTCCATAAAAACGCAGCCGCCGCGGACGGGTTCGAACCCGGGTGCCCGTGCAAGCCCGTTTGCTTTTCATGACGAAACTTCGCTCTTAAAAAAAGATAAATGCATTAGCAAAATAAAAAGAAAATGAGAATCGGTTTTGGGGGGAAAGGAAATGGCGTAGTATCTGTCTCACATATCGGCGGACACCTGAACCGTGCCGTAAGGGAAGGGATAAAGGAGGAACTGATAGAAGAGAGGAAGAAAGAGGTGCCGTAGTGGAGGGCTCCGGAATAATTTCGACCACCTGGGGATCTTTAATAATAATAATTGGTTTTGGGGAAAGGAAAATGGCGCAGTATCTGTCTCATATATCGTTGGACACCTGAACCGCGCCGTCAGGGAGGGAGTGAAAGACGAAAGGAAGAAGGAGATGCCATAGTGGAGGGATCCGGAATAATCCGTCTTTCATTTTCCTGTGCTGCCACCTCGCGTTCAACGCTGGAAGGTCACTGGCAGGGGACTGCGCGCCCAACCCGGCCGGACTGAGTGCCGCTGTGGAGCACGTTTTGTTGGAATCTGTCAACGATGGCGTGTCCTGGGCAGCACCTGGTACCTGGAGAATTTCTAGGGTTGACTGATGGCTTGGTGCGAAGTAAGAGGCAGGCTGTAGTGCCCACCGAAGAGCAAATTCTTCAGTATCTCCGATCATCCGGCATGCGATGCGAACACCAGCAAGCAAGGACCGCCGCTTCAGAGATGAAGGCTACATTCGGAACATAATTTTCAATGAAATACCCCCGATCAGTGACGTTGGCGTTTTCCGATGTATATGCCTGGCATTCATGAAAGGTGGATACTACATCGTGCACGCCGTAGTACAGAAAACGACTGGGCACAACAGTCTTCACAAGCAATCGTTGTGCTCAAGCGCTGCAGAATAGCTACACGAGCAATCAAAGCACAAGCGTTCTCTCAACAAAGCAGCTCTGCTAGCATTTCACTGTATTTTCCCACAACACACCGCTGCATATGTTAAACAAACATGCGCGTCCATAAGACGAGCGCGAGAGGCGCACATTAATCCATTCCGGCGATACCACGCAGAGCTCTTCATCATGGATATGATTCGAACACACGCATAACGCACCTTCTTCTTCTGCCTCTTAATACATGGCACATACCCACACGGGGGGATTGGCCAGGGTGTAGTGGCATTAACAAGGAAATTTCCATAGGAGATTATGACAAAATTTTAGCACCATGCGCAAATGCTCTCGTAGCTTCTTTTTCGTTGCTCGCTCCATCGCGCGTTGAAAGCGGCTCACAACACTTGCCCATTTGGCCTTCTTGCTTGAGAAAGCAAAAAGCGTCGGAACGAAGCCTGGGTGCCGCGGTGACATTCGAGGCCTTCCTGCCCATGAATAAAACACTTCGTGATAGACTGCACACGCATTTAAACACAGTACCTCGTCCGTACCTGTCACAAAGAGATTCCCGCACAGTCTTGACGTGCTTGACGGTGCCCAAGGGCGGCACGATCGTCGAGCCGGCGAACTGCTTTTATCCACGCTTCGCGTCGAAGGCTCTCCCGGGAAGCGCTCGGAAAGCGAAAAAATCCGAGTTTACTACCCTTTAAATATTGGGCATTGCAACACATTTCGTAGGTATCGCCAAATGCGTAGCGCTGAACGCCCGATGGCTGAAGCAACGCACCCCGCGTAGGAAGTTGGTTTGTTTACACTTCCACGACCGGTCTCGAGTGGAGCGAGCGACCCTTCCAATATGTTTCGCGACACCGCCGCCAGGGGATGGGCGCATGCGCAGTCGCGTCGTGAAAAAGGCGGATTTCGACCACCTGGGGATCTTTAACTTGCACTGACTTCGCACAGCACACGAGCGCCTTAGCGTTTTTCCTCCATAAAAACGCAGCCGCCGTGGTCGGGTTCGAACCCAGCACTGACATCGCACAGCCCACGGGCGCCTTAGCGTTTTTCCTCCATAAAAACGCAGCCGCCGCGGTCGGGTTCGAACAAGGGAACTCCAGATCAGTAGTAGCCGAGCGCCCTAACCACTGAGCCACCGCGGCGGGTGCCTTTGCGTTTCTCCTCCATCGAAACGCTGCCGCCGCGGTTGGGTTCGAACTCATTAACAAGCAGTAAACAGACATCTGTGCAGCAGCTGAAAAAAATTGCAGAAAGCAAGAATCGCAACATCGGGTTCATACCAGCAACGATTGTCTGCTGGGCACAACCGAAACAAAAAAAAACCGTGTTATAAAAATAGCACTGGATGCCATCCTTTTCAGTGGCTCGTAAGAACTTATACTTTAGGAGCGAAATTTAAAAAAACATAACGGATTTAGCGCAAGTGTCACCTGTTCTCCTCGTACGCGCACTAGGACGCTTAGCGTCCAAACGCACTATGAGCGCATTGTTCCGGATTTAGCTTTAATTTAAGCTTTAAGCAGTCAAAACAGTCAAGCAGCGCAGAAATATATGGCGGGTCCAGACGTGCAGATTGACGATGGAGGTTGTTTTTCGCGAAGCCGCGCGTTTAGTTCGCGCCGTCGGGCGAAAATCACAGACTTGCCGCCGTAAAAACGCTCCACGTATTCCGTCCGTGGACAGGTATATATCCAGAAGGTGGGTCCCTGACTGGTCCGCGGACCGGTCACGAGGGGTTGACCGCGCGTGGCCGGGCCTGCTGGCCGGCGACAGCATCCACACGATGGACCAAAAGAGCAGGCTACAATGCGGGCCAAGTGATATGCTCCCAACGCCAAAGCTCTGTGCTCCGCTTGCAGCAGTGCTCTTCTCATGGCCCGTTCACTCTTCGGCACTAGGCAGAGTACATGACACAAGCTTATGGTCCGACAATCATCCTAGTATTTCAATATCTGCTGATGCAGAAGGAAAAGGTCAATAACAAAAACTAGATCAAGTATTGACCTGGAGTGACATTGAAGCGAGTGGTTGGGCGGACGAGCTGGTTAAGGTTAAGTCTGAATATAATGCCTGACAGAGCGTTAGCATAAAGTGTTCTCGAGATTTTGGATTTCCAGTCTAGCTCCAGAAAATTTAAGTCGTCGGCCATAATAATTTTGTTACTTTATATGTGCCTCAGAGTTTGGAGGCCCATAGAAAGCACCTACGTGTGCGATGCATCAATTTATATTTATTTTGCACCAAACGCTTTAGACATTAGACACATCAGGCAAAACCGCGAAGGATATCTTAAAATTCAAGAGAATAGTGACACCACCGCCTCTCGACGCTCTGTCTTTGCGCAGAATTGCGAGCCTGCGAGACAACTTCATTATCTAATACGTGTGGGTCAAGCCACGTTTCAGAAATAGTGAGACATCTGGACTTAATGCAAGCAAAAAAGCTTCCAGGCAATCTACTTTATTCACAAGGCTTAGTGCGTTGTTGAAGGTGGGTATCGGGGTCGCTGCTCGACGAAACCGCGGTCAAGACGACGCCCGCTCTGAGCAAGATAGGAGTGCCGCTAAGTGAAGGGGTTCGTTAGTGGTGAAAGAAGACTGCATTTTTTTACATATTTACAAGCGTCAAGATCAAAAGTGAGCTGATTCAACTGCACTCGCCGTCGAATTTTATAGCGTTCTTCTTCCCTAAATTCCCAAGGGTGAGGGCGCCATCGCCGGGGCGGGAGTGGCCTGAAACTTTCACGCACGCACAAACTCGCACCCCCGCACATGTGGACACGACCCCGTCACATGTTGAGCCCGAGAGAGGGAGGATGCCGTCGGGTTCACGTCGACTGCGGTAGGTGATGTTATCTGGCCAGTCGAATGTTCTCACGTTCCACCGGCACCTGTTTTTCATTACATGGCAACCGACGCCCAAGGCCGGATCGCAAGGTCGGGAAAAGAGGCCGAAAGTGGTCCATTGTCCTTACAGATGCTTGCGATGGTTGGGGATGATGACCGCCAGCCCACCGCGGTGCTCGGCACGCCTAAGAACCACCGGAAACGAGGCCCTTTTGTCACCCGACTTAGTCACGGCGACTGGGGAAGATAATGTCCGCTTGCTTGCAGCGGCGGCATTGGATACTTCAGAAACGGGTTGTGTCCAAACTTCAGCCCTCTGCTCCTTCGGATCCCACATCACGACCGGGCAAAGCTCGGTGATTGAAACCAGCTCACACCTGGGTCCTCTCCGTGTGGTCCTTGACGACGGGCCTGGGAGCGATCACCATCGAGTTGCTCGGAGCCGCCCAGTAGAAACATGTGCTGGCTGCCAAAAGCGAGACTTGCTGCCGCCGTTGCTAATAGCAAGACTTGCTGTCGCTGTGCCTATATAATAGCGTTTAAACAGAGAAGGGTTATTTTTGGTGTGATAGCGTAACTCTGCGTTATGGGCTGGATTCTTCGTCGTTTTTTGGTTTTACCTCAAATATGTCTTCGCGTTGGGTATTCCTCTCAAAAAGGCGGCCGGCTACGCGAACTTTAGCGTAAGTCATAATTACTTCTTCTTTCCGGTCACGTCTTTCTTTTGTTCTATTCCGTAGTTTTTTCTGATGTCTGGATTGATCATCACGTGAGAAATCTTCTCCACTTGAGTATTCAGAATTTCTAAATTTTTTGCAGTTTTTAAGCATTTTTTTTATCCCTGTGTCATGCAGCTTAGAAATCACTGGTCTGGTATAAGTCTGGTCGTCTCGTTTCGGTCTACCAATGCGATGAATTCTTTCTAACCCTACAACGTCAACTTCAAAATGTCATTCAGGATTCCATTTGCATCTGCGTCATGAGGAGTTTCAGAGAACTCTGATTCAGGTTCACTCACACCGTAAATATAATCAGGTAAGACCAACGACTCCTATTTTCGAGTTCATCAACTTTTTTTGCCATAACTTCGTACCTCTCGATTTCGGCCACCTTCTTCACACACTTTGATACTTGTTTCTCAAGCACGCCAATTTTGTCAAATTTTTGTCTATCGCGGACAGCTTTTGGTTGGTTACTGTTCCCCCTTTTAATTCTTCTATGCAAGCTGCCATTGCCTTCAGTTGGGCTTCAAGGGAAAGGTCTGGACCCGGGTTTGATCAAATATCTCCACTGAGAAGCAGTAAAAATCGTAAGTTGGCAAGCATTTCATGGAAACTTGAAGTCACTATGCAAAGTCACAGCGTTCCGCAAGGTCACAGCCTATTGTGCACGCCAGAAGTTTTCAAGAAGTGGAGCAGTACCTTGAAGGCCATCTTCACCGCCGACGATCGCCGCGGCCAGTGACCGAGAATCTTCATTTCTGTCAGATGGGCTCCCTGGATCTAGACGCTCCGTCGCACGGAAGAGAGACTACCTTTAGGCACTGTATGCAGGTCATTCGCAAAGAATGTGGGCTGTAGTCTCGTCGCACCTGCAGATGGCACATGCAGGGCAATCAGCCATACCGATTAAGAAAGAGTAGTGCCTTTTGATAGGTACACAAAGCCACAGGCGACACAGCAATGTTTATTCACGTCGTGGTAGGCCGAATGAAAGCCGGAGCTTCAGATCTGGGTCCAAGGTTTTTCAACGCTCGACGATGGTTCGATGATGTCTTTATCGAGCATCTTGTCAACCTACTGCTGTATGACGTGTCGTTCTGCGATGGACACTCTATAGGGATGTCTGTGAAGAGGAGCGGCATCACCGGTGTTTATGCGATGCTTCACGACAAAGGTTCGAGACAACAGGCGACCATCAGTCGAAGACGTCGCGAAAAAAAGATAGTAGTCAGCGCAGGTCTTGGGTTTGCACAGGTGACAGGTCAGAAGCGATAATTTTGCCTTGCTCGTCGGTTGGGGTGACGTAGACAAGGGGCGGTGAGTAGAGGGTGAGACGCATGCAGTAGAGAACGACATTAAAGGGGCTGCGAAACACCGCTTGAACGGATGCCGGTTACACTTCAGGTAGATTCTTTATGTCGCACAGATGCTGACTTAAAAAGAATTACGAGAATGGATGCATAGGAACGGGAGTTATTCAATGAAGAAATTTCAAAATACAAGCAAACAAAATGCTCCCTCAACTCTATTTTCGCGCAGCTTCCCATTCCCATTGACGACACACTGTGCGACCAATCAAAACAGCCTATCTTAGCACGTGGCGGAAGTTTACACTCCATTGTTCCCTGTTCTCTATAACTCGTTCATGCCAAGGCTGGCGGCGCCGTTTGCATGGTCACAACAACCATGTGAACGCCCAGCTGACCCAGCGATGCTTCCCCGTCACATCGACGGCGCAGAAGGGAACCCTGATCAGTGACGTTCCATTACTTATAGATCCCAACTCGAGCGCGAGATACTGCGACGGTGTGACAGCCTACGCAAAATATAAGACACATTTCGCATAGCGCGTACCGCTACTGCTTACCGCCAGCCATCGCCCCTAGCACGCTGGTTGGTCACGGCGAGCAAAGAGCCCGCGCTGTTGACGGGAACGTGGCGCCATCTGGCGCCGCCGCCCGGTGATCCTCCACAAGCTGATGATGCGCACTGTCTGCTAAATGTGAACTGAACGCATCATTCCTTGGGACCGAAACGAACGCTTATAGAGTGCAACGGCTCGATCGGATCAACTCCGCAAAGCCGCCCTCAGATACATAGAGTACCCATAAGTGTTAGTGCTAGGTCGTAGGGTGTTTACAGAGAGGCGCAAAGTCCGTCGATGCAAAAAGTAGCCAGAGCCTCTAGTGGTGTATTTTGTTTTACTTGCTTTACACTGCTTTTATCTAGGGCAAACAAGTTGGGTTTGTTAATGTAATATAGAACACAAAAACTCGACAAAACGTATGTCTAGTTATTAACACAATTTCTAGTATATTTACTCTTTGTCCAATCATAAAGCTCGCCCTCCGTGATGTCACATCCGATGCTAAAAACCGCCACTGTATGGTGACACCGTCAGCGCCAAGAATTTGTTTTTGCTAGCTAATTAAAATTTTAAAAACAGGAGTATACGCGGTACGACCGATGCTAATAGCATCACTATAACTCATTCTATGCAAGCAGCGGGGAAAACAATGCACTGAAAATGTGTTTTGGGGCCCCTCTAAGAGGCGGCGCCGGGGGTCGGACGCGCAAACTCGACTGTAAAGAGACGGGGCACAAGTGCAGGCAGCGACTCTGCAGGAAGAGGAAGGCCAAGCTCAACCACACTTGTGGCGCTGTCACAGGCACGTAGCCAGGATTTTTTTCCGGACGGGAGGGGAGCAACCTAAGGTAATTTTTTTAAGTGGACGGGGTGTTGGGGGGGGGGGGGGGGGGGGGATGAGATCATGACAAGTATGGGACTCACGAGTGAATAACGCCCAGTGGTCGCCACAGAGGCGCGTACGCCTACAAACAGAAATGAAGTAATGTGCAGCTGACGTGTGTGCCTTTCAGACACACCTCTCCTTTTGGCCAACAAAAAACCACACCAAATGAAACCGCCTAGGAAAGAAACGTAGCAAGCACATTGCCAAGAACATGTACACCGCAAACGAAAATGCAAAATAAAATTTTTATTACTGTTTTGTTTAAATAGTTTTGAATGATTTAACAGAAAGCTATATTTGCAGAATGGGTATCACAGCTCTTCTGGATCTCTCGTTTATTTTTCGACAAAGTTGAGGGCCAAAACCGAGTCGTATTGCTCTTTCTGAAGTTGTTTAACGATGCGTGGCCGCGGGTACTGTAAAACCGCGTATGGCGCTGGACGCTGCGGTCCTAGACGTACTGCACCCAGCGCGGGAGGTTAGAAAAACACCCACATAAGCACAAAACGTTCTGCGCCAACCACAAAAGGTTAGAAAACAGCCACATAAGCACAGCAGAGAAGTGGCTGTTTTGGGCAGCTCGACTGACAACTGCAGAAGCGTAATTAAAAGCACATATGGAATCATTCTCTCACTTCGGCGGAGTTTTCACTGCTTTCTTTTTAAACTAGAAGATTCTGGTCCACAAATAATTTCACATGTAAAGATTAAATTTATCCATTCTTGATTTTCCTTGCGCATTGGCTGTGGCTTCGGCTAACTCTGTTGGTCGATCGCTTAATGTCTGAACACCTTGCGACTCTTGTTTACCATGGCTAATTTGCACGAGAAGGTGTGTAAAATTACGAAAAAAAACAGACGAGGTACGAGCGATATATTTTAGTGCTCATGCATTTGACGGTTTTTGTACGACTTCATGACAGATGGTGAACTGCACGTTCCTATTTTCCAGCTTGTTCAACCTATATCAAGGCTACAACCCGAGGGTGCGGAAGCGCCACTGTGGGCCGCCACTCGAGGAAATAATTAAACGAAAGGAAAGTTAAACGCAAGTGTCATGGAGCTGTATCTCACCGGTACTCACCTATGGGGCAGAAACATCGAGGCTATATAAATGAGTTAAGCTCAAGTTAAGGACAACGCAGCGAGCTATGGGAAGTAAACTGATAGGTGGGTGTAGCGTTAAGAGACCGGAAGGGGACAGAGTGGGTGAGGGAACAAACGCGGATTGATGACGTCCTAATCGAAATGAAGAGGAAGAAAAGGGCTTGGGCTGGGCATGTAATGCGAAGGCAAGATAACCACTGGTCCTTAAAGGGCCACAGAAAGGGGTGTTTGAGCTTGGCTTTAAAATGCGTGCACTATGTAGAGTACAGGCCACCGAGCGTCCATGCCGTGTACGAGACATTAAAAGCGAGCGGGAAATTTACATTACATTTCTAAAAATTCCCGCTTTCGCACTTCGCCGCGACGCGTGGTGCCGGACTTCCGCGCGAAAACCTGGAAGACGACAACACGTCTTGCAAATGACGTCAGCAGCCGGGGGTTATCATTGGTTCACAGTTCCAAATTCTTTCAGACGTCACGCGCTACCGCGGCCGCAGCCACTCCGCGCGCTCCGCATCCGGCGGAGATAAGGGAGGGGCCGAGCAATACCACCTAGACTAGCTCAAGGCCTCCGCACGCGTCCGTGACGTCACACACAGCAGATGGGCCTGGAAGTCAGCTTCACCCCACGCGGTTTTTCCGGCTGCCCCTCGGGCACCCATTTCTCAAAATACTGCGTGTTTTGTGCCAGCGCAATATTAGTATTTAACGGTTTCTGATTAGAATAGGTATTCTTCAGGAACAGGCGGGAACGCGAAATAATCGACGCCTTCGCTATGCATGTTGCTCCAGATAAGCAATGTGTCAGCTCCGCTTCGGTGCTGTTAGGGAGAACTGAATTAAACTACCTCAAGATAAGTTCGGCTGTTGTAAAGGCACGTGTTGTTCGTTTCTATTTTATTCTATTTCTTTCTTTATATCGCTCTTGTCAGTGCGGTGCGGTCTTCCCTCTTCTGCGCATGATTTGACGTTAACATGTGTATATATATTCATGTTTCTTCATAGAATAAACAGTTGCTAGAAAGCGCTTTGTCCTGTTTGTTCGTCCCTTCTGGTATTTTGACAGCGCTTATCATCCCCCTCAAGAATGCATTTCCAACTAGCCCCAGTTGTAGCTCCTTTGACTTTTTTTTAATTCTTCCTAGTCAGTTGTCTTGCATCCATAAAATGATTACACTATTCACTTCCCACTCATAACCACTTCAGTAAAAATCGAACATTCCCCTATGCTTTCCTTGGTTGCATTGACTGTCAGCTTCCTTCATATGTTATTCTATACTACTTCACGTTGCACGGATGTTTCACAACAAACCAGCAAGATTTCTAAATAAAGTTGCAACGAATACAGTGAATAAAGAGTTTATTTAAGCACTTCACACTCACACGCACATACACAAAGAATATAGCTGTCACCAAGTTGTGTGATTTGGTGAGATGCGCACACAAGAATCCAGTACAATTTGTTCAGTGCCATACTGTATGAAACAGGAACAAACATACCCATTTGCATTTACATGTCCATCATACAGAAGGGAAAAAAATTTGGTACACAAGTTACCACTCACTACAGTTCTATCAAATGTTCTATAGCTGCAGTTGCTAAGTATGAAAAGAACATGTACAGATTATAAAGTGCCTAATACAAAGCTATCTTTATAATGTAATCAGGTGTGCAAGAAAGGTCCGCATCTCAGAAACACTTGCCATTAAACGATACAGTCATCAATCCTCAACTCTTTAGAGTTTGCATTTTTCGCTGCCCCTTCGACACTGTTGTGTTGTTTTTCGTTTTGCACAGATTATTTAACAGCGTGTTGGCAGCAGCAATCAAAATATGGTGCATGACTTTTTATGGCGATTGACCAGAATCACACGTATCAAGGTCTCCAGAATCGTGGAGAATGGTTGACACAAGAGAAACAAGGGCCTCCTTCTGATTTGGAAGAGCCAGAAATTTGGATGCATACTGCTCACTCCTCAATTTGTCAAGGACTATTTCTGTATAAAGTACAGCGTTCACTACAACATCTCGTGGAAACTTTAATCCTCCTCTTGTCATGCCTGAAATGAGCAGTGTGTCATCATAGTCCAAACTGGTGTTATCCAGGACGAGATTGTCGTTGCACGACATACACATGAGCTTTTTCAGTGTTGCATGGGCACAGTATCCCGCAACATACGTAACAGCGGGAATCATCGACGATTTTTTTGCTACATCAGCATTGGTCACTGCTATACTGAACTGTGCACAAAGTGATTCAACACTTATGACGGAGATCGGTTCTGCAATAATGTCAAGATCAGGCATGTCCAGTACTTTTTGAAGCCTTAGCTTGTTCTCAGATTCATAAATCTGCCTGATCGAGACATGGTATTGGGCTCCGGATAGCTGGCGATACTTCCCGAATCTATCCTCAAGGCAATCTGTTTGAAATTTTTCAAGGAGCACATACCGAAATCCCAGCTCTTCCAGGCAGTATAAAGCGATCTCATGCAGAGCGTGGCTCGTGTGGCCAAAAGCCATGCGAGTTTCTTTCGTCAGGTGGCCAGCATCGTGTCTGAGGCTAGCCCAGTAGTCTAGGCACTCTGGTATTTTCCTCAAAAATTCAAGCTACCACTCACTACAGTTCTATCAAATGTTCTATAGCTGCAGTTGCTAAGTATGAAAAGAACATGTACAGATTATAAAGTGCCTTAATACAAAGCTATCTTTATAATGTAATCAGGTGTGCAAGAAAGGTCCGCTATCTCAGAAACACTTGCCATTAAACGATACAGTCATCAATCCTCAACTCAACTCCTTCTTGGCGTCTTTACATTCACTATTCGCCACCATGTCAAAATGGTGTTTATGAAATCTGCTGTTCCTTTAGCATGTTGTACAGCGGAACATTGCAGTGCAGCTGCTGTCGATTCATTAAAAATCCTGAGAGCAAGCTTAACGCTCTGGCGCTCCATAGTTGATGGGTTCAGTGCTTTCAGTGAGAGTGTTGGTGCCAGCTTTAAAAGGTTATTTTGCTCAGCCTCATGCAGATCACACAAAGATTTAAATGATGCCGTAAGAATAGGTGGCTTTGGGTCATTGCTGCTTGGATCAGGGTAATATATACACTTTCCACTGTTTCTCTGGTTTAGCCAATTGTTCCTAATTGACTTCAAAAGGTGCACATGGTCCAAAATGAAAAACAGTGGACGAGGGGAACCAGCTGGGTGTGTGTAAACTATACTGGCTTTGGGGGGGCTAGCAAAAAATGTCATGGCTTTCCGATTGATAGCATTGTTGTCTGAAACAACAGCTAGTACCTTAAATCCAAATGACTCAAGGTCAGTAATGAGCTTGTGCAAAAATAGATGCAGTGCTTTTGCATCTATCTGTGCGACTGGCAAAATGTGAACAACATTCTTGTTGCTTGACAAAAGGCTTTGTAGCATGAACACATATGCTGTTTTAGCCGGATCGGAACTATTGGCTGCGGCACCTGTAACGAAGCCTGCTTTGTACTCAAAATAGGTTTGAAGATGGATCTCATCCATCATTAATGTCACCGTGCGCTCATGCTCGGCCATTGCTTGCAATACAGTTTTAGCATAGTTCAAGAAACAAGGATCTTGCTGTTCAAGTGCTGGATTCATGTGATATGACGAACACAGTCGTCGAATAGTGTCTGGGTGCGGCAGCTTAATTTTAAGCGAGCTTCTGATGAACCTGTATGCATGTGGAGAAATGGTATACAGCAGACCTGAAAACACGAGTACATCTGGTGGATATCGAGGCACATTTTTCAAAACAAGCTCGACTTGGCTTCGCACAAATTTCAGTACCTGTAAGCTCCACCCATGATGTTCTTGGAGCTCATAATCCTTGTTCACCTCATCCAGGAGCATTAGTACAGTTGCGAGAAGCTGGTGTTCCTTTTTGCTGCCACTAGCACAACTCTGCAGCTTTTCAACAGACTGCAGCACTTTATCAAGCTCCCTTAAATCCTTCATTTGTGACGGCACACATTCGTCTCCAAGATTGTGGAGACGGGACCCTCCAAGAAACACCTGAACAGACAGGTCGTCTAAAACCACCACTGATGAACGCACTGCGGGAGCTTGGTCGAGGGAGAGCTCCAGGAACAAAACCTTTGCCTGCGTAGTGACCACAGTCCAGAAGTCAGAAGTCCTAAGCTTCGGAAGGGCAGAACACAGCTCCCCAAAACTGCAAATTTTGTTCCTGCGATCTTCTTCCTCTTGAGCAGCAACAGAAAGCTCTATCGCTTTTCTCAGTGACGCTGCCTCGAGTCGGGCCTTCTTTTCTGCAGGAGCTTCTCGCGAAGATGGTGGCTGAGAGAGATATTTCGGGCAGCCGGGAAACACACTCGGGACAGCAGCTGGCTTCAGGCGGACACGCTGCAGCGGAACTTCGATAACGTTTCCAGTGTTCTCGTCCGTGTACGTTGCAATCCTGACGAAGTCACTCGTTTGAAAGTGTTTTTCACACACCTAAAAACAAAGTAAAACCACAAGTCCATTAGGTTTGGGCGACAGGCTTACAAAATTCGGCAAGCGAAATAACTGGGAAATAAAACTCCGCAAGCGAAGTAATAAGAAAGTGAAGAAAAAGTCCCCTCTCCGAAGCAAGCCATAAAAAAAATGTCGTGTGAAGCACAATACCAAGGAAAAGGAGCAGCGCAAAAGCATGCAACCACAAGAGAAGAAAGGACAAGACACGGCACAAAACGCGAAAACAGCGCTCGTGTCTTGTCCTTTCTTGCGTGGTTGCATGCTTTTGCGCTGCTCCTTTTCCTTGGTTCAAAATGCACTAACTAGGCTAAAAAGAAGTTTTACTGAAGCAAAAAGCTTAAGGCAAGCATCCTGAAAAACAGCACCAAAAGCGACGCTTACCACAGTGTGCTTGGTTGGCACAAAATCTTCGCGAGAAATAGCCTTTGTCCATGCTGCCCTTTGCGTCTCGTTGGCAGGAAACTTGTAGACGCGGACACTCGGACCACCATCATAATTTGATCTGCAACCTGGGGTGCAGCAGCAGCCAGGCATTTCAGAACTGAGGCTACGCAGGTTCAAACACGCAAACGAAGCCTCTGCAGTTGAAAAAGCTTGCACAGTTCTTGAGCTCTTCCGTGAAAACGCGACACATTCAAGTCAGCTAGCACCATGACCATGGCTGCGTTCCAATAGTCCCAAGTAGACGGCTACTTAGACGTCTAGCCGGACAGCCGCCATCTTGAGACGCGTTCCATTTCTCGGCGAAGCAGTCTCATAAGACTGCTTCGCCGAAGTCCACATCGATGCAGGCTAACTTGCTGTCTAAAGATGGCGGAGCTGATGTACGCGGATGAGCGAGTCGTGCTCTTGCGGGCGTCGGACTGTACACGGAGTATAGGAAAGGAAAAATGTGAGTCATTCCATTATGTTATTTGGTACGCAAACTTGTGGCTAATTAATCTTCGTGGACGTGCGATTCCTAGCAGTGAATCGCGCAGGAGAAAATCGTGCACTTGAGAGCTTTGCTACAGCAGCGGACGCTGTAGGTCTGTTTACGTGATCCGGCATCTGACGATGCCGGATCCTAATACCTTGATTTTAGAGAATACTCGTCGCTGTCGTTGGTTTCCTCGACGGGCGTTAAGACTGCTGGCGTGACGGTTAACAAATGTGTTCTTCTCTTGCTGTGTTAGTGGCATCAACTCTTTAGCGTGCATTATTTTTTATCTCTACACTCTCAGAACAAATACACCGGCATGTTGCGAATTGATTTTAGTCTTTGCAGGATTAAAGATCGCTGCTGTATTTAGGTCTCTCGCTGTCTCCGAGTGCCACGTACGGCAGACAGCAGGTTTAATGTCACGTATGTGTTTTCCTGTTGCAGTGTATATTAGCCGTATCGCATTTCGCGCATATTGATTACAGTCTTTCGTATTCTTTCTTATGTTTACAGGGCCGTTTGGACGAGCACGTTCGAGGAGCATGTACAGTTTAGCATCAATGATAAAAGAATAATCGCATAACTCTTTAGCGTCGTCTTTGGAGAGCGGCCCCGTCTGCTACAAGTAGACTAACCGATAGGCACATCCACCAGTCCGGTTTACGCGCAAAGTCATTGCAGAAGAAATGTGTAAACTTGTTGAAAACACGTTTTTAATTATCGTTATTGCTCAGTTTGTGAAAAATAGTAGTACAACTGTTCATAAGCTTTAGTTGCATTATTATGCCGCGAGGCGGCGTGAGCAGTAGACAAGTTCCAATACATGGACATGTAGACTGCTTCCTAGACGTCACACTAGACGTCTAGAGTATTGGAACGCAGCCCATGTGCGTACTGGTTGTCTCAGTGTTCGCAACCAACTTAGGATGCGGACTGGCATTAGCTTTCAAGCGCAAGTAGAGTTTGATATTAAACATTGTTAAAGCCGCAGTTGACAGCAAGAATGCAAGGCTTAACACATTTATTTTTGCAATATTTCAAACTATAAACTCGTTAATATAAGCGTGGCAAAAATAAGAAAAGAGCTTTCTTGAGTTTTATTTGAAGCGACAAGAAAATAGCCAAGTTCGAGCCAAGCCAGGATAATTCCAAATCCGATCGAGGGAACAGAATTTTTCCGCTTAGTCAGTTTTCTCCCAGATGGCGCCACGTCAACCTGCTGCGCGCTGCATCTCTTAGCAGTGACGTAGACGCTTGGCGAGGAGGTCATGCGGGGGCCTTGTAAAGTTATCTAGGTGGTATTGGGCCGAGCGAGTGGGGCCGGCGGAGGAGCGCCGCCGTTTTGTCGTGCGAGAGAGGGAAAGGCGCGAAGACGCGGAAGTTCAAATTTCCTCTGCGTACAACTCAGCTTCCACAAAATGCATTAAAATATATCTGGCTGGAGGATAATTATGAACCGTCGTCTTATAACATCCAAGACATATCGCACCTGTATTGAGGTCCCCTTTCTGGGCCTTTGAGAGTAACGGAGGGGGGTCCAAAAGAATTAAGGCAAGGGTAGCAGGGAGCGGCAGAAAGTTGGGTGGGTGGATGAGACCAAGATGACTGCGGGGATAGGCTGGCCGCAGCTGGCGAAGGACAGGGTTAATTGAAGAGACACGGGAGAGGTCTTTGCCCTTCAGTGGGCGCAGTCAGGCTGATGATGATGATGATGATGATGATGATTTTTTTACGGGCTGTAACATTTGTGCTCTAATGAACCATGACAAGCGTCAGCCCTTACCTTCGGCATTTTGGTAAAGAAGCTTGTTATTTTCCAGAGATGCACCTTGGCGCTTCCTTGCCTTCAAACCGTGCTCTTCTCTCGTCAAGAAAGCGTACCAGCGACAAGAAAGGCCCGTGCAAACGACGAACCATGCCGTTGTCGCATAAACACCTTCTCTTCATAGGCGGCGCGCACGCCGCTCTCATCAGACCTATAAATCATTATTAGCTGCTTGAAAATTCATCGTCATGTTTCTCACATAGCCAGCTGTGATGAGCTTGGCGAACAGTTCAGGCAGCAAAACTGGTATTTAAACACATGGTAGTTTTTCGGGCTAACAGGCGAAAAATCTTCGCTCCACTCCATTTCTAAAAACATAAATGGGATGTTCTCCTCCTCTGTCATAACATATTAGCAAACGCACGTTTCCACCTAGGAAACAACAATAAAAGAACAAAACAAGCGCACCTGAACTGCTGAACGCGGCCTTGCGCAAGTTTGCTCGAGAACCACTTTCCAATCAAAAGGTCCGGCGGTGCTTCACTTTTTGCTAGACAAGTGGCGCTCCCTTTTCCGTGCAAATCAGAGGGTACAGGGTCATATGGGATGGGCGTCGTTCGAAAGCAGAGAAGCTAGCAGTAAGATAGCATTTCAGGAGCGATTGAAAAAATGGGGGAAGAGCAGTGGGCTAGGAAAGTTTTCAGATGCCTGTACATAAGGAATGTTGACACGAAATAGAGAAAGCGAACTAGAAAATTGACAAGCAAATATCTGGACTGTAGTAGGGGGGGGCGCAACTCAGAAATTACTGGTTAAGAAAAAAGTTGAAGAAACAGAGAGAGCTCTGTGGAAAACGGATGCTGACGAAATCGGCACTGGGAACATACAAGATCTTTAAGCCGGAAAATGCCAAAGAAAATATCTATGATAATTGTAGGGGAAGTTCTTTGTTGTTTGAGGCCAGGACGGGAGTTTTGCGGAGTAGGATATATAGAGTCAGGTACCACGTAATAGACACGTTGTGCGTTGCGTGCGGAGAGGAGGAGGAAACGGCTGAACACTTGATAGTTTCCTGTAAAGGGCTTCCCCCTACAGCGGAAAGCAGTGGGGCTGATTTATCCCAGGCATTGGGGTTAAGGACAGTGAAGGGAAAGTAGATTTTAAGCGGGTAGAAGTAATCAAGCGAAGGTTGTCTGATTGATGGCTAAAATCAAGACAAGAGAAAAATTTCATAAGTCATGGCTAGGTGGCTTGAGCCACCACCCGATTCAAAGGGTTCAGGCTTATCCATCCATCCATCCATCCATCCATCAATCCGTCCGTCCGTCCGTCCGTCCGTCCGTCCGTCCGTCCGTCCGTCCGTCCGTCCGTCCGTCCGTCCGTCCGTCCGTCCGTCCGTCCATCCATCCATCCATCCATCCATCCATCCATCCATCCATCGGTGCGGACGATTGTTTCGGGGCTCTTCGGATTACGCGTGGTGGCCGGAACAGGACGGACGGACGACTGTGAGAGCGCCGTAACTACGACAAATAGATGAGTTTTTTCCTTTAATATTTTGAGAGTTTATATTTAGGCTAGTTTAAACGTAGGCTAGTTAGGTGAAGTGCGAGCGAAATAGCAGGTCAGAGACCTGACGGCCGGGTCTATTTTGGCTGGCAGCTATAGATTTGCAGGGCTCATTTGTGAGTTAACTAGTTTAGACAGGTAGTTAGCATTCCATTTATAGGTGACCAGCTTTTGCGGTAGGCAGAATTTTATTTGAGCACGTGGTTGCAAGTGTTTTTTTCTAGCATTTTTTGGTAGCACTAATAGAGTACTGCTAACACGGTAAAGCAACTGAAGGTTAAATGCAAGGAGTGTGAGGCGTCGATGATTTTGAAGAAAACGCGGTTCTAATCTGTAGAGGATGCCGAAGGCGCGGATTTTATGTGCAAATGCTGCGTATTAAGTGCACGGCGGGACAGGGCTGACGAAACGAACACCAGCCTAGCGTTACGTATCGATGCTCTAGAAGAGCTACAGGTAGAGAGGGCAGAGGAGCGCAAACTCCAAGAGCAGCTTAGTGATTTGTTGGACGCAAAAATGGCTGGCACCGTCATGCGAGGTCACATTGGCGGACATTAGAGAGCCAGCCACGTGGATGGGACTTGCACTGGCATGGACAGCAATAAAAAAGTAGGTCAGGCGGGTTCAGACAGGAACAGCTAGCACACGTGGCAGCTAGGAAGTCTGGAGGAGATGCAGAGGAGGGAAACACGCTGCCGCAAGGAATGAAGTCATAGTCACTGATAAGAGGCAGCATAATCTGGAAGTTAGGAGGGAGTACGAGAATACCCTAGTACTTATCAGTGGAGACTCAAACATGAGGAGATGCAAAAAAACCGTAATGGAGGGTGTAAAGGGAGATTTTGGGGCATTCCCAGGCAGGACAATGGACGCAGTACTGAGAGAGACAAAAAGCGAACGTTCTGAGAATGTTGCAGAGCGTAATTTGGTAGTGGTAGCGGTGGAGCTAAATGATGTCCTGAATGGTGAAGCCGCAAAAGTAGTGCAAAAATTAGCGGAGGGAATTGACGATTTAAGGGCGATAGCACAGCAAGTGCAGATCGTGGTGTGCACAGTGCCGGAGGTGCAAGGAAAGAACAGAGAAGTTGCCAGCGACGTTGAGGCTGTTAATCGACAGATATGGAAGTTAAGCCAAGAGAAAGGCTTTTAAGTGGCAGGCATAAACAAGAAAGTGCATAGAGCAGGCTTTGGCGGAGTCTTTACACGATATGGCATACATTTGAATGGAAGGCTAGGTGCCGAGACCGGCTGGCGCCTGGCAGGCCGGGCAGTAGGTTTTTTGGGGGATCCACTGCGGCCCAGGGCGCAGGGGTAGGTAGAAGCAAAGTGGAATGTGGCTAGAAATAGAACAGCAGTTAAAGGACGAGGCAGTAGGTGTACACGCGCTGTGCGGGACACATCTCAGGGATCTAGAAGATCCACCATTGTTTATCGATGGCTACTTCTGCGAAGGGAGCAACAGAACAACAACGGAGAGGAAGGGAGGAGGGCTAGGTATGCTGATACATCAAGGAACAAATTGGCAAAGAATAAAGTCAACTTGCGTAGAACATGTCTGGGTATCGGGTACAATTGCCGGTAAAACGACATGGCTAGGAGTAGGTTATTTAGGGACAGGGGACAAATGCTTGCAAGAAAACAAGGATCTTTTTAAGAGTCTCAATGACGACATAAAGCAGTTTGGAGAAGGCGCCAACATTATTCGGCTGGGTGCAGTGGCGTGTCAGAAATTTTGTTTCGGGGGGTCTCATGTTGCAGCGCGGCCTCCTCATAGAATTTGTGGAAGGATCAAACGCAACAATAGTAACTGCATGGCCATTGCCATTTACAATGTCATTGTGTATCAGATAACGCTACGCATTATCTAGACAAGTAAAATATGTATTTTTAAAAATAAAAGAATATATTCGTATGTCTTAAAAAACGTGGCAGACATGATTAAAAAACATAAAACTGAGCAGGGGACAAGACACAGGAGAGAAGCAAACAGGACGAGCTCGTCCTATTTGCTTCTCTTCTGTGTCTTGTCGCCTGCTCAGTTTTATGTCTTGTAATTATGTCATACGAACTACCCTCTTATCGTTCACTCGCGGCAGACATAAGTGATACCAGTGCTTCCGTGTTCTTGCGTATTTAATAAGTAAAGAAAATATCACACGAAGTCTAGCACTACATCGGTCCGGAACCAGCAAAGCAGTGCATGCCACTGATATGAAAAACGTAAAGGACATGAAATGAGCAAGTAGAGGACAAATATTTTAATGAATGTTTGTCGTTCAAGAACCTTTACATTTTTGTACATATGCAACAGCCAGGGAGAAATCTAAATGGCACTGTCCTTCGTTCCAGTGTACTGCGCAGCAGCAGCTGTCACCGGTCATTTATTGCGAGTAATTGCACCGAAATTTTAGTCGCAACAGCGACCCATCGATAGGCCCTTGAAAGTTTGTGCTCGGATGGGAGCCCTTACGCTGCATTACTCCAGGTGCATGGGCGTTGCCACGAAATCCAACACGAGTTAGCAATGTTCGCGCCAAAATGTCTTTTCTAGTCTGAAAAAGACACCGTAGGTGACAAAACCCAGAATAACTTCCGGCGTCGGTGGGTTTTTTTTTTTTTTGCTCAGCGTTGCGTGACAGTTCGCAAAAATTTCGGGGGGGGGGGGAGGCTGAAGCCCCATAAGCCCCCCCCCCCCCCCGGCTACACCCCTGGTTGGGTGACAGGAATGGCCCCATCGAGGATCTGGATGGATACACAGATTGTAAAGGGAAGTTGATGCTAGACTTCTGCGAGCGACACCACCTAGCTATTATAAATAGAGGAACTAAGTGTGAGGGATAAATCACGTGGGAATCCCGTAACAGGCAAACGACCATTGACTACTGCTTAATGTCGCAGGGAATGTATATCAACCTCGCAATAATGGAAATAGACGAAGAGGGGAAGTACAGCCTTGGAAGTGATCATAAGCGTATTAGAATACAGTTGGGAGCCCTGCTCAAAAAAGTAATGCGGGGAAGTATAAATGAGTACGGAAAATTAAATGACGAACAGGTAGTGCAAATAGCGGCCGGCATAGAGGAAGCAATAAACATCCCATGAAAAGTGGGATATAATCAGTTAGATCTACTAATTAGAACAAAATAAAAGAAGTAAACGGAGTAAACTGCTGGAGAGGAAACAGGAAGCCACGAAGTTGGTGGAATAAGGAAATTCGTGATGTAATAAGAACACAGCACACTACTAATACAGCACACACAGCACAGCACAGCGCAGCACAGTAATAAGAGCACAGCACAGTAATAAGCACAGCGTCACGAACAACCAGCGGAACCATCCAGGCACAGATCAGAGACCGCGTTCGGTCAAGAGCACGCACGAGCGAACGAGCGTTCGGCGCTCGAGCTTCGCAGTGTTCGGCGCTTCTCGTCGTCTTCTTCGTTGAGCGCCAGCCTCTGAAGATTCTAAAGCCTGTGTCCAGTCTTACAATTCCCCCCGGGCGAAAGGGCGCCAACCTGGCGGCCTAGGGTGATGTGACGACGGCGAGGTCGTAGTAAGGTTTGAGGCGGGTCGTGTGGACAACTTCGCGGCCTCGGCGGCGATGATCAGGGGATGGCGTAAGAGGTTCGATGAGGTAATCGACGGGGGATGTCTGCTGAAGAATACGGTAGGGTCCCTGGTACTTGCTAACAAGTTTGGAGGAAAGGCCGGGACCCGAGGAGGGTACCCAGAGCCAGACCAAAGAGTCAGGAAGGTAAGCGGGAGGAAGTGCAGGGGGATCACGGGTGCTTTTCTGCTGCTGCTGGGCGTGAGAAGTGAAGGACCGGGCAAGCTGTCGGCATTCTTCGGCATAAGTTGTGGCTTGAGAAAGAGTTGTAAATTCGGAAGCATCAGGGCGGTAAGGTAGAATGGTGTTCATTGTGCAAGAAGGCTCATGGCCGTACAGCAGAAAGTACGGAGAGAAGCCGGTGGTGGCTTGAGCAGCGGAGATATAAGCGTATGTGACAAAAGGGAGAACGCGGTCCCAGTTACAATAATCGGAAGCAACATACATGGCCAGCATGTCGCCGAGGGTGCGATTAAAACGCTAAACCATGCCATTTGTCTGGGGATGGTAGGCGGAGCTGGTGCGTTGAACAATGTTGCATCCCTGAAGGAAAGCTTCTACAACTTCTGAGAGGAAGGCCGGACCTCTATCACTGAGCAGCTCTTTGGGTGCACCATGGCGAAGAATGATGCGATGAAGAGTGAAGGATGCAATGTCGTGGGCTGCAGCGGATGGTAAAGGCGATGTTTCAGCGTAATGTGTAAGGTGGTCGATGGCAACGATGATCCAGCGGTTCCCGTTTGATGTGCTGGGAAGAGGGCCGTAGAGGTCGATGCCAACACGCTCGAAGGGCTGTACTGGGCAAGGCAGCGGCTGCATAGGAGCGGCGGGTCGGCGAGGTGGATGTTTTCGTCGCTGGCATGCGGTGCAGGACTGAACGAACTGGCGCACGTAACGGGACATCCCACGCCAGTAGTTCCGCTGTCGTAGACGGGTGAAAGCCTTAAAGAATCCGGCATGGGCACACTGGGGATCATCGTGGTAGGAAGAGCAAATCAAGGAGCGCAGATGTGTCGGAATGACGAGAAGCCACTTGCGACCATCCGGGAGATAGTTGCGGCGGTAAAGGAGCTCGTCTCGGATGGCGAAATGGTGGGACTGACGACGGAGAGCACGGGAAGGAGGTCGAGACGATTGGCCAGATAGGAGATCAAAAAGGCAAGTGATCCACGGGTCTTTGCGTTGCTCGGAAGCCATATCAGCGAACTCAAACTTCAAAGAAGGCAGGGCGGATATACAAGGCGCTGCTTCAGATGGTACAGGGGAACGTGAGAGGGCGTCAGCATCGGCATGTTTGCGGCTGGAACAATAGATAACGCGAATGTCATACTCTTGGAGTCGCAGAGCCCATCGCGCCAGTCGACCAGAGGGATCTTTCAAAGAGGACAGCCAGCAGAGGGCGTGGTGATCGGTGACAACGTCAAAAGGGCGCCCGTACAGGTAGGGGCGAAATTTGACGATCGCGCAAAGGATGGCTAAACACTCCTTCTCGGTGACAGAAAAGTTGGATTCAACTTTAGTGAGTGTCCGGCTAGCGTAAGCAACAACGTATTCGTCAAAGCCTTGTTTGCGTTGAGCGAGTACTGCAATGAGGCCGACGCCGCTGGCATCGGTGTGGAGTTCCGTCGGAGAACGAGGGCCGAAGTGACGCAGAATTGGTGGAGTGGTGAGGAGGCGACGGAGTGTCGTAAACGCTTCATCACAGGCTGGCGACCAGGCCGAAAGGTCGTGGCTGGAAAGGAGCTTGTTCAGGGGGTCGACGATAGTGGCAAAATTTGCGGACAAAGCGGCGGAAGTAGGAGCAGAGGCCTACGAAGCTGCGGAGGTCTTTTACAGAAGTGGCTTTGGAAATTCGACCACAGCTCGCAACTTGGCCGGATCCGGGAGAACGCCATCCTTCGACACGACATGTCCGAGAATGGTGAGATGCCGAGCTCCGAAGCGGCACTTTTTCAAATTAAGTTGGAGGCCAGCGGCGGCCAGGCAGCGAAGAACAGTCTCGAGGCGCTGGAGGTGAGACGGAAAGTCCGGGGAAAAGATTACAACGTCGTCTAGATAACAAAGGCATGTGTGCCATTTGAGCCCTCGTAGTATGTTGTCCATCATGCGCTCGAATGTGGCGGGTGCATTGCAGAGGCCGAAGGGCATGACATTAAATTCATAGATCCCGTCGGGTATGACGAATGCAGTTTTTGGGCGATCGGCCTCCGCCATCGGCACCTGCCCTTTACCGGAGCGCAAGTCCAATGAAGAAAAGAACTCAGAGCCCTGCAGGCAGTCAAGGGCATCGTCGATACGGGGGAGAGGGTAAACGTCCTTGCGTGTAATCTTATTCAGACGACGGCAGTCCACGCAGAAACGGATGAAACCGTCTTTTTTCTTGACCAGAACCACTGGCGATGCCCACGGGCTGTGCGACGGTTGTCACACGTGACGCTAGAGCATGTCGGCCACCTGGGCGTCAATGATGCTGCGCTCAGCGGCTGACACGCGGTACGGACGTTGGCGCAAAAGGGGCATGGGTTCCAGTGTCAATACAGTGGGTAACGGTGGTGGTGCGCCCCAAGGAAGGTTGCTGGTAGTCAAACGAAGCTTGAAAACACTCCAGAACGGCGACAAGCTGGTCTCGTTGGGTAGGCGTCAGGGCGGCGTCGACGGAACGGTGAAAAATATCTACATACGACTGATTCGTGATGGGAAAAGCCGTAATGGCGCTGACGTGAAGGCCGGCCGCGCTATCGACGAGGGGGTATGCGGAGGCGGGATCGAGAACGGCAACGCTACCAAGCGATTGGCCACGGAGTAAAGTGGTAGGGCAGGAGAACGGGTTGGCCACATAAATAGCGCTGGAGCCACGAACAATTGTCAGCACAGCATGAGGCAGCAAAACAGACTTCTTATCAGCGCATCGTAAAGAGGGGGTATAAGTCACAGTTGTATCTGAGAGCACAGCACAAGAAAGAGGGACCAGCACTGAAGAGAAAGGTGGAACGTCTGTGTCCTCTGAGACGACCACAGTAGCGGCAGCAGCACCGGTTACGTCCAAGGGGGCGTCACTGTAGGGCGACAGGTCAAGCTGAGCACGGGCGCAGTCAATAACGGCGTGATGTGAGGAGAGGAAGTCCCAACCAAGGATAACGTCGTGAGAGGAGCAGGCGAGGACGATGAACTCGATTGTGTAGGGAACGTTCCCGATGAGCAGGCGGGCGGTTCAGGCGGCTAACGGTTGAATGCCCTGAGCGCTGGCCGTGCGGAGAGAAACGGAAGGAAGGGGCGTCGTCACTTTTTTGAGTGCGACAGAGGGTGTGACTGAGAACCGAAACGGCTGAGCCAGTGTCAACAAGTGCTTCGACGGCGACTCCCTCAACGAAAACGGTAATAATCTTGGCAGGCGCAGAAACAGGTCTTGAGTGAGCCGGTGGTGACGCAGTTCTTGCCTCCGGAACTGCGGTGGTTAGTTTTCCACGTGGACGGCGGGTTGGCGACGGAGCATTGGAGAATGGGAACGACGGCCAGGAGACGGCGAGCGGTGGGAGCGGGGATGATAACTAGGAGAAGAATCCGGAGGCGGCAAGTGTGACGAAGGCGAGGAAGACGGCGGAAGGTCGTACGTCGGCTAACGCCTATAATCGTAGGGACGGTAGTCACGACTGTGACACAAACGAGCCACGTGATCAGCGACGCCATAGGCATAGCAAATAGGGCGGTTGTCTTGTGTGCGCCAGGGGTTGAGTGGCTGCGGCTGTGATCGGGGGCGGGCAACCGGACGGTAAGGTCGGGTTGCAGGTCACTGGGGTTCTAACTGCCGGGTAGGTGGCCTGTGACAGGGGCAGCAGGTGAGGGCCGCGACCGCACCACGGTATCGGCGTACGTCAGAGGAGCCGCGATCAGGGGTGGCTGAGAAGGAGGTGGCAGGACTTCAGCGACCTGCTCATCGATAACACGCTGTAGGTTGGGAGCGAGGGACGGCGCAGGCGTAGGTGGGCAGGTAGACAAGGATAGCTGGCGTGTTACTTCCTCACGTACAAACTGCTGGATGCTCTGGAGGAGCGACTGTTGGTCCAGAGGACCGTCCCCTGGGAGAGCCAAGTTGCAAAGTGCGGCGTCCTGAAAGCCTGCACGCCGGGTAGAAAGGCGCTGTTTGCGCAGCTCATCGAAGCTTTGGCAGTAGCCGATGACACCGGAGACAGTCTGGGGATCTTTGGCGACGAGCATCTGGAAGGCATCATCCTCAATGCCTTTCATAATGTGTCTGATCTTGTCGGCCTCGCTCATAGAAGGGTTGACACGCTTGCAGAGGTCGACGACATCTTCTATACAACTGGTGAAGTTTTCACCGGTTTGCTGGGCCCGACTTCTCAAGCGTTGCTCGGCGCGAAGCTTTCGCACTGCGGGACGGCCAAAGACTTCTGTCAGACTGGTTTTTAGAGCTGCCCAGCTTGAGATGTCAGCCTCGTGGTTTCGAAACCAGAGATTGGCTAGGTCGCTCAGATAAAAGATAACATTGGTGAGCTTGACGCCATCGTCCCACTTGTTGTATGCGCTTACGCGTTCATAGGAGGCCAACCAATCCTCCACATCCGTGCCATCTGTGCCGCTGAAGATGGTCGGGTCACGCTGCCGCGCGGCGCCGGAACAGAAGACAGCCGACGGAAGCGGTGAAGCGGTTTGGGTGACGGTCTCAGGCATTGCAGAGGTGGTAGGCAATGCGTGGGTGCGAAGCTCCAGGGCGAGGGATCGTTGGCACCTCCACCACTTGTAATAAGAACACAGCACACACAGCACAGCACAGTAATAAGAGCACAGCACAGTAATAAGCACAGTGTCACGAACAACCAGCGGAACCGTCCAGGCACAGATCAGAGACCGCGTTCGGTCCAGAGCACGCACGAGCGACAGAGCGTTCGGCGCTCGAGCTTCGCAGTGTTCGGCGCTTCTCGTCGTCTTCTTCGTTGAGCGCAAGCCTCTGAAGATTCTAAAGCCCGTGTCCAGTCTTACAGGGAGGCCATCGAACGACGGTTGGCATCACAGGAACACAGAGAAGCAAAGAGGGCGCAGTTATCTGAAGAGGAAATAGGCCAAAAATGGGAATCATATCGATAAAAGAAACAGTAAGTGAAGGTCCTCGTCCAGGCTAAAATAAGCAGGCCTCTGATCGCTGGCTAGCTTAAGTTTGCGATGCAACAAAAGGTGGGCCAAGAAAATTCTGGAACCATATATAATCCTTCTGAGTAAAGCGAATCACAGAAAGCAGGAACAGATTAACGATGCTGAGGGAAAATGTTTAGAGCGAGATGACGCTGTGAACTACATTTCATCAGTTATTGCTGAGTCATATAAGAAAGACGATAGGATAATCGCCCCAAATGAGGGAGCAACACAGGATTGCACAATAGTAAACAGCTTAGAACATAGCAATCTTAACTGGAAAAAGGCGGCAGCAAATATTCCAGAATGCATGTCCGCAGCGATAGACGAAATTCCAATAAAGTTAATCCTTGAACTTGGCCCAATAGGCAAGGAAACACTGATAAAGAATTGGAGGCAGCTATAACAAATAAGCAAATTCCGCACAGCTGGAAACAGAGTAAAATGAATTTGTTTTATAAAGGGAAAGGCGATAAGACGAACATAAAATCCTTCCGACCGATTACGATACCATCGCTTATATACAGGCAGGCGATACAGGCGGTGAAATTAAAAATGCATTCATGGCTAGAAAGTAATAGAGTACTCGGAGAACTTCAGAACGGGTTAAGAAGGGGTAGGTACTTAGATGATGCACTGTTCGTGCTTACCCACTGCATAGAAATAGCTAAGGCGGAAAACAGACCTCTGTATTTGGCCTTCCTGGACATAAGCGGGGCATACGAGAACACGAGCAGGGAACTCCATTGGAACATATTAAAAGATGAAGGTATCGGTCATGAGGTAATTGATTTTCTAGAGGAAATATATCGAGAAAATGAAGTTGAAACAACATGGGAAGAAATAATGAGTACAATAACTGTCGAGGTACATAAAGGATTAAGGCAAGGTTGTCCTCTATCACCTCTGCTGTTCATGCTTTTTTATGATAAGTATGGAAAGAAGACTACAAGGAAACAATCTAGGTTATAATCTGTCGTAAAGATTAGGTGGAAACGTTGCTGAGCAACGACTACCGGGTTTAATGTATGTGGACGACATTGTACTGTTAGCAGATAGCCAGGAAGATTTGCAAACTACGGTTAATTGCTGTGGAGACGAAGGAGACACTCTAGGTTGTAGTGTTAGTGCAAGTAAGTCAGGTGTGATGATTTCCTACATTACAACTGATCAGGAGATTACAATACAAGGTCATGAAATACCGCGAGTGGCCGAATAGAAATATCTGGGGGTGTGGGCAGACGACGAGCAGATATGTACGCGGAAAAGCACGAGCAGTCTCTTATAGCAAAAGGGCGAACAGATGCTGGGATAACGAAACATAGAGCACTGTGGGGGTACAAGAGGTATGAAGTACAGAGGTATTTGGAAACGAATAACGGTGCCGGGGCTTACTTTTCGGAATGCGGTTCTGTGCTTAAGGGCAGAAGTTCAGTCGTGATTAGAAGTAAATCAGTGAACTGTTGGAAGATTAGCACAAGGTGCCCACGGGAAAACCACAAACGAGGCAGTACAGGGGGATATGGGTTGGGCATCGTTCTAAGCCCGGGAAGCTCAGCGTAAAATTCTATATGAAGAACGACTGAGGAAATTGGGCGATAACAGGTGGGCAGCTAAGGTATTTAAATACCTATACAGAAAGAGCGTTGACTAACACTAGCGGAAAAGAACTCGGACACGGAAGGTAAAAATTGGATAAATTCAATAGAAAAGAAACACTGTAGAACTATATCGGTACTGGAAAAGTCAGATGAAGAAGAAAGCGTTTTATGATAACTCAAGAGGCAGTGCCCTACTCTTTGAAGCTAGGTGAGGGTGTCTTAGAACGCGCCGCTACAAAAAGAAATTTAACAAAGATGAAATACATGACAGTATAACTTCATAGCAGACATCCAATCTGTTCGCAGCTCTCCAGTGGGATGACGATGAGTAGCCGGAGCTCCCTGAGCACACCTGGCATGATCCTTCAGCTCAGCAGCCTTCTAACGATACTGTGCGAAAAGAACGCCTCGGAAAACAGCCAACAAAGCAGCGCAGTGTGCGCGAACTACCGCAGGACGATATGGCCGCAGTCGACGAACAAATCGCAAGTCTTTTAGCGGAGGTCACCAAGCTCCGGCAACACCGTGAACTGCTCGCTCGACGTAGTCGTGCAGCGGAAGCATCCGCCACATCTATAAATAGCGCAGCAACATCGCCTTCCTGCCGCCCACCAGTGTCATTTCCTGCCGCCTCTTTCCAGATTACCGCAATGCCACTGGACAACTCGGCGACTTCTTTGCTCCGGTTCATGGTCAACCAGTTGTTCAACCTGACGTCTGTGATTCTCAGCGCTTGGGCTAGTAAGCAGAAATGGGAAGTTCCAGTCGTGCTGGTGTGCTGCAGTGGAACTGCTGAGGCAATTCCACGAAGGTGGGAGAGCTCAAGACCCGACTACAAATTCGCAAGCTCCAGGTATGGGCTATGTTGCTACAGGAAACAAACGCCTTGCCATCGATTCAAGGCTTCAGTGCCTACATGTCTCCTTCAATGATAGAACGTCGTGTACAAACTGCTGCTCCCCTGGGAAAGGCGGCGGTGTATGTGGACTCACGTTTTTCGCATGTACGCATTGCTCTCGAAAACTGGTACACATCGTACCAAGAAGTAGTGGCAGTGGCTGCGAAATTTAAGAAGGGAACCGTTGTGGTCGTTTCATTTTATGTTAGACCAGCCGGTGGTGCTTCCTCCTGTATTGATCTTGGCTGGTTAATAAGTGATAAGTGTGCGCCGGCAGTATTCCGGGTGTCCGACTTTAGTCGGAGGTGACTTTAACGCCCCTCACCAGGATTGGGGTACCCCACTTCGAGCCCTCGTGGCAGGCGTGTGCGCGACACCTTCACGGATGCCCAATTTGTGCTGCTTGACCATCCTGCGACAGTAACATGGCCAGTGCGTCAAAGTCGCCGTGCTTCCTATACTTGACGTGGTGGTCGGGTCCGGGTACTACCTCCTGGCACATGGAGCCAGACTGCTGGGGAAGTGATCATCACCCTATCATCATCGGTCTTCACACCTCACATTTCCGACCTTTACGCTACAAATGTTCTGTGATCAACTGGGACAGTTTTCGCTCCTGTCTTGACCATCTCTCCTCAGATTCTTCGCCAATTCTTGTTGAGCGCATACAAACAGCGCTCAACGGTGCTACGGCTACCACCTGGACTGATGTTGGTCGATCGGCTCCAGACCTCGCCCTTCTTAACTTGTGGGCGGCACGCCGTTAAGCCGAGCTGGCTGCTACTCGAGACCCTACTTCGTCGCAGGCATGTGCGCGACTGCACTATCTTATAGCTAAGGCACGCAAATATGAACGCGACCTCTCTCGACGGCAGTGGCTTGCGTAGTGCGAACAACTTTCTGCAAAATCCTCGACTTCCTCTCTCTGGAGAGCATTCCGTACAATGGAACACGGTCGCCGTTCGACTGACGCAGCAGCAACCGCATGCTTCGCGGCTAACTTGCCGCCAGATTTTACCAAAGAAGCAGCGCGAAAGTTTTTCCCAAAATACGATGCTGTGCCTTCTTCAGTCGCTAGTTTAAATATGGCAGGCATCCCAGCGCATGTATATCAAATGGCGTCTGGTGTCGACACAGATGGAATTGCGTGTCCGCTCTCTATGCCTGAGTTGCTGGCTGCAATAGATGATACGAAACGGAAAACAGCGCCCGGCCCGGACAATATTCAGTACGAGGTGTACAAGAACCTGAGTAGCGCTGCACTCCCTCAACTACTAGACACCATAAACAAAGTATAGCTGGATAGCGTCGTACCCGAGAGCTGGAAATTCGCTGTCGTGATTCCTATCCCGTAACCAGGAAAGCCTCCGACAGGCCTTGCAAACTTGCGACCTTTCTCTTACTCCTACGCTGTGCAAGCTGGAGGAGAAAACGCTAGCCACACGATTGTCGTGGTGGCTAGAGCAGCACAGTTTTTATCACCCCGTACAAATTGGCTTTCGTCCATATATTGGTACAGAGGATGGGTTGGCTGTCTTGGCATCTGCAGTTTTGTCATCTACTCGCAGCCGCAATGTGCGAACCGTTTTAGCAATGGACGTTGAAAAGGCATATGACAACATCAGTCATGCAGCCATTCTGAACTCCATTGACATGCTTCGTCTCCCTCTGAGAGTGCGTAGTTTTGTCGAATCATTTTTGGAAGCAGAAAATTTGCAATACTCCTCAGCGGCGAAGCGGTCGGATCATTCATTCCGCTCTGCAGCATGCCCCAGGGATCAGTATTGTCGCCGACGTTATTTAATATTGCTTTCATCCCACTGGCTTGGCGCTTACATGACATCCGTGGCATAAAATTTCTTCAGTACGCTGATGACATCACGGTGTGGAGTACTCACCAAGATCTCCGTACTCAGGAGCATGCCCTTCAATCTGCCTTGGATGTTACCTCTAATTACTCATCATCCATCGGACTTCAGCTATTGGTGCGTAAAACAACATACACGTCAGTCGCCAGCCGCTGGGGATGCCGTAAACTTGCCGCAAGTCCAATCCGTCTTAGTCTATCAGGCACCCCACTACAGGAAAGTCCGAGTGAAACAATCCTTGGCTTAATGATTCACCAATTAGGATCACCGACTGCATCGCTGTTTTGTCGTCGTGCTGTTTTTTTTTTCCTGCGCTCTTCTGTCGTCGTGCTGTTTTGTCGCTGTGCCGTTCTGCCGCTGTGCCGTTTTGTCCGGCGTTCCGTTTTGACGCGTGCTGTTTTTTCCCTGCGCTGTTTTGCCGCCATGCTGTTTTTTCCCTGCGCTATTTAGTCGCTGCGCTGTTTTTGCCCTGCGCTATTTTGTCACTGCGCTGTTTTTTGTGCGCTATTTTGTCGCACGCTGTTCTGTCGTGTGCTGTTCTTTCGTGTCCCCCTCAATACCATTGATGAGATGGTGCAGCAGCGCCATGATGCGCGCAGCCTTAAGGCCAGTCTATCGCACTCCACGCATGCACTGAGGACTTATGCAAAGTCACACTCCATTCCTAGCCGCCAACGCCAGTTCTTCCCCCATGGAAGTTTTGTACTGCTCAGCGACAACAATCCAACAGATAATCGCCGACCAACATCTGCTAATTCGACATCGTTGCTTCACCAGAAATTTGAGGAACAAGATGCTTGCCTGCCTGAAGGATCCATTGTTGTCTACGTAGACGCAACCATACAAGACTGCAAAGCAACAACACCTATCTACTGCCCGTGCAGACCTGCCCTGAATCAAACCTCTTGGTTTCAGCTTACGGAGCCCCCTTCGTCCTTTTGCGCTGAGCTCGTTGCAGTTCAAGAAGCACTCTGCTCCATGGCCGACATAAGTATGCTCCCTGCGGCCCGCGTTGTCATCCGCACTGACGCCCTTCAAGTTGTCCGGTTGCTACGCTGTGTTAGCCGCTGTCCAACGATATGCCAGGACATCCACCGGCACGCGGCCCGCATCCCGCAGCCAGTATGTATTGAGTGGGTCCCACCGGTTCTGCTGACCGCTCAAAGTCAGGCAGACGTAGCGACCCGCATTGCGAATCCAGACTCATCACTGCCTCGGCTCCTTCATTTCGACAATTTTACCCTCCTTTCATCAAGAAAGAACTACTCCGGCGCCGCACACGTGCTCTCATCCCTCCGTGTGCGGTAACCCTTCCCCGCGGTCTTACCCGTGCAGAGGAGGTTGCGCTTAGGAGGATCCGGGTCGGGGTTGCCCTCATACCAGCCGTCACTCGGAAGTGGCCTCAGTACCGAGATTTGTTTCCTCGACCAGGGTGTCCGATTGAAGCCGACATTCATCACTTGCCGTGGGACTGCCCAGCTCTCAAGCCTACAAGGATCCGGCACCTGAATGTAGCGGGTGTTTCACCAAGCAACCCTGCTTCATACATTGCCTGGACGCAGGGACCGTACCATCGTTCTCTACTGGAGTTCATCAAATCAGCCAGCCTTTTTCCATTCATTTAATCACTACTACATATTTCATCACACCTTCACCCATTATTGATGCCCTGCGGTCATAAATTTCGCTATAAAAAAACAAAGAAGATGACTCATGTGCTGTGTGTGGTAAATCTGTAGAAGCAATCGAACACCTCATACTAAAATCTGATGGTATCCATCTCGATGTCAATGCAGGCACAGTCACTCTTCCTGAAGCCCGAGGGTTTAGAGATAACAATAGTCATGTAAATAAATCTGCGGTGGAAATTAGCAAAAAGCGATTGGAAGATTGGTGGCTCAAAAGCAGAGAGGAGACGTAAGGCTTAAGGTTAAAAGTGCACGAAGACGTATCTAAATAATATGGCGAATTTTAATAACTTACAACACAGTTAAACAAAAATAAAGGAGAAAAAAGCTGGGCGTGGTGGCAACTGCCATCACCCCATTGCAGAGGGGACGCTCCGTCCGTCCGTCCGTCCGTCCGTCCGTCCGTCCGTCCGTCCGTCCGTCCGTCCATCCGTCCGTCCGTCCGTCCGTCCGTCCATCCATCCATCCATCCATCCATCCATCCATCCATCCATCCATCCATCCATCCATCCATCCATCCATTCCGAGCACGTGCCGGCTGTGAGAGCTGAAGAAGCAGACGAAGAGCGACCTGCAAGCTGCTTGCTGCCTGGCGTTGCCTTTCGACTTCCGTCCGCGGTGAGACATGAGCCGCACGGGCCTTTAGCGGTGAGTTCTGAACGCACGGTAGAGCGCGCATCGTCAATGTAATCAGTGAGTCTTGTCCTGCAGCACTTCTGAAAAATAAGGAACGCCTCTCCGTGGCTTCGTTTAGTGCCCTGCGTGGGCCGGGGGAAAGGAACACATGACTCACAATACCTGCCCAAACCTTGTTCGGGATGTATTGCCGCAGACGATCCAGCGTTGTATTTTGTTGGCTGCTGTTGTACAGCATGCATTCCTGTGGAGCTTCGCGGCAGCTCGAGTAAAAGGCCTTCACAAAATCCTGCTCGGAGACCGATAGCTCTAACAGCTTCAAACACATGACGCGATGAACTTTTTTATTTATGGTTTATGTGGGTTTAACGTCCAAAAGCAACTCGGGCTATAAAGGGACGCCGCAGTGAAGACTTCCGGTAATTTCCACCACTTCCGGCCCTTTCCGTGCAATGACATCGCACGGAACACGGACCGCTAGAATTTCCCCTCCATTGAAATTCGGTGGGGTTCGAAGCCGCGTCTTTCTGGCCAGCAGCCGAGCACCATAACCACTGAGCCACCGCAGCGGCGCGAGGAGCTGTTACATGAGGCGTACGGTGCAGCGCATATTGAAACGCGAGCCCAATCATGAGGCTGCTATAATGAAACCAAGAGTACTGCACAGTCTGCAACCACCGAAGTGCGTTTCTCCCGTCCTTTATGATCCTTTCCGACGTCTGCATGCAATGTTGCAAAGCGTTGGTCCCATAAAATACTGCTTTACTTTTTTTATGAGGATAGCGCGCTTAGCTTTCCCGCATTGGTTTCACAATGCGCCCTAGCAACACTATTCCCGCAGTTAAGAACACGGGATTGGCAGTGTACTTCTCTTCTGTTTGCTGCATATTTAAGACCCATTTTCGCAGGAAGTACAAAACGTACCACATTCAAGCCTTTTTTATAAACACGATAACAAAACTCACGTTCTGGAGAGAATCCGGCGTCAGCGTTGTGAGTGAAAAGGCAGGTGGCCCCCTTTTCACCTAGGTCACATGACTTTGTATGCCGTCATCACAACCTGCCTACCTTGGCAGGTAAATCAATGACTGGTCGCGAGAAGTCGCTCCCTCCATGGGTCTCACAAGCCCCGCCGGTGGCTGTGGGCAGCGGGGCATCGCTTAACCGCTGCACCACTGCACCATGAGTGGTATGAGAACTCCCCGCAATCTATGAATGCAAAGCAGAGAATAACCGTGGCTACCAAATGATACGCAAAAAGGGCCCCATGCCTCTGAAGGGACCCACCCTTAACGCTATCGTCATCCCCTTAACCCGGGCTCTGAAACACCTTCTGAGGAGAGCACATCAAGTAGCTAAATCGCTTAATAGTGTTGTCGTGAGCAACTGAGCCAAATAATACACTTCTAGACACAGCGGAGAACCCACAATCACGCTCGAAAGTTGGATAGCCCCTTCTGGTGACTTATTCATTTTCGAACCCTCCTCCATCGCACGCTCCTGCGTAAGCCAGTCAGGAGATGGCTATTGGTCCGATTCTTTTTGACGTCAGGCAGCTACCGTGGCCGCGACGAGTCAGCCTCGTCGGTCCGGTGGGTCAGGAGCTCCGGGGGGATTTCCTGCACGCATCGGATGTGAGGCAGGCTGAGGAGCGCTGACTTTCCAGTGTGCAAAAAAAAAAGTGACGAGAGGAAGACGTTAACTCGGGCCTCAAGCCATGATGCTATCACTGAATGGGAGCGCTGCACGTAATCTGTTAATTGGGAAATGTGTATTATAAGCAAGGCCTTCTTTTGTGCGCGCTCCCAGAAAGCGTGGTTCTGTTTATTGTTGGCACTGGATTCGCCGTGGAGGCACTTCTTAAGAAGCTTTAGTTGTGTTAGCCGCTCGAAAACTGTCTATACCGTGAATGAACTGATTTGGATAGCATTCGTGCACTAAAGGCTCTTTATAGTCATCTGCCTCCTGCACGTCTTGTCGGGGTGTTTCGAACAGAGCCCGTGGCAGTGGTCGTGGTCCATATACGGCATGTGAAAACGTGTGGCCCATTCAGCCTTACGCATCTTTTCTATGCCTGCAACCGAAAACAACCTAAAAGCTTTCAAAATACCCACATAGGGATGACGAAATCACGCGCCGCTCCTGACACGAGATGGAAAAGCACAGAGCCAAACGTGTCAGCGTCTAATGTAACATAATAAAAAAAACAATAGCGCTATACGGACGAGGACGAAGAGAGACTGGCGCGCTTCCTTTCTTATCTCGTTCTTTTTTACAACGCAAGGAAACCAGCCAGCCCAACTTTCCGCCCTGACTTCGACGTATATCGATCGTTCCAATACGAATGGGAACAGCCTGTTTGCCCAAAAAGACGATTTTTTGCTGTTTTTCCGGTACAGATGAAAATGACTTTTGGAAAACAAGAAAGTGCGCCATTGTCACGCATAATTATGGAGTGATCACTGAGTGCTCGAATTTTGTCCCCTTTTATTTTGGAGGGACCTGTAGCTTCTTTTTACGCCTCACTGCCTTTTGCTGGGCTTAGAAACACCACCAATTTCGCTTTTGACAGAAAACTTAAGCAGAAATTCAAGCAAAGGCAAGCTCCAAAGCTAACAGGCAAACCGGGCAGTTCTGGCTCAACTATGGGACATAAAATGCGTGCGGATCATTGGCTGGTGTAAGGTAGGTTTCGGCACGCGATATTGATAGAAAATTGGGGTTTTTTTTCAGTTTTGTCTTACCCAGCGTCCTTAATTGAAAGGAGACCTGCGCAGCGATTACGGCAGCATTTTTTAAGACTGTTTTTTGTGAACTTTTACGGCTAATAATCATGCTACATAAAGAGCATTCGGTTTCTCTTCCTACTCTGCATAATCCCTCTCTCTCTGCCACAGCCGTCATTGAGCTGCGAAGACAATGAGAAGGCGTGCCCTCCTGTTCTGGCCCTCCTGGTGTGCGCCACCGCGACCGCGCGTGGCGCCGTGGTGATCGTCGCAGTGTTCGTGCTGTCTTACATGCTGTCCTCGGGAGCAGGCGCTTCCACACGACCTCAGTACATCGTCAATCTCGCCTGTTTGAACCAGGACTACTTTCAGATCGAAGGGCTGCTCACTGCAACCCTAAACACCAGCGTCGATCCGTGCCACGACTTCAAGGCCTGCGTCACTTCGCGCTCTTTGCCCGACCAGTCTGGCCCGGTGTCGAGCAGTGGAGGTACAAGTGGCACGTCAAGTACCTCTGGATGCGCAGCATCGCCGACGAGATTCGGCAGGGCCACCGCCTCCCTGCTCCGCTTGGCAGCCTGGTCACCTCGTCGTTCCGGGCCTGCGCAAAGAGGAGCCAGGAGAACGCTGACGAGACGCGCCGGTTGTTCAGGCAGCTCATGTGCAACCTGAGCGTGCCGTGGCCCGAGGTGCCGCCCAGAGACGTGGACCCATTCGAAGTCCACCTCAATCTGTGCGTCCGCTGGAACATGACACTCCGGTTCGACGTGCAGCTCCTTGCTAGCAACCTGATCGGGGGCCGAAAGACGGTTTACATCGGCCCCAGCGTGTACGCCAAGTTCTGGGCCAGTCAGTACCGCTTGATGCACAGCGCCTCCGCGGTGCAGAGGTACATTGTCCATTACTTGGCGTACTTCTACGACGATAATGCATGCAGCAAGGCCGACATTATCGATTACAACGCAGTATTCAACTTCACAAAGCGCGTGGTGTTCTTGCTGGCGAACGTCTACAAGGGCCCGGCCTCGACATTCTTCACGTTTGATTCGACTGCGAAGGCGCTTGGTCAACCAACGGATCGGTCGCTGTCGTTGATCAACGGACACTTCTACCCGGAGGTCATGTTCCTGCACGAACACATAGTCATCGAGAAGAAAAGGGGCACGACTGCCACTTCGCGCAACATCGTCGCCAACCACGACCCCACAGTGGTCCTCAGTCACCTCGGCTGGCGGTGCTCCAGATATACGCACCCATAGCGGATGCAGTTTTTTAACCAGAGGTACGGCAGCGAGGAAGTGGCGGATCTTCTGCGGCCGGCTCTTCTGCGAGACCAAGGTGGAGAGCTCTTTCAAGATCTTCCTCCTCTCCAGCTTCGCCTCGCTGTTCTTTCCGCAGCAGGTGCGGCAACGCATCGACGAACTCTTCGACAACGTCCGTAACATGACGGCCATCTAGTACGAAGAGTCGCACTTACCGCTACAGGCGAAGGCTCGAGTGATGGAGGTGATCCGAGGAATGCGTATCAACCTGTGGCCGAGCGCCAAGTACCGGTCACCCGCGGAACTCGAACTTGTCTACACCTCGTACTTCACCAACAAGACGACCACTCTGGACCATTCAATCACCGAACGCCGGGCCAACGCCGAACTAATCGGAAGCGATGCGTACTTCGAGGACAAGCAGCTTCCGCACTCGCTCGCCAAGGACTCGGTCTACTACGACAGCCTGTTGAACACCGTCTCCATGTCGCTGCTGGTCGCTCGCAGGCTGTTCTACTACCACAATGGTATCCGGGCGGTAAACTACGGGGGTTTGGGAGCTGCCTTCGCCAAGTCCGTGCTCTAAGGGCTCACCAACGAGCCCTAATTATGAAACGTGGGCGCCACAGAGGAGAATGGCACAAGTGACGGGACTTCACGACCATGTGGCCTCCACCTTGGCAACCCGAGTTTCCTGCCAGCCTTTCGGGCGTTTCAGACGCACAGGCGCGACGCGCCCAGTGTCCGCGGCCTCTCGCCTAAGAGCTGTTCTTCATCAGCTACTGCCACACGCAGAGTCGCCTTCTGCCGGCCTTCGACTGCAACGCGGTGGTGCGCGGAGCGCTGAGTTTTGCGTCCGCGTTTCGCTGTAAGCATTGGGTCCCGCATGAATCCCTGACGCAGTGGACTGGTCGCCTACACCGCTGGCGGTCTTGCTTTGGATTGGTTTTAGTCCGTGCGATAATTACCAGTGACACCCACATTTGCCCCTCGTTACTGGCACCGGCGCTTAGGGCATACTACGAGGATCGTTCTTTTTATTTATTTTAAGTAGACATCCCCAGATGTGTGTTTACGTATGAAACTAAACTGCGATTTTCATGCCGCACACTCTGCTCCAATTTGTTTTCTGTTGAAAGCGCAGCCATAGAATTGGAATCGGTAAATGGGGTATGGAACGTAATATTCCACAGATATAGCTGAAAATGGCTTTCTGCTGATATACGTAATCAGGAGCTGCCGTCCGTTGCATATACCGCATGCTCAAGTTCCGCAGTCCTGCAAAAGTTGCGAAAAATGCCATTTTCGCTCTTCGCTTCGCTGCTTTGCCTTCGTCGACACATATGCACTTCAATGGTTTTACGGAAGCTGACTGAAACGAAACTGCCTCTGCTAACGCCAAACATTTAGTGACTTTCACCATTTGGCAAACAAAGACTGCTGGTTTAAATGCGTTGATTGTTAGCGGCTCATCTGAACTCGAGATAACGTCTTTGCTTGTATTATGCTTTTTTCTCTACAACCCTGGAGGCGGGAAAAGTTTTGTCGATCTTTGGACGAGCTAATCGTTTACCTCTCGTGGCGACTTCCACGTAGATGGGTTCTACTGAAGTCATCGACAAGTTTTTAAAATGGAAAAAATGAACATTGTTTTCTTGCTGACTTGAGACCATCGTCTGCCTCATATCAGTTCACCTGCATCACGATTGCATGGAAACTGAACTTAGAACGTATTTTTTAACCCGAGAGCGTTAGTACCGCCACGTCGGAAAAAAATTGTCCTGCGTTGGCACCGGCGTGTGCGACCGTTTAAAGCCGGAGCAACCGGCCGCTCCAGCAACCTAGGTCGGCCACGTAGGTCACGTGACCTTGTGGCGTCATCACAACCTGCCCACCAGATTGTAAGCAAAGTAACCACCGTGGCAGTCAAATGACTGACCGCGGGTCGCACAAGCGCCCCGGTGGCAGCACCCGCCATCGCAAGGCAGTAGCGCATCGCTTAACCGCTGCACCATTGTGGCAAGTGTGGTATGAGGATTCCCGGGGATCTGTGATGTAAAGTCGGGAATTCCCAATTCCGCATATGTGGGCATTAAACCATGATTGATATCGCGTCATAGCGGAGCTTACATATGTCCTCCTTAGTTTTTTTTTATTTGTTCCTTGCCGAGCGATGGTGAAAGTTTCAAACATGACAATTCAGTTTAAATATTTTCGCCGATTAAGAAAAACCAGAGAGGCTGACATGCGCTTTTTTCACCTGCAAATAAGTGTTACGTCGGCAATTACCTAGGACCACGGGGGAAGTGTCTTTAAACTTCATCGTTTAAAGACACTTCCCCCGTGGTCCTATTGCCAGCTCACGGACCATCGCCCCACTGTTTCCCCGTCGGTATCCGCAGCGTATCTGCCTGATGGGTGCATATTATACACGGATGCATCACATGCTGCAGAGAGGGAAGTTACTGCTGTGTATAGTCCATCTCATCCGCATCTCAACTCTCGCGCGACGTATACTGCGGATACGTGCACTCCCCTGGCATTGGAACTTCAAGCCATTTACAATGCCATTGCTTCCCTTCCGCTCGTTCCAACATTCAATACAGTTCACATTTACACCGACTCCCGCGCCGCCCTTAAACAGCTTAAGGCTGTTCGACGAACGTTCCAGATCTCACAATCTATTCATGTGCTCTGCGCAAAGTATCCATGTCCTGTGCGCATACACTGGATTCGCGGCCATGCCTAGGATCCACATAACATTCAAGCGGATGCTATCACTTATCTTCATACATTAGACGATCCGCCACCTTCCCCTCTTCCCCCAGATCCGTTCCTGTCCCACGTTTCCGATTCCGAAGTTCTGCGCCAGCGAACACGCGCTCTAATTCCTCTGTGTTCGCACCCTCTCCCCCGTAGTCTTACTCGGCAGGAGGAGGTATCCGTGCGCCGGATTCGGGCAGGGGCGGCTCTGACACCATCTGCCCGTCATCGGTGGCGTGCCAAAGATCTGCCACTACCTGACAGGTGCCCTCACTGTGGCGCTGCACCGGACATATGTGATATGCGGCACTTGTGGACGTGCCCAGCGACGGCTGCTATCAGAAAACGGCTCCTCAGGGAGGTGGGCCTGCGGTGGAACCGCGAAAGTGACTTCGTGAAGTGGACAATGGACAACCGTTTCATTAGCAACCTCTGCGACTACCTCAGCGCAACGGTTCTTCACTCCTTCTTTTAACTTTCAATCCCGTGCATTCCTTTCCCCCCTTTCCTTTTTCAACTTATGCCTCATGGCACACTTCTCGAATAAAAAAAAAATTACCTAGCGCCGCCATGCAAACGATGTGGGCCGTCAGGTGGCGGGCGGCTACAGTGGCTGGATGGCAATGATTGGGGATGGCAAAGCCCCCAATGCATGGCGATTAAGCAGAATGAAGATGATATTGTAACCTGCAACGCAAAGGAGAATCACCAGAGCAGAGACGAAAAACTGCGGCGTTCCCTAAGTGGTTCTAGCGCGTGAGCGACAGGCAACCAACTTCTGACTCTACTAATGCATGCGCTAGTTCTGCTTCTACAGTGGTACGTATCACAGCCCCCTCTTCTGCAGCATCGACACGATGCGGCTAGGAGGAGCGAAAGGGTAGGACACAGCTGCAGTGAACCGCTGTTCAGTCAGGTAGGCCTGTCGTGGTAAGGCTTCTTGCGAACAACGTGCACGACTTCGGTTCGGTGCGACCGGCGCGATGAGCAAGCCGCGGGGCGGGAAAGGGGGACAAAGCTGACATAAACAACTGCCGTCCCATAACAGGGTGGTGATGCAGATTATAAACCACAGACTGCAGGCTTGAATGGAGAACGAGGGGGTGCTAAGGGAGCTACAGAATGGGTTCCGGAAACAAAGGATGTTGGAGGACAATCTATTTTCATTGACTCAGTGTATAGAGATTGCTGAAAAGGAACACCGGAGGCCCCTATGGCTGGCATTTCTGTATATCAGGGGAGCCTACGAGAACGTTATTCAAGAGGATTTGTGGGATATACTGGGGAAAATTGAATATGGAAGATGGAGTAATTAATCTTTTAAAAGATATATATGAAGGTAACAGGGTGCTTATAAAATGGGGAAAATGTATCAGGGCCTATAGAGATACAGCGGGGGCTTAGGCAAGGATGTCCTCTGTCTCCTTTCTTGTTCATGTTGTTCCATCCATTCATCCATCCGTCCGTCCGTCCATCCGTTATCCGTCCGTCCGTTATCCGTCCGTCCGTCCGTCCGTCCATGCATACATCCATCCATCCGTCCGTCCATCCGCCCGTCCACGGATAAGCAGCTTGGCCGGAACTGCCAATGTTCATGATTCGGTCATTTTGGCACCGTGTATCCGTGTCTATAAAATTAGTTTGGCATTTGTAACAGCTGGCGACGCGGATGGGATCTACACTCCGCACCTGAGAATGTCGGGGTAATTGCGGCGGCACCGGCTTCACCTGACAGCCAGTAGTTGCAGAGCTTCCTCGGATTGCTTAATTCTTACCAGAGTTTTCTGCCGATTTTGTCGAACGGTGCTACACGCATTCCACATTTTAATCAAGAAATGAATCTCATGGCACTAGCAACAAGAAGTAGCATTTGCGAAAAGTAAGCAGTCAATGACACCTGCAGGCGTGTTGATTTATTAGAACACCAAGTTACCCCTGTCAGTTATGACCCCAGTTACGATCCCAAGTTACTGCCGTATGACATTAGAAATGTGCTGAGACATCGGTTGAAGTCGGTGGGGTTTTTTTTTTTTTGGACGTCCCCTAAATGCCAATTACGGGCAGTGCATAGGGGGTTGAAAAAAATCCTATAAAGCTATCCTAACACATAGCATTGTGAACCACAAAACAAGAAAACTTGTGCAAAACGCGTTCCGATTAACTAAGTACAGAAGTGAATAAAGAGGAGGGTTGAAACGTGCACTCAACAAGGTATTCTAGAATCCTTGGTACAAGTAGAAAAGAACACAATTCTGACACAGTCTGTTAAAAGAGTGTAGACACCTAATTTTGGTGACACGTTTACATCCTTACACAGGTGTGCAAGACATTACTATGCATGGATCACCACGTAGTATTTGCCTATGATGGGTAAATAATTTGCATTCAAATTTTTTTCTCTTATGCTCTTTTGGTTTCAGTTTCAGCCTCTCTGCGACGTCAGGGTTGCGTTTAGGTCTCGTGAGGCAAACAAAAATTTCAATATAATCGCTGCTTCTTCATTCATTGTCATTCCAGCTATCGCGGCAGGCTGGATTTAGCGTCTTAGCGAATTAAATCGACGAAGCAGCGACTATATCGCAGTTTCTTCATGGCTCGCGTGATCCGAACGAAACTTTGACGTCACAGCTGCGTTCGGCTGTTGAAACCGAAACAACATGAGAGAGAAATTCCATTATAAATTTTTGAGCTGTAGTAGGCGACTACCACGTGGTAATCCATATATGCTAATGCCTTACGCGTCACTACAACGAAGAACACACTCAAGAAAAAATTAGGCCTCTGTACTCCTTTAAGAGTGAGCACGCGATGAGCACCTCGTTTGCTTGCAAAAGCGCCGCAATGGTACTCGAACACACTTCCTGCTGGTAGCTTATTCCAATGGTAAACGGCAAATGACGTACATACATGTCTGGTACCATCGAGCGATCTTGGGCTGTACCTTAAAGGTCTAAACGGGGAGACATGCGATGGGCCAGTTTGATATCGGATTCTGTGTATGGCGAAGGATTGTTATAAAATCTGCAAAAGTGAGATAGCAGAGAAACAAGTCTTCGCTTTTCAAGTAAGCATACATTTAAAGAAGATTTAATATTTTAATGCTGGAGTAGCGACAGTACTTCCTCGTGGTAAACCTAGCGACCTTATTCTGCAGGGATCCGAGCTTTCCGGTGAGGTATGCTTGATGCGGGTTCCACATGATATCGGCGCCGAAAATACTATATGCTGAGTGTTTGGTCGCCTGACTGAAAGTTACGTCTAAATAAACGTATAGGGTCTTAGACGCTTTGGTGGTTATGCAGTCAATGTGTTTTTGTCATGTCAAGTCTGAATAAATGTGAACTCCTAGCTATCTTACTTCAGGAATGGCCACGTTATTGATAGAATAAGAGGAGGGCTCAGTGACTCCAGTCGTTGTAAATGGCATAGCTCACTATGTTGGAAGCGTTTATCTTCATTTGCAATCATTCGCACCACTTAGAGGTTTCGGCAAGGTCCAACTACAAAGTATAATTAGTATCATGAGAGTCAGTGATCTTTCTGTAAACTACACAGTCTTCGGCAAAGAGTGCAATAGTAGAAGTAGGTTTGTTGTTGCTTATATATGATTGTTGTTGCTTAATATAAAGATGACCGGACAAAGCAATCTTGAGGTAGGCCTTACATGGGTTAGCGCGGAGCAAGATCCATTGGCAGGAACCAAATTCTGTCCACTAGTTAAAAAGTTTACAGTCCTGTTCAAAACATTCCTGTTTATGCTAAGATTAGTCTGTTTCACTGCAAGACGAGTGCGAGCAACATTTTCGAACGTTTTCGCCAATACGACATCAATTCTTGTTAGGTGATGTACACCGTTGTGAAAGTCGGCTATGGGTTCAAATAACTGTGACTCGCAGCAACAATCACGCAAGAACCCGTGCTCGTTTTGAAAAATGAGGTTGTGGTGATGCAGGTACAGTCGTGCCCCGTTAATATGGACATTTTGGCTCCCAAGGGAAACTACACATAAATCGAGTCGTCCTTATATTACGAAAAACAAAAAATGTTAAAGAACACTTTCTGATAAGATATGCTTCTGCGAGTACTGGCCGGTAGTGAAGTGGAAATTAGATTACTTTTTTTAAGGTCGAAGTGCGCATTATCCTAGTAGCCATTATATTTTAACATATAACCAACAATTCTGGACAAAAGCATTTTTGTACGGGAAAGAGTTTATGAACAATTTTTTTCATATGGTATAAAATTTCACTATAAGAATCAATATATCCGTAGATTGCCCGACGACAGTCTTGCATTTTTTTCTGTCAGAAGATCGTAAAAAGCTTTCCCAATTTGTTTGCTATGGCATATATGTCCTAATTGTTCGAGGAGATCGATGGAAATTAACACTTTGAAAGATTTTGCTGCATATCTGAAGAATGGGTCATTAGCTTCAATATTTCCAGAACAGTATCTTACAATTTCCCAATTTTCAATTTTTTTTTTACATGTAGTGTGCTGCCGTGTGGTGCACTATAGTCGTCGATGAGACGCGTAATGGTGGATCATGGTGTGATGGCGTATCTCTATACTGGATGGTTCTACGTAAGATGGAACAAAGGGTGGGTGGTCGACCTCTTAAATTAACTTCAAGTATTTATATATTGTTTTCTCATGTCTCGAAGCAAGAGTTTCGCAATTGGTTTTGCCCCGCAAATTTTTTTCCCTATACTGAAAATTATTATTGACGAAGCGGTGGAGTTCCACGTTTACATGTTGTGCCATTTCGGCTAGCTTTGGCTGTGAATTGTATAAAATATATTAATGTTAGGTACGTGAAAATTGTGTGAGTAAAGATGTGGATGGTTTTATTCGTGCTCAGTTATTTTTATCCGTCTGAAAGGTATAGATTTTTTAACTTAAAATTTGTCGAATTCCGCCTTGGTAATGTTTTTCTCTCTATTTTGCAGGTATTTACCTCAAAAAGGGCTCGCGGCAGAGCGACAGTAATTATTCGTTATGTTCTATGCAAACTGATCTATCAAACTGATGAAGTTCATATTTATGTGGCTTTTCAATAAAGAGATATGATGACGCTAACTTCAAGAAGGCACGCAACAATGGAAACTTTTGACGGCAATACAATGAAATAAATATTTTTTTTAACTTTTTCCGCAAATGTCAGCTTTAACAATCATTAAAAATATGCTGCATAATTTTGTTTCTTTGGTATTTACGGCCCCTCTAATGAGACCCTTGCGCAAGGATTGGCAAACCATAATAATAGAGGAGCGCGTATCTAAACAGGACAACAGGAGGAACACAGAACGACATGAGCGCTAACCACAGCATGAAATGGGAAAGAGCGTTCAGGTCAGCTGATACAGGCTATACACTCAGCCTTTCGCTGGTTGCCATAGATTTAGATAGGTGAGCTCTTTTTCTGAAAGTGCCAGTGATGCCACGCTCACACACTTGTTGCTCGCACGTGAAATATTCAGAACTTCAATAATATTTCTGACAAGCTTATCATTGTGGCGGTTGATAATTTGGCTCCTTTTAAAAAGGGGCATGCACGGCATTGGAAGGCCCCGTTTCTTAGACTGGATCTTCCATTGGCGGCAGTGCTGGCTCAGGTGGCCCGATTTGCTCTCATTAACATTGTAGTCATGTTCTTTTAACCTGCTATTTACACATCTACCTGTTTGCCTAATATACTAATGACCACAAGACAACAGTACACGATAGATAACACCATCTTCACAAGTGACAAACTGTTTCTGATGGTCAATTAAACATCTTTTTTTTTTCTTTCGTTACCGCACGGATTTGTCTTCTTGCAAAGCATAGACAGTTTTATAGGCGCTGAAAATACAACTTCAACGCCTGCTCGTTTTCCTATTTTCTTAAGGTTGTGGGAGGTCTGATGAATGTAAGGGACGACAGCTACTTTCTGTGAAACGGGATACACAGGAAAACTTGTTCCAGTTGTCGTTTTGTTAGTGTGTAGCGCGTTATTCACACCAAATGTACAACCAACTAGCGCGCATTGCTGCCTTGCTTAATTAACCGTGTCCGACAGGAGCCGGCCCCCTTAGGAAAGAGCTTGCCGCAGGTGTAGCCCGCGGTGCCGCACGAATCGCCTATGTGCCGCTTGCAATACGTACTGTTGCACCACAGTGCGGAATAACAGCGGACTTGCGTTTCCTCCCAGCCAGTTCCCACGGGTGGACACTGCAACGAGTGCCTCCACTTGTTACGTGCTGTACAACTTTTCCCATCTTTAATAAATGTGCCACGTATTGCGATGGCCACCGTCTGGTGAAGGGACGGACCTTAGGGGATTTAAGGAGCGTGCTGAGTGAGAATGAACGCTCTGGGCCTTGGCGACAGGGCTCATCCAATCGCTGGACGCATGAGCGCTTAATTTTTTGACTGTTCGGTTTTCTGCATAATGTAAATAAGTTTCTTCAATGTGCCAGTAAACCAGCTTGTTTTCGTTTCCCAAACTTCAAGTTCCATCTTTCCTCAGCCCGAAGGCTCCGACACGCCACCCAACGGAGCCAGGGTTCGAGGTAGCCCCGGCGTCCACGACACTTGCAAGGGGCTGTGTAGCGCCGGTGCTCCGCCATCGGTGATGTGTTTGAATGTAAGGGCCAGATATTCAGATTGGAAGTAGGCTTCCAAGAAGAGGAAGATAGCCCGGGAGAGAGTGCGCGGGCGGCCTGATCTGCGTGTTCGTTTGCCTGGAGTCCCTGGTGGCCGTGGGCACAAATCAGGTTACGTTGAGTTGGATCTAAGGATTGACAGCTAGACTGCAGTATGCGCTAGCCAAGCGGTGGAGCCCATCTCAGCTCATATTTCCGACAGGCCCCTCGCGGGTGATGTGTTTCGACTTGGGATTAGTTAGAGCCAGAGCAATGGCAATTTCCTCCGCGTGTGTTGCGTCGTAGGCTTGGAAAGTGAACCCGTTAACTGTGTTTTTGTTGTGTACAACTGCGGCCGTGTACAGCCCCCGTGGTGTGGGCCGGCAACGTCCACGTAATACACGTGCTTTTGGTGACCATAGTACAGAATCCACGTTCTAAATCAGTTAGGCTGGAGGGGAGCCCGGTGGGCACAATACTCCATAGCGGTTGTCGGATATTCACTTCCGACGGAAATTAGCCAGAACGGTACACAGTAAAAAAAAATTTTCCATCCTTAAAGGTATAACGCTAATGACTGCACCTTTTCCACACCCTTATTTTTTATTATTTTTTAAGGATGCGCTGAGCACGTTAGCACCTTTAGTGCACCCTTCAAAGGTGCACGGGTGCAAGAGCGTTGTAGCTCCTTCGGGTGCAAGGATACGGAAGGGTGTACTAGTGTTCTTTGACTTGTCGAACAACATTACAGTAGTTCAATAAAGCGCGCATTTAAAATGATGTGAGCTATTCGAGCTTTCCATCAAATGACGGCTGCAGCCTTAATGCGAGCAGCCATGACTGCGATTTGCGCTCCCATAATGTAATAATTAACTGAATCCTTTCAGCTAAAGTACAAAGCATCACTGAATCCAGAGTCCAAATAGGGACTCGCTGAAATGGCGTATATAAACTATAGGAGAAAGTATGCGCGTCATAACAAGTAAGTATTGCGAGCATCAGTGCATGGTGTCTTCTGTGTTGAACTCTGTCACCTCATAGCTTTGTATGAGTCATTCCAGGGACGCTTGTGCTTGTTTATGTTCCTCTGGCAAAGATACATGGCATATTATAGCATCGTGTTACTGTGCGAGCAGGTTTGCTGAAAGTTGGCCTCCTTTAGCATGCTTTCTTTTCTCTTTCTTGAATGTATTCAGAAAAAACACGCCGTGAACATCATGCGAACAACATAAATGTGTCTTCACAGCAAAAAGGTTCAGAAATGGCGTGAAAGACACATCTGGTATTATAATTATAGTTGGGGATTCCGTAGCTTTAGTGCACAGTTAGACATGTCATCGGCAATTTTTCGTAGAGAATGTCTTCCAACCAAGAGTGCACCCCTCCCCCTCCCGCCCCCCCCCCAAAAAAAAAAAACCATCAGCGTCTTTTAAAGCAGTCAAAACCTATGAAGCTCTAAAGCAGTCGGAAAAAGGGCGCAAGTTTAATGATTAATATGGGTGTGACAAGCATACTTTGCACCCTTTTGGGAGGGTGCAAGGGTGCGAGTTATATACACGGAAATGCACACCTAAAGGTGCAATTTTTTTTTACAGTGTACTAGTGTTTCGCTCTTACTTTGTTGCTCACGTGCGTCTCATGACGACAAGGTATACAGCCCTGAGCGAGTGTTTTGTGCTGATTACCTTTCCAAGCACAATGCGCTCATTGCAAAGAAGTCAAATTTTTGCAGTGTTACCGACCTAGACATGAACGTTCTGAAGCAACTTCTAATATCCGAAAGATCTGCGAGTGTTAGTTAAGAAGGACGACTTGTGCTACCCGTGCCTTCTCAACTTTTGCAATGAAATATCTTCACGGAACGCACAATTGAGCAATGACATTTTTACGCCCCCTGAAGAAGAAATCGACGCCATCAACCGGAGCATTGCGACCATCAACGTGTCCCCGTTGAAACCATCCGCCTTGTTGAAACCGCCAGTGCATATGAGGGACAGGCCTGATTACATCAACAGGAAACAAAGTGTGGGTAGAAGGTGGTAACTGAAAACATTCGCTGCAAGACACGCCTGGCGTACAGCAAATATGACGCATTCGGAAATTCAGCCAAAGTGCTCCTTGGGCGCGCAGTGGACTGAAAGCTTTCAGCTAGGGAACCTGCCCTGCTCAGGGGGCGTGCCTAAGTCTAAAACCCCTCAATGAAGCTAAAGTAACGCAAAGCTTTGAACTTTCCGGCTTCCCTGCTCAGGGGGCGTGCCTAAGTCTAAAACCCCTCAATGAAGCAAAAGTAACGCAAAGCTTTGAACTTTCCGGCTTCCCTCCTCTCCTAGCGCGCCACCGGATAATCGAGCCTCCCATTGGCCGAGGCGCCGTGGTCACGTGTTAGCACGCGCTTTTTTGCTCCGCAGCAGACGCCGGCGCCATTGTCGGGGGAAGGAATCGCGCTTCGTTGACTTTCTGTGTAACAGTTTTGGCGGGAAATGTTTTTCCATCTTTGACGGCGTCAACGCGTTGCGGCGATGCTGAGCTTCTGTTGCGCGTATGGATTCAACAACGAAGGAGGCAGTGGGAAAAGATTTTCTGTAATTCCGTCCGGAAAAGGCAACGCGGCTCGCCGAAAGGTTTGGCTGCACAGGATCGGCCGGGCAAACTTCGATAATGTGCTGTAAATACGGGGGAACCACAATGCGCATTTCCCAAAAATAAACAACCTTGGTTCACCGACAACCCCAGTCTTTTTGAAACGAATGGTTTCATCTCTTCATAAGCCACCCGCTCGGGCCATTGTCCCGTTACCACGTGAAGAACTCCCCGTAAGGTGTGGTCACGTGATATTTCTCGCGCAATATTCGAGTTTGTTACTGGAAAAGTCTCGCACCGAAGTGCGTAGCAAGCGGTTACTTCGTCGTCCTCTTCCTTCTCGCCACTCCCGGGCAGCGGTAGACGCGACAGACAGTCTGCCTCTACGTTGCTTTCCCCTGAACGATAGACTACATCGTAACGGTAGGCTGACAGCGTAATTGCCCACCTCTGCCAACGCGCAGCGGCAATGCTTGGTATTGCTGTTTTGGGACCGTGTATCGTCTGTAAGGGCTTGTGATCTGTTACCAAGCTGAACTGTCTGCCATAAATATAGTAATGGAACTTCTTAATTCCGAAGACTAAGGCTAGCGCTTCCCACTCTAACTGGCTATAGTTCCGTTCACTGGGCGATAATGTGCGTGATGCAAACATGATCGGCCGCCTGGAACCATCTTGTTCCACTTTCGATAAGACGGCACCCAGCCCATAGGATGAGGCATCGCACACTACCTGAAGCTGGGCTTCTGAATCGCAATGCACCGGCGCTTTTGTTAGGGCCTTTTTATCTTTTTAAACGCTATGTCGCACTGTTCATTCCGCACCCACGGCGCATTCTTGCACAGCAGCCGATTCAGTAGGAGTATGACTGTTGACAACTCTGGCAAACATTTTCCGTAGTATGTTACCATGCCCGTAAATGTTCTCAGCTGTTTTTTATCGGCTGGGAAGGGGGCTTCTAATACGGCCTTTACCTTCTCTGGTGATGCTGCAATTCCTTGTTTACTGGCCACATGACCCAGGAACTGCAATTCTGGTTTCAAAAATCCACACTTCTCTAGCATAATTCACACTCCCCTTTCGTGCAACCGGTTTAGTAACGCATCCAGGTTCACTAGGTGCTCTTTTTCGTTCCGGACAGTGACGAGAATATCATCTAGGTAGCATATTACACCTTTCAATCCCTTTAACATGTCCATTATCTTTCGAAAAATCGCCGGTGCACATGCCACAACAAAAGCTAAGCGATTTACTGCATACAGTCCTTTGTGCGTATTGAGGGTGAGGTACTCGCGCGAAACCTTATCCATCACGACTTGCTGATACGCTCTACTCAGGTCAATCTTCGAGAACACCTGCCCTTCCGAAAGTGTGGCCAATATTTCTGCGGTCTTGGGTAAGGGGTAGTTGTCAATGTTTAAGCAAGGGTTCAAAGAGCAAGCTTGCAATAATGGAAATAGACGAAGAGGGGAAGTACAGCCTGGGAAGTGATCGTAAGCGTATTAGTATACAGTTGGGATTCCTGCTTAAAAGACAAATGCGGGGAAGTCAAAAAGAAAACGCAAAATTAAATTACTAACAAATAGCTCTAATAGCGGCTGGCATAGAGGAAGCAATAGAGAAACGTCGCATGGAAAAGTGGGATTATCCTCAGAACTACTCATTAGTAAAAAATAAAAGAAGTAAAAGGAGTAAACCGCTGCAGAGTAAAGATAAAGCCCCGAAGTTGGTGGAATAAGGAAATTAGGGAGGCCACCGAACAACGACGGTTGGCATCACGGGAACACAGAGAAGCAAAGAGGGCGCAGTTATCTGAAGAGGAAATAGGCCAAAAATGGGATCTTATCGAAAAAAAGAAACAGCAAGTGCAGGTCCTCGTCCAGGCTAAAATAAAGCAGTCTTCTGATCGCTGGCTGGCTGAAGTTGGCGATGCAACTAAAGGAAAGGGGGGGGGGGGGGGGGGGGAAGAAAATTTTTTAACCATGTAAGCTGTCTGGGTAAAGCGAATCAAAGAAAGCAGGAACAGATTCACGATGCTTAGGCAAAATGTTTAGGGGAGATGATGCTGTGAACCACATTGCATCAGTTATAGCTGAGTCATTTAGGAAAGCCAATAGGATAATCGCCCCAAATGAGGGGGCAACACAGGATAGCACAATAGAAAACACCTTAGAACTGACAAATCTTAACTGGGAAAAGGCGGCAGCAAATATTCCAGAATGCATGTCCGCAGCGATAGACGAAATTCTAATAAAGTTAATCCTTGAACTTCCAACGAACCACTAAGAGCACTGAACTCGCACAGTACGCGGGCCTCTAGAATTTCTTCTCCATCGAAATTCGACCGCCGCAGACGGGATCGAACCTGCGTCTTTCGGGTCAGCAGCTGAGTGCCATAACCACTGAGCCACCGGGGCGGCTTGCATACTGTGAGGAAAATAAACGTACCGTGAACTGTGGACGTTTCAGCCTTTCGTCACTTTCGGAACCTTCGCAGTGCGGCGAAAAAAAAACAACAACAGATATGTGTAATGACCGACGCGTTAAACTAGTTCAAACGCGCGTTAAACCGATTGCCGCGCATAAACAGAACAGCCGGTATACGCTTGCATGTTAATTACAGTTAGTACCAGTTGATGCAAGCAAAAAACCAGTTGGTGCCTTAAAGTACAAAACAGTCTTGCTATTGTTACTTTCTACGCTCAGGACGCGTTCATACGCAGCCCGCACTGATCTTGTGGTGATGCTGTGCAACAAGCGATGTCGCAGCGCAAATGAGTGAACAAACGATGCAGGCATGCATGGCAAAAGTGTGTGTGTGTGTGGGGGGGGGGGGGGGGAGAGGAATTTGGAACCGGAAGTAGCTGGCAGACGATTTTCCCGTGGTTCTTTGTGCTCACTTCGGCAACGCACCTCACATGGCACCTCACCTAATTTGTTCACTTTAAATCAAAACTCTTCATAAGATTGCTATACAAAGCTCATAAATTTTATAAAAACGTCCTTTATGTTCTTTATTCGATCACGTGACTGCCATGTGACGAGCTGGCTAGCTTGTATTTCGCTGACGCAGATTTGAATCGGTCCGAGCGGAGAGACCGGCGAGGCGCTGTTGTCCCTGTCACGCTATCAACGCCTGAACGCTGTCCTGCGTGCCTGCTCTTTTCTGCGAGCGCTGCTTCCGTATTATTTTGTAGCTGTTGCGCCAATTGGTGTGCTGTAAAGTAATTTCATTGTCTTGTTTTGGCGTCGTTGCGCATTCTGACTGGTTGACCGCTGCTACTGCTCATTGTATTCGCGTGCTCTCTTCTCGTGCGGTCGCGCCGTTGTGCGTCCTTTGCTTTAAGTTCTTGTTTTAAGTTTGTTTTCATTGCTGTGATCTTTGTATCTGTCGCTGTCGTGCCCTCATTTGAATGGAAGGATCAAGTTCACCGCCTGCTGAATCACCAGCAGAAGATAAGCATCTGTGCCCTGTGTGCCATGCTAAATTTGCTTTTGAGAAATCCCAAAGAAGGCATGTGCGAAATAAGCATCCCGAAGCTGCGAGCTCATCGAATCGTGAGAAAACTTATGCGTGTGATCTCTGTTCTAATGTTTTTCTCCACCGTCGTGAATTGTTGCAGCATCACGAGCAGGAGCATGGGTTCGTGACGAGACGCAGCACTCTTGAGTTCTCTTCCAGGGCAGGTGAGAAAGGTGCACGTGTTCTTGGCGTTTTTGTTTGTGCACGCACGCTCAAAGGAATATATGTTAGCTTGTGTACAGACGAGCAGGTTTGCCTCGACCGCTCGCGCTGGGTTCTGCAGAGCATAAAGGTGTGGTTTTTGTAGAAAATTGGTTTAAAAAGGAAGCGTGAAGCATTTGTAACTGTTCAATGGCATCAAGCGGCGTCCTAAAGGGGCACACTGTTTGAGGCACAGCCTGTTTGCATGAGATTGTGGCTGCAGCTTTTAGCGGCGTTGCATATCTGGCTCTCGCTGTTTCAGGGAATCTCTGGTCATCTTATGATGACATGCATTCATAAGTTCATAAAATTTTCTCTTATGTCTTATTTATAACTCTTTGCTTTCTGGTTTGTGCTTGCTTGCATATAAAACTTGTACCAGCTTTTAGCAACGCTGTTCTTGTCACACTTATTGCAAGGTAACTATTACATTAGCAAGTGTACTCTACATAAGGTTCTAGGACCTGCATTTCCGGCAAAAGGAAGAGCAGTGCCATTGGCTCGCTTCGGTGCTAATGGCTCTAGTGTGCCACATTGCCACTTCACTGGCCATACTGGTGCCAGGTTTGAATGTCTTCTTTGTGATGGTGTGTGCGCTGACAGACGGACAAAAATATGTAGACAGGTCAAAAAAAGGTTGCTAAAGGCATTCCTGCATTAAAATGGGTTAGACAGCCACCTGCATAGCTTGGTTCGTACAGAAATATATGCGACATATGGAGGTCAAGGGTTTGGATTGCACAGGAAGCCTGTGACAGAGCCACCACTGTTGCTCATTGCTTCCCCAAAAGCCCAAAAGACACTGGTTTGATCCCAGCCGCAGCGGTCAATGGAGGCGAAATGCTAGAGGCCCTTGTAATGTGCAATACCATTGCACATTAAAGAACCCCATGTGGTCGAAGTTATCCGAGCCCTCTACTACAGCATCCCTCGTACACTAAGTCGCTTTGGGACGTTAGACCACGTAAAACCAGACCCAGCATATTGTTCTATTTTCTCTTTTTGTTGAATCATCTTTCATTCAGAAAATGATTGCACTTGTAATATACACGAGTATCTGTACCCATCTTCAGAGTAATAGCTTTGTTGATTATCAGCACGGCTTTAGATCCTGCATGTCTTGTGTTATGCAACCTAATGAATTCTCCGAAGGCGTATTCAGTTCAAATGATAAGTCCGCAGGGGGAATGCATTCTGCTTTATTTTCAGAATGCATTCGTTAAAGCTTGCTATGCTGCCTCTATTATAAATTATCACCTCTTCGCTTACCGCGTAATCTATACTTCTTTGGCTCTAAAACTGGTACACTGACTATCCGCAGAAAGCGGTGATAAAGGGTGTCAAAGCAGCCACCGTGCTCTTGTCCTCTGGAGTACCTCAGGGCTCTATTCTAGGCCCCCACTTTAATCAGTGATATTGTTTCTGGTATAGCATAAAAAATTAGACTGTACATGGATGACTGTGTTCATATAGAGAGATAGTTGATTCAGACACCTTACCCTTACAAACTGACCTTGGTAACACGTGCTTTTGGAGTCAGAAGTGGGTCATATCCCTGAGTTTCTTTAGGTTTTGTTATAGCTGTTTACCTGAAAGTGGCACCCTGTGCAGTCAGCAGTATTGCAATCAAGGGAAAACCTGGGGGTTTTCCTAACATTTTGAGAATTAGTGACTGCACCACATCTCCAGCGCAACAAAATGTTCAGAATACCAAGGGGAATTATTTTAAATCAGCAAAATGCGACCGAAACTTGGCACAAGGCCAGGAACAAGGCTGTGGATGGCGTTGCAGACACTTGTACGCATTCTGAAGGGCAGAAATAGCGACTGGAAGTGCAGACTCAGTTTATAAAATGCCGAAGATGACCTAATAAAAGCCTCATAAGTACTTGCTCATGCTGGGAGCAGGCAGTAATGTGCAATTAATGGTTGTGAAAGTGAAATGCAGTGTTGTCTGCAGAAACTGCTTGAACCAAGGCTATGAAATCTGCAGACCTTAAAATCAATTTGTGCAGGAATGAACTGCGTGTCACGTCAGCTCCCATACTAGGTGGAAATCATCAGGGTGGGGAGGAAGGCCAGTAGTAAATGTTTCATCGGAATACCTGAATCTCAAAAAACCCCTCAAACTGCCCTTTAAAGGACTAAGACACATAAGTTTTGCTTGCATGCTTTCTTTCAAATGAAGCGATAGACATTAGAATACATGGATCACTGCATAGCATTCGCCTACAACCACTAAGCAATTTATAGTTGATTTTCTTTTCTCGTGCTGTTTCAGTTTCATTACATGAGCCGAACAATGACTGTGACATGACATTAGGTCATATGAGGCATGAGAAAAGGCATTATACTGTATTTACTTGCATAATTTGTGCACTCTTTTTTGTAATGTAAGGCCACAAAAAAGGCGTGTGCAAATTGCACGGAGATTTCGCTGACACATCCTAAAACACTTCACAAAAGTCGTAATGCGCAATGTGTACCCTATATTGCTGCATATATGTCAACCCCATAGCTTGCGCTTCTTGCTAGAAAAAAAAGAAAAGTTGATTGAAAATACAGGTCGACGCCTAATACCCCTTCCCCTGAGATGGCATGACGGCGCATGGGCAGCTCGAAGTAATAAATGCCCGACAGTACACTCACAAAGCCAGCAGTCAGAGGCAAATGGATATAAAAGGCACTAAAACGGCACCCTTGTGTGTGCCCAACGTGTGGAGTGCCTTTAAGTCAGTTCAGTGGCGGCTTCGCTTTCACTTTTATTTAGTTTTTTTAGGTTTCTGGAAATAAACAGTTTCAGTCACAGACAATATAGCCACAAATTAGGCCCGCAGACATAAAAATACACGTGGACTCTTTGATCTATATATCACTCCATTGATGGCAGAGTGGCAAGCCGCCACGTGACTGGCTGATGCGTTGGTTCACTCTTCCTACCTACAAGTTAAAAAAAAAAAAGCGGGAGACGGAACGCTTAATCTGATTTAATTAGGGCAATCGGCCGCTCAGGACAATAATTTGAAGTTTCTAAGCATGCCCGGGATGTGTAGATATAGTTCCTGTAGTAAAAATTCAAGTTCAGATGCCTCTTTAGTGCACCTTTAAATGTTGACCTACGGTTGAACTCATCCATGAATGCCATCGACCAAGTGTGAGCGCTGCAGTGATGACTGCAAGCCTGCTCGTACAAGCGGGGTGCCGGGGTCATCCGATGAGCAGCAAGGTCACCGGGCATCCGTCCTTGTCCCGTGGCAGGCACCCAAAATTAGCGTGCCGGGAGGGTGTTGTTCGTACTGACGCGCCTTTGTTGGAAGGTAGGGGGCTGCAAACTGCTCGCCGGAGACTCCGCAGCTCGATGACTCACGGCCGCAAGGCAGCTGGCAGGAACCCATACAATGGCAGCAGGCCGGGGCAGCTTCTCTCGAACTCTGCATATCGCTCCTATAATCTCCAAAAGTATTAATCAAAGGCAATCGAGACTGCACAAACTGACCATTTAGTAAAATGCGGAGCAATGCGAGTGCCAAACAATTCTATCCGGCACCGCCTAAATGCTCGGTTCATTTGAACATAGCTGGCTCTCTTCGGTCGAAGCACATTAGCGGTTCGCTTTCCGGCATGGTGATGTTAAGCTCACTTGAACTGCATTAGCGTCTCTTGTTCCAAGAAATTATCAATTCGCTTCACAGCTGAAAAAAATACCAAGTTCGTTTGAACAAAGTCAGCTTTCTATAGTTGAGCGAGGCTTCTCGGTTCTAGTGAGTTCTATATGAAACAAGCAAACCTGTTCGCGCGTGCTTGTGCCACGGTACGACTGTGTCCTCCCAAAAGCGACAGGCAGCTCCTGAAGAGTCTCAGGCCTACCTGCTGTGACACTTGCCGGTGCCAACAAATGGCCAAGGACAGTAGCTAGAACACAACGCCATGAGGAGATACATTTATGCCAAAGTGATCCTACTCGCTCACTGCCATACCAGCAACTTCTGAGCGAACGACGCCCACCACTTCTCGTAGTGTTGGTGTGCCCCGGTGTTTTTCCGGAAAACACGGCTGCAATGCAGATAGCAGATTACGGCACCCGGCTCCCATAGCCAAAGAGACAGAACAGGGAATATTTACAACTATAAATAAGAGAAATCAGGCCACCCCTCAGGCTTCCGCATTCACTCGCTTCTGGCTTGCTGTTCTCTGTGGACGGCTCGGTCTCACTCTCCATGTGTGGACCTTGCAGGTTCACCTTCCACAGGTGTATAAATGAAGTGCTCATCAAAAGCGTAGCATGCACGGCAATTCTCTCATGCTGCTATTCCGCTCATCTCGCTATCAAGAAAGCATCTTAGTCTTACTAGCAACTCCGAACTCTGGTCAGGCCTAGCGCTGTTCCAAATCCAGGCGGGCACTCCATGAACCAAACTGACAGTTGTCCCTCGTCTCCAGAGCTTGCCATTTGTTGGGTTGCCATTGTGGAAATATTGGGGGGAGGTCAGCCTTCTGCCCTCGCACTAACACTTTGCGGATGTGGCGTTTCCGCTCACTAACCGCGGAGAGGTTCGTGCTCGAGGGAACTAATGGAAGGGACAACGAAGCGTGAACGCTCATGTGCTATTTATTACACTTGCAATTAATAGACAGAGCGAGCCAGCTAGCTATAGAACATCAACAAGGCATCCCTCAGAAATAGAAGGCTACGTAAGAAGGGCTTTCGACTTAACCGGCTGGGGCAGGGGCACGACTTCGAAGGCATTGGCGGCAAACATTTGTATGCACCGACAATGGTGGCCAGGTGTTGCCATGTGCGCCGCATTCTTGGGGCAGCGCCATTCCCGAGCATTTGCTGGGGAAGGTGACGAGAGCACGCGTTTGCTGCGCTCACTTCGCTGCCTGGAACCAGAAGTCTAGTGGCAAGGCACAACAGATCGTGCGCCTGCCACGGAAGGTGACGAGAGCGTGCGGCTGCAACCGCTCGTGACGCTGGCCGGATCCCAAAGAGACTCTCACCGGCTCCGCGGAGTTCTGCTTAGCCTTCGAGGTGGCGCTCCCGTCGCTGTTTCCGCTTCCCCCAAGAACATAGGCTCCATAGGCTTCAGCACTGAAGTGAACTAAAGCGAACCAGCAATTACATGTTTTTTCATGCCTTGCATTATATATAACCATACTTTGACATCACAGCCATCGTTTGGCTGCTGAAACCAAAACAGCATGACAGAAAAATTCGATTATAAATTATTTAGCGGTCACAGGCGAATACCACTTGGTGATTCATGTATATCAGTGCGTTCTGTATCACTGTAGAGAAGAAAATGTGCCACAGAAATTAGACGTTCATACTCCTCTATACTTGTCTCATGCCGCTGCGGTGGCTGGGTGGTTATGGCGCTCGGCTGCTGGCCCGAAAGATGCGGCTTCGATTCTGGCCGCGGTGGTCGAATTTCGATGGAGGCGAAATTCTAGAGGCCAGTGTACTGTGCGATGTCAGTGCACGTTAAAGAACCCCAGGTGGTCAAAATTCTCGGAGCCCTTCACTACGGCGTCTCATAGCCTGAGTCGCTTTGGGATGTTAAACCCCCATAAACCAACCAAACCTATACTCTTCTCGTCACTTTTGTGCGCTGAAGTGTCGGCGCTCCTTTGCCGGCCCCACCCGCTCTGCCTCTCCAACAGCTGCCAACCCGTGCGGGAGTTCCTGGGGGGGGGGGGGGGGGGGGGGGGGGGGGGGGAGTGCTTCCGGTTGCGGCCGTGATAGCTATGTGACATCAAAAAGAGTTGGCACGGCAAGCCAATGATATCCATTTGCTGCTGACGTAATAAGTACTGTTCCTTGACACGCAGCGCTGGTCGCCCAAGGCGTAGAAGTGCGAATTTTTTTGTTATATTGTAAATGATCGGCTCGCTTTTGAGGTGTTGAATATGGCATGAACGCTCAGTGGTCTATACTGTACATAATGCAAGCATATTATAGCCAGCCTCGAAACACCTTTTTTAAGGACTGTTTAAGGTAGTCTGAGCAATTGTTCAGCAGGTGTGTGCCGCGCAGAGAGAGTGATTAACTTCTGCTTTTTGCTCAGAGCCTACAGCTGGCTACCTTAAGTCTTGAACGTCAAATATATCGTTGTAAACATAGCCAATCAAATGCACTCACTGTAGTATCTCGGCATTAAATATGTGCATTTTTTTTTGTAGAATTTCAAGCCTGGAAGGAAAAGACTGAAAGGGAGGAGCAAGTACAGTTCATCGCAACCAGAGGGGCGACGCGTTTGTCCTCGGGTGCGACAAAGAGGTACCTAGAGTGCCACCGTTCAGGAGTATCGGTGCAGTCTGGACAAGGTAAACGGCAGCCAAAGGCAGTGGGCAGTGTAAAATGCAACAAACATTGCTTTGCAACTATGGTTGTTACTCAAGATGGCGACAAGGTAAACGTTGAGTACCAGGCCGAGCACTATGGCCACGAGAAAAGTGTGGCACACCTGCGCTTGTCCGCCACTGAAGTGGATGCCATAGCACAAAAGCTCAGTATAGGAGTTCCCATTAGAAGGATTCTTGCAGATGCACACTCATCTGAATTGGACAGGCTCCGTACTTTGACCACGAAAGATATATATAACATTAAGTACAAATACCGAATTGGAAGTGAGCAAAGAGACCCCGAAGAGACCCAGGCACTTCTCGACAGCATCCAGGCTGATGTAATCCCTGAGCCGCAAATTAGCGGTCTTGAAAACATCCGTACTCTGCTTGGAGCTGCTTTACAAGACTTAGCAAATAAGGAATCAGGTGATCCAGCACTGCTAGAGCTTGCAGTAAAGAAAGCCTATGAGATAAGACTGCTGGTAAAGCAATTTCCGGACAAGCAACCGTCTGTAGCAAAGCCCATTGCTGCCAACAAAACTCTGGAAAAGCAGCCAGGTTATTAGCGCAAGAGGCACCGTACCTCTCCTTCCGCATGCTTTCCAGCTCGTGCACTTTTGCAGCAGGAGTTAAAAACGCCAGTTGCTGGAAGATGTAGAGATTCCTGTCATTCACACTGGCAGTGACCATGAATTCCTACAACAAGGTATACAGTTCAGAGAGTCATAGCTCTCGTGTAATTATCAGGCACAGTGAAGGAAGCAGATATGGTGTTGGTCTCCATCATTACTCAACTGGATGCGACTTGTACTGTAGCATAATATTTTTCAGAGTTCCTTGTACTATATGCAATCAAATCGCGAGCCTACAAAAGCAATTTTTGAGCACCATTTCTGAATGTTTGGATTTCCTCGTGCATAAAACTTGCAGTCCAATTAGTTTTTTCTGAAACTACTGCATAATGCACTTCATTCAGGGTTGCTGGCAACAATGATGGTTTGTCATCAGTGTGATGGATGCCATATTGTGAAATGGGACCTGAGACGCATTTCTGGCCCACCATAAGTAGACTGGATGGTGTACATGCGATGTGCCTCCATTGTTTCCTGTATGGGTTGCCAGGGTGGATCACGTATTGTGCAGAAGCACAGTAATGATGCATTGCAGCTCTGGATTTTACATGGTGGTCTGCTCTGAATGGTAACTATTGCCACAGTGTTAGCCATTTACTGGTGCCGCCATGCGGTGGGACAGCACCCACTGGTCTTCTTGGTCTCCCCCGGCTCGTGCGTTCGTTCGCTGAGTGTGTCTGCCTGGCTAGTCCTGGTGTGCCCTTCTGCCCCTTCTGCCGGCTTTCAGTGACATTTTGGTGGAGGTGCAGGGTAATTTCCCAATGCACGAAGAGCTCCCGGGACCCTCCGACTGTGCTTCCACTGCGGTGAAGCCGGCCACATATTGCGCCACTGCCCATATCCTCAGGTGGGCCTGCGAAGGTTTTCACCAGACGCACCCCAGCCACGCTTTGGTGAATGACCCCGTGACATCGAGCAGTACCTGTCAGCCAGCGTCCCCCCTGCGCCTTCGCCACAGCGCCCGTCCAGGTCGCCATCGCCCCGTCGGTTCTCTTCCCCAGGTCGCCAGCCGTCCATCCGGCAGTCCCGTAGTCCACGCCAGGAAAACTGAAGACAGCGACCTCTGGGGGTAGGGCCGCCGTTGCTCCGCAATTCGAACAAGATCCTCTGCTTGCCGACTTGACCCTTCAACCCGATCTTCCAGCTGCTCCAACCCCCTTCCGACGCCCAGAACAGCCTCTGCTCGACGCCCCATTTCTACGAACACCTCGACCCTCCTCTCTGGAACCTTCCACTGCGCGTGTTCCAAAAAATGAGGTTGTTTCAGCCGAATACCAGTCCTCGCTGACAACCACCATGTGACTGCCCTCGTCGATACCGGCGCAGATTTCTCAGTTATGAGTCGTGGTCTTGCTACTCTCTTGCGAAAAGTGCTGACACCCTGGCACGGAACTCAAATTCGGACCGCTGGCGGTCACGTGGTGATGCCGCTCGGCGTCTGCACCGCTAGGATTGAGATTCGCGGTATCATCTTGACTGGTTGCTTCGCTGTGCTGACTGAGTGCTCCAAGGACCTGATCCTCGGTCTCGATTTTCTTCGCGAAAATGGGGCTGTCATCGACCTCCGCGAACTCATGGTGACATTCTCCACCCCATGCACCGTAGCCGACGACAGTGCGCCAGGAAGACCCGTTTTTCGCGTGTCCAGCTACCACGTCACTCTACCACCGCGTGCCAGCTTATTTGTTACAGTGGACTGCGACAACCCCCGCGCGTCCAACGGCATCGCAGAAGCAAACCTGTCTTTACTGCTTAGCCAACAAGTCTGCATCGCACGGGGCGTCGTTGCCCTGCAGAACCAGCGAACTGAGCTTCTGGTTACGAACTTTAGCGCCGAATACCGCCACTTGGCGAACAATATAGCCATCGCCTATTTCGATGAAATTAGCGAGCCCGCCACCCACTGCGCGTTGTCAACGTCCAGGGACACCCCTCCAGGAGGACCTAGTCGGACAGTTAAGGCTGACGTGAACCTGATTTGAACACTGATCAGCATCGCCGCTTGCAAACCATCCTTGACTCTTTTCATGACTGCTTTGCGACCACCTCTAATGTCAGGCAGACGTCCATAACGAAATATCGCATCATAGTTGATGACAGTGAGCGGCCTATTCGTCAACACCCCTATCTAGTGTCGGCGAGAGAACGTGAGGCGATACGACTGCAGGTGGACGAAATGCTCCAGGATGATATCATACAGCCGTCTACAAGCCCATGGGCTTCGCCCGTTATGCTGGTCACCAAAAAGGACTGGACACCGAGATTTTGTCGACTATCGAAGACTTAACAAAATTACCAAAAAGGACGTTTACTCGTTACCTCGAATCGACGACTCTTTCAACCGGCCTGCGTCATGCCCACTACTTTTCTTCTCTTGATCTCCGCAGCGGGTACTGGCAGATTGAGGTAGATGAACGGGATTGTGAGAAGACAGCGTTCGTTACTCCCGACGGGTTGTACGAGTTCAAGGTGCTCCCCTTCTGCTTGTGTTCCGCTCCTGCCACCTTTCAAAGAATGATGGACACTGACCTCGTTGGCCTCAAATGGCAGTCCTGCCTCGTCTACACCTTGATGATGTCATTTTTTCTGCCACCTACGACGAACATCCCAAGTGCTTGAATGCAGTACTGGAGGCCATACGATCAGCTGGCCTCTCGCTCAAACCAGAAATGTCACTTTGCATTCCAACGGCTGAAGTTTCTGGGCCGTATCGTGAGCGCTGAACGTGTTAGCCCTGACCCCGACTAGACGGCTGCCGTCTCTGCGTTTCCGACCCCCCTGATAAGCGTGCTGTGCGTCGTTTTTTTGGGTCCCCGCGCCTACTACCGACGTTTTGTGCGAGACTTCTCCCGACTAGCCGAGCCTCTAACCCACTTGACAAAGGACGACCAACCTTTCATCTTGGCCCAAGAACAGCAGACGGCCTTCGACGACCTCAAGAACCGCCTCCAAACTACACCCATTCTTGGCCACTTCGACAAGGAGGCGGACACGGAACTACACACTGATGCCAGCAACGTTGGTCTGGGTGCCATCCTCGTTCAGTGGCAAGATGGTGTTGAGCGCGTGATTGCTTATGCAAGCCGCACTCTGTCGCGATCTGAAGCGAATTATTCTACCACGGAAAAGGAGTGCCTTGCTGTCGTTTGGGCGGGAACGAAATTTCGCCCATACTTGTATGGTCGCCCATTTGGAGTCGTGAGCTATCACCACTCGCTTTGTTGGCTCGCGAACCTTAAAGACCCATCGGGGAGGCTGGCGCGTTGGAGTCTCCGCTTGCAAGAATTCGATGTTACTATCGTGTACTAGTCTGGCTACAAACACAGCGACCCAGACTGCCTGTCCCGTGCTCCTCTCCCGTACACCATTGCTGACACGGAAGACAATCCCGCTTTTCTTGGCGGTTTAACCACGTCCGTCCTTGCTCAACAACAGCGAGATGACGCCGAGCTACAACCCCTCATAGAGTACCTCGAAGGTCGCACCTCGTCGCCGCCCCGCTTCTTCACATGCGGGCTATCGTCGTTCTGCTTGCGTGGTGGCATCCTCTACAAGAGAAACTATGATCCCACGGACACTCCGTACCTGCTAGTGGTCCCAGTGGTGCTTTGAGACGAAGTTCTGCACGCATGCCACGACGACCTTTCTTCCGGCCACCTCGGCTTTTTTCGCACGTTGGCACGGATACGGCAGAAGTATTACTGGCCCCGTCTTGCTACAGTTGTCCAGCACTACGTTAAGTTTTGCCGCAAGCGCCAACGTCGGAAGACGCCACCTGTGAAGCCGGCCGGCTTATTGAAACCCATTGATCCGCCTCGAATCCCTTTCCACCAGGTCGGCATGGACTTTCTGGGACCATTTCCGACATCATCATTTGGCAACAGGTACATTATAGTTGCCACCACATCATCTTTTACATCAGCCCTTACTAAGGAAGTTATGCGTCTCAATGGCACCAGTCACCGTCAAATCACTGCCTACCATCCTCAAACAAATGGACTGACTGAGCGACTCAATAAGACCATTGCCGATATGCTTTCCATGTACGTCGACACCGACCATAAGAACTGGGACCAGATCCTGCCTTACATCACGTTCGCATATAACACTGCTTTTCAAGAGACGACGGGCTTCACGCTGTTCTGTTTGGTGCACGGTCGTGAAGCCACGACTATGCTGGACGCAATGTTACTGCCAGACGTTGCACGTCGCTCCGTCGCTGGCGCTGAAGAGTTCGTTTGGCACGCAGAAGCCGCTCGCCAGCTAGCTAGACAGCGAACCCATACCCAGCAGGAAAGCGACGCTCAACGTTACAACCTTCATCACCGGGCGGTGCTTTACCACCCTGGCGATCAAGTTTGGGTTTGCACCCCAATCTGTCTGCGGGGTCGCTCCGAAAAACTTCTGCACCGCTACTTCGGCCCCTACGAGGTACTGCACAAACTTAGTGATGTTAACTACGAAGTGCTCCCGCAAGAGTCTGTTCGCTCCTCCAGGTGGCATCCGAAATCGTCCACGTTGCCAGGATGAAGCCCTACCACGCCCGCTAGGACTTATTCTGCCAAGTCCGGCTCCACAGACTTTATTCCGGATTTCTGTGATTCCGCACCATCGGGGCGATGCCCTTTCCAAGAGGAGGGGCATTGCCACAGTGTTAGCCATTTACTGGCGCCGCCATACGGTGGGACAGCACACGCTGGTCTTCTTTGTCTTCCCCGGCTCGTGCGTTCGTTCGCTGAGTGTGTCTGCCTGGCTAGTCCTGGTGTGCCCTCCTGCCCCTTCTGCCGGCTTTCGGTGACACTATTCATGGTGTGTGTTGTTCCACTAGTCTCCAGGCATTCCTTTGAGTGCTGCCTGGTATTGTCTACAGTGCAACTTAGTGGTGTGCTTTGGTGGTCTGGGAGCATGGATGGTGCGGGAGTGAGAGGTGCCTCCATAGATTCCTTTGTGTGTGTGCTGGCTGTGTAAATCAAGTTTTGTGCAGGATGAAATAATGGTGCATTGCAGTTTTAGATTTCACACAGCGGAGGTCTGCTTCGGATGGTAGCTATTCCTTATGATGCTATCTAATAAACCACAAGATCGCCATGTACAACTCCTAGATGCTGATGGAGAACCAATCAAAAGCGATGACTGTGCGACCGCGCTCAACAATTACTTTACGTCAGTTTTTTCCGCTGCTAACGTTACTGCTAATGAACACATTCCAGAAATCTCTCTCAGAAATGCCTAAAATCGAAATTAACCCTGATGGTGTATCACAGCTTATTGCCTCTGAAAATATCTACATCTGCCGGCTGTGATCAAATTAACAGTAAGCTACTAAAAAATACCATTTCATTGTCTAGCCAGGTACTGCATCTAATTTTTACGCAATCCTTAGATACCGGGGTTGTCCCTGACGATTGGAAAAATGCTCAAATTACACCCATATTTAAAGCGGATGACCGCACGTGCCCTAACAACTATCGTCCCATTTCCCTCACTAGTATACCGTCTAAACTACTTGAGCACATTATTTTTTCCAATCTTATGACCCACCTAGAATCAATGAACTTTTTCTATCCGAATCAACACGGCTTCCGGAAGCAGCTGTCATGTGAGACCCAGCTCGCCGAATTCACCCACGACATTCTACAATACTTAGATAACCTTGTCCAGATCGACGCTATCTTTCTCGACTTTTCAAAAGCATTTGATCGTGTTTCCCATAATCTTCTTCTTTTTAAGTTGTCATCGCTCGGCATTCCACAAACTTTGCTCTCCTGGCTAGAGCAGTTCCTTAAAGGACGTAAGCAGTTCACCTGTGTTAATAACTGTCGCTCAGCTTTTTCCGACGTAACATCCGGCGTACCTCAAGGTGCAGGCTTATCACCTCTTTTATTCCTCATCTACATCAATGACCTACCGATCAACATAAAATCAACGCTACGTTTATTCGCAGATGACTGCGTAATTTACAGCCCCATCCACGGCGCTAGCGCCATTGCCGCTCTTCAACAGGATCTAACCACTATCTCAGCGTGGTGTGACAAATGGCACATGCCTCTTAATCTAAATAAATGCCAATCCATATCATTCTCTCGCAAAAACACAGTTATTGATAGCACTTACAACATAAAATCGGTCGCCGTCACGAGAACATCATCTTATAAATACCTAGGAGTACACATCACATCATCGCTGTCATGGACAACACACATTCAGACCATCTGTTCCAAAGCATCACGCACACTTGGTTTTCTCCGGCGCAATCTAAAATCTGCATCACCTGAAGTAAAAAAGTTGGCATACATAACATTCATACGTCCTAAATTGGAGTACGCGTCATCTGTCTGGCATCCATCACAATCGTATCTCATTTCAGACCTTGAAGCCATTCAAAATCGCGCCGCCCGTTTTATTACATCGCAGTACTCAAGAAATACCAGCGTAACATTACTAAAACGATCCCTCGGCCTTCAAACACTAGCAACTCGCCGTGTTATTTCCAGTCTATGCCTCTTTCACTCTTTCTTTTATCGCTCATCAAGACATTTGTTGCTGCAGCCACCCCCCCGTACGTCATCCCGCCTAAACCACAGTAACCCAATCGCACGCATTAAAACCCGCACCTCCGCAATGAGCAGTTCATTTTTTCCCGGCGCCATAGTGCTCTGGAATGGCCTTCCCGACAACGTAATAACGTGCTCCGATCGCCGCCTTTTCCGCGAGAAACTGGCTAATCACTTCTCATAAACATATTCATACTGCGACACCGAAGTGCCAACTGCTCCTTGTTTTCTTTTTGTATGTTTATTTCTTGCTTTTAGTTTGTACATTATTGTACACTTTTTTGGTACCCCGTGTATTTTTCCCCCTTTCTTTCTTTTGTGTTCTCTGCTACAACCCTCCAACCTGTATGTACGCCCCCCCTTATGTAATGCCTTCGGGCCTTTAAGGGACAAATAAATGAAATGAAATGATGTGTATTTGTACACTAGTCATCTCCAGGGCTTTCCGTGAGTGCTGCCTGGAGCTGTGTACATTGTAACCTATAGGTATGATTTGGTAGGCTGAAATCCTGGATGGTACCGGAAAGAGAGAAAACCTCCATGGCTTCCTTGCCGTATGTGCCGCCTGGGTGTAATATAGTTTTGTGCAGCATAAAATAATGGTGCAGTAGTATGCTCTGAACCGTAGGTAGCCATGGTGTGTGCCAGGAATTGCCATGAGTACTGCCTGGAATTGTGTATAGTGTAACCTAGTGGTGTGCTCCACTAGGCCGGAAAACATGGATGGTGCGTGTGCAAGCTCACTACCATAGCTTCCCAAAACATGGATGGTGCGTGTGCAAGCTCACTACCATAGCTTCCCGTATGGGCTGCCTTGGTATAATCAAGTTTTGTTCAGCATAACTACTGGTGCAGTGTGGCTCAAGATTTTATACTGCAATAGTGCTCTGAACCTTAGGTATTCGTTGTGTGTGTTGCTCCAACAGTCCATTTCCAGGTCTTGCCGTACGTGCTGCCTGGAATTATGTATAGTGTAACCTAGTGGTGTGCTCTGCTAGGCTGGAAACGTGGATGGTGGGTGTGCGAGCGCACCTCCATACCTTGCTGTGTGGTCTGCCTGGGTATAATCAAGTTTTGCGCAGCATAAGTACTGGTGCAGGGTGGCTCAAGATTTTATACTGCAGTAGTGCTCTGAACCTTAGGTATTCGTTGTGTGTGTTGCTCCAACAGTCCATTTCCAGGTCTTGCCGTACGTGCTGCCTGGAATTATGTATAGTGTAACCTAGTGGTGTGCTCTGCTAGGCTGGAAACGTGGATGGTGGGTGTGCGAGCGCACCTCCATACCTTGCTGTGTGGTCTGCCTGGGTATAATCAAGTTTTGCGCAGCATAAGTACTGGTGCAGGGTGGCTCAAGATTTTATACTGCAATAGTGCTCTGAACCTTAGGTATTCGTTGTGTGTGTTGCTCCAACAGTCCATTTCCAGGTCTTGCCGTGCGTGCTGCCTGGAATTATGTATAGTGTAACCTAGTGGTGTGCTCTGCTAGGCTGGAAACGTGGATGGTGGGTGTGCGAGCGCACCTCCATACCTTGCTGTGTGGTCTGCCTGGGTATAATCAAGTTTTGCGCAGCATAAGTACTGGTGCAGGGTGGCTCAAGATTTTATACTGCAGTAGTGCTCTGAACCTTAGGTATTCGTTGTGTGTGTTGCTCCAACAGTCCATTTCCAGGTCTTGCCGTACGTGCTGCCTGGAATTATGTATAGTGTAACCTAGTGGTGTGCTCTGCTAGGCTGGAAACGTGGATGGTGGGTGTGCGAGCGCACCTCCATACCTTGCTGTGTGGTCTGCCTGGGTATAATCAAGTTTCGCGCAGCATAAGTACTGGTGCAGGGTGGCTCAAGATTTTATACTGCAGTAGTGCTCTGAACCTTAGGTATTCGTTGTGTGTGTTGCTCCAACAGTCCATTTCCAGGTCTTGCCGTACGTGCTGCCTGGAATTATGTATAGTGTAACCTAGTGGTGTGCTCTGCTAGGCTGGAAACGTGGATGGTGGGTGTGCGAGCGCACCTCCATACCTTGCTGTGTGGTCTGCCTGGGTATAATCAAGTTTTGCGCAGCATAAGTACTGGTGCAGGGTGGCTCAAGATTTTATACTGCAGTAGTGCTCTGAACCTTAGGTATTCGTTGTGTGTGTTGCTCCAACAGTCCATTTCCAGGTCTTGCCGTACGTGCTGCCTGGAATTATGTATAGTGTAACCTAGTGGTGTGCTCTGCTAGGCTGGAAACGTGGATGGTGGGTGTGCGAGCGCACCTCCATACCTTGCTGTGTGGTCTGCCTGGGTATAATCAAGTTTTGCGCAGCATAAGTACTGGTGCAGGGTGGCTCAAGATTTTATACTGCAGTAGTGCTCTGAACCTTAGGTATTCGTTGTGTGTGTTGCTCCAACAGTCCATTTTCAGGTCTTGCCGTACGTGCTGCCTGGAATTATGTATAGTGTAACCTAGTGGTGTGCTCTGCTAGGCTGGAAACGTGGATGGTGGGTGTGCGAGCGCACCTCCATACCTTGCTGTGTGGTCTGCCTGGGTATAATCAAGTTTTGCGCAGCATAAGTACTGGTGCAGGGTGGCTCAAGATTTTATACTGCAGTAGTGCTCTGAACCTTAGGTATTCGTTGTGTGTGTTGCTCCAACAGTCCATTTCCAGGTCTTGCCGTACGTGCTGCCTGGAATTATGTATAGTGTAACCTAGTGGTGTGCTCTGCTAGGCTGGAAACGTGGATGGTGGGTGTGCGAGCGCACCTCCATACCTTGCTGTGTGGTCTGCCTGGGTATAATCAAGTTTTGCGCAGCATAAGTACTGGTGCAGGGTGGCTCAAGATTTTATACTGCAGTAGTGCTCTGAGCCTTAGGTACTCGTTGTGTGTGTTGCTCCAACAGTCCATCTCCAGGTCTTGCCGTGCGTGCTGCCTGGAATTATGTATAGTGTAACATAGTGATGTGCTCTGCTAGGCTGGAAACATGGATGGTGGGTGTGCGAGCGCACCTCCATACCTTGCTGTATGGGCTGCCTGAGTATAATCAAGTTTTGTGCAGCATTAGTAATGTTACAGTGTGGCTCTGGATTTTCTACTGCAATAGTGCTCTGAACCTTAGGTATTCGTTGTGTGTGTTGCTCCAACAGTCCATCTCCAAATCTTGCCGTACGTGCTGCCTGGAATTATGTATAATGTAACCTAGTGGTGTGCTCTGGTAGGCTGGAAACATGGGTGTTGTGTGAGTGAGCGCACCTCCATAGCTTGCCGTGTGGGCTGTCTGGGTATAATTTTGTCTTGTGCAGCCTAAATAATGCTGCAGTGTGGTTCTAAATTTTATACAGCAGTGGCATGCTTTGAATTCACGGTGCAATGTGGGTCTAGGTTTTATACTGCAGTGGTGTGCTCTCTAAATGGTGTGCTTTTGATATCAGTAGGAGTCTGGCACAGCCAGATGCATGATTCTGCGTCTGGCTGTGCGGGACCCCGTTTTTCTCTCGGCAGAACCTGGCTGCTAGAGAGCGCGTCTCCCAGGTGGCGGATAGGGAGGCTTCCACCAAACAAGTCAAGTTCAGTATCAGCGCATTAGTGGTTACACGGGAAAGTATTTACACGACTGTAGGTCGACCTATTTTTTTCATTTGAATATCCGAAATGGGAGGTAGACTTACAATTGAAAACAAAGCATGTGATTATAAATAAAGGCGAGACAAATGATATATCAATATATCAGTGTGGTTTCATTCTTGCTGCTTGGCTCCATCACATCCCTCTTGGTGCTGGCCTTGAGCACCTGCTCTGTCGATGTGCAGAACCAGCATCCCCTCCTCATGCGTGGTGGCAGATTGCGGCTACTGATAATCGACAGTGGCCCGATAATGCTATGGCGTTCTACTCTTAAAAGGCGAAGCTTAAGCATCCTTTAACTTCTTTCTTTTTTACATTCAACTGCGCTCTCGGCTCTCAAGGGAGTGTCAATAATCGGTGGAAGGGTTGCTTTTCCAATCATGGCGGCACCGCCATTCTGAATGGCAGGAGTGCTGGGGAGTGTCGGTAGCTGACTGAAGAGCTGACACCGTTCACGCATAGTTTCGCTTGGCTTTGACGCGTTTGACGACTGCCTGACACTTTGTGTCACAAATATCCTGCAGCAAGAATTATTTTAATGCGTTTTGTGGAAGATGAATTTTACGCCATCAAAATTTGAGCTTCTTTGTCTTCGCATCTTTCCCTCTCCTATCAATTTTCGCACGCCAAAGCGTCGGCGCTCCTTCGCTGGCCCCACCCACTCAACTCCTTCCCTACCTCCACCAGCTGCCGGCATGCTCCGAGTAACTGCGGCCGTGGTAGCTGCGTGACGTCTGAAAGGATTTGGCTCAGTGAGCCAGTGGTAGCCCGCCAGAAGCGGACATCACTTGCACGGCGTGACGTCGTATGCCAGGTTTCACGAGAGAGCCCGGCACCGAGCGCCGCTGCGAGGTGCGGAAGCAAGAATTTTTAAAAATGTTTTGTAAATTTCTCGCTTGCTTTTGAAGTCTCATACGTGGCGTGAATGCTCGATGGCCTGTACTTTATGTAGTGCAAGCATTTTAAACCAAGCTCGAACACCCTTTTCTATGGCCTTTTAATGTGGTGCTTCATCAATTATTATTTGTGCTCCGGGTCCTATAAGCGTCCTGCACTCGTTCATGGCTACATTCAAGATGGCTGTTATTTGCGCAGAAGAAACGAACTGCGCACTGGACTGCAAGTTCGGCGTCTCTGAACGGGTGTACGGGTGTGGCGGCTGCAGTGAGGCAAAATTTTCAGCTGTTCCACATGATTTGGTGGTGCGGCTGTTTGCGAAGTGCAGGATTTTGCTGGACGACGACATTTGAACGATGTGATGCGGGACCGCAGCAGCGATCATGATGACAGTGCTAATGAGGACCATGGCACAAGTGTGGATGAGTAGTCCAGTGACTAATACATTTTAGGTTTGAAATGTGCCCACGGCCGCGTGCGGCAGCCGATAGCAGCTGAGGATAAGCGGTAGCGGCGGCCGGATAATGCTATCGCGTTCTGCTATTAATGGTGAAACTTAAGCGACCTGCAGGTTTTTTTTTAGACATGTGATATGCGGGGGTCGACTTGCAATCGTGCAAATACAGTAATTATTGATTCCTTAAAAGCAGGCTAAAAGACAAATCCAAATGATTTTTAAGTTGCTATGCCTTTGTTTGGTAGGAGTGGTGCTTGCACCCGCGGACCAACAGGTGCTTCAGATTGAGAACTTCAGGTCACCACACTCACTTACTAGACTGGACCTTCACAGGGAACGATGGAAGCTAGCAAGGAAGAAGCCTATCAGTGAGTTAGCTGTAAAAGGGAAAGCAAAGGAGTGATCTCTCTGCACAACAGATATTTGGCTTTAGCCGAGTAAGGCGACCTTAGTGTTCAGGAAATCAATGATAATCTCTGATATCATTACAAAGTGCACAATAGAAGGAGGTGTTAGGATATTTAGACAGGATACCGGAAAACTATTTCAGGAGACAAAAGGTATTGTTCAGAAGCGCCAAAGCATGAAAGCCTCTAACCAACAGAAAGAACAGAACTGGCAGAGCTATCAAAATTAATAAACGCAATCAAGTATCGTAAGGAAGTATCATATGGAGAGGATCACGCAGGCTCTATAGAATGGAAGCAGCCTTAAAGCGGTCAAAAGGAAACTAGGAATACACTGAGTTCCTTTTTCATCCAGCTTAATAACCCGCTGCAGTGCCTTACCCAACAGCATAGTTCTGTGGGTGGTATATGTCTTGGTCCGCAAAACACCCGTCCTGGCCTCAAACAACAAAGAGCTTCCCCTACGATTATCATAGATATTTTCTTTGGCAATTTCCTGCTTAAACATCCTGTATGTTCCCAGCACTGATTTCGTCAGCATCTCTCTTTTCCACAGAGCTCTCTCTGTTTCCTTAACCTTTTTTTTAACCAATAATTGCTGATTTGCCCCCCTACTGCTGTCCAGATATTTGCTTGTCAATTTTCTAGTTCGCTTTCTCCTTTTCGCGTCAACATTCTTTATATACAGGTATCTGAAAGCTTTCCTAGCCCACTGCTTTTCCCCGATTTTTCTCAATCGCTCCTCAAATGCTATCTTACTGCTAGCTTCTCTGCTCTCGAACGACGCCCATCTCGTATCACCCTGTACCCCCTGATTTGGAGCTGTGGCAAAGCAGCGCTATCTATGTTGTAGAGATAAAAGTAAATGCGAATAGCTTGCGCTGAGGTATGATAGGTGGTGTTATGACTATGTTCGGTTTGGGTTTATGTGCCGTGGCTTTGGTAATTTTGGTGACCTGAGGTTCTTTAACATGCACTGACATTGCACAGTGGTTTTGGATTTGAATTTGGAGGATTGGCAGACGAAACCTTTGAAGACGTCAACTGGTCTGAACGCGGAGCCCAGTGATAACGCAACGGTTTCGCCCCTGAGGGCGGCAGCATGGGTGCAATCCTTTGCGACCTCTTCAGGCTTCAGACAGGCAGGCAGCGGCGACCGGACCTGCGTGCGTCATGTTTTGTGCTGGTCTCAACCATTGCGATGTCACAACGGCCAATTCAGGGAGCAGTGTTATTTCAGCCCGTTCGTGATCTCTTAGGATGGTGGATGGGCTGTTTTGAGGGGCCTCCTGGAGACTCCAAATGATTTGTCCGACGGGCGATGACGTTCCGTGGACTTCCTGGCAGTGCTGCAACATATTGTCGCGGTAAACTCCTAAAGGTGAAGTTTAAGCGTTTTCCAGTTTTTTTTTGTCCGTATTTTGTCCTCCTAAATTGAAATCCCTAGTTCCTCTTTATTTTATATCTTTAGCGTTTACAATTTGCAGTGCTTGTGCTCATTCTGCCTGTGTTTTAGGCGTGGATTTATACTTATGTAATGGCCTCGGGCCTTTGAGGACAAAATACAGTAGCTGAGCAGTTCTTCGGACATTGTTGAGGAACCGTCACGCATGTCATAGGAACACGTATATATTTGTGACTAATATTTCGGACACTTGGAAGCCCGAAAGTTAGATTTTTCGGACTAATATACGCACCGACAATACTGTGGTGGCTGGTTTTGGATTGAAAGTTTATTTTCTCTGCTTAAAATAGGCGTGAGCAGACCACGCTGTCCCGACCAACCGGTGCTTTGCTTCTGTGAAAGGTGCCATCTTGAATTCAAACTGCGTCAATTGTACAGACTGACTTGGTTAGTTTTGGCTATGGGTTCCTCATTATTGCCTTTGTAGTTAATGGCACGCTCCTTGTTGCCATCAAGGTGGCCTACAAAGCATAGCGCATTTATTTATTTATTTACTTAAGTACCCTAAGGGCCCAGCTGGGCTTTACATGGGGGGGAGCAGATAACTAAATGCACAAGGGTTCATTTCGTACATAATACAAATATAGAAAAACAAAAATAAAGAACACAGTGTAGATTATAACACTACGTTGGTGTTATACATGGTGGGCATGGTGCGGTGTGCAACGAACAAAATAATATGTACATGTACAAGGCAAAGCACAGGTACAAGGTGGCAGGTTCAAACAGACTGCAATCCTGCTCTTGATTAAAGAAATTTTAGTAACGATGAACGGAAAGATGATTTGGTTATAGCCACAATGCTACCAGGTAAAGCATTCCACTCCCTTATGGCCATGACTAATGGGGAATTCCAATATTTCTTTGTGCGGGCTAAATAGACCTCTCCCTCGTGTAAACGTGACACATGTGCAGCGACTGCAGCACTCTCCGACCTAGCGGCGATAGGCAAAATAGCTCTTCCTCGGCTTACCTCCAACAATGCGTTTGAACGTGCAACCGAACGGATGGAGTTGTCCGAGTATGCGAAGTCGTTGACTGAAATTGTCTGCCAGCGGTATGTTAAGTTGTTAGTTGATGGGGACAGCACGCTGAACCCTTCGTTTTGAAGGACTAGAAAAATGACCCCAAGTTGTGGCCAAACTTTCGTTTTGGTGGTGTATACGTTAACCTTGTTCATACGCCTGGCCCTTACACCATGGAGAGCCTCAAGTGCTATCTGTCGTTGAAGGCGTATGTTCTTGCAGTGGAAGGGCATGTGCGCCAAGTTTTGACTGCTGACCTTGATTTAATTCTTTCGTTACCACGCCACTAGGCATCGATCACCGGTGATCGAAAAATTCAAACTGCTACGACAGCATGACTGTGGCCGTTACAGACTTGCTGAGCCATCTCGTTTGTTGTTCACATATTGAACTTTCATTTCCTGCTTAACTTGTATTTTTTCCGCAAGTTGGTAATTTTTTAAATGCACTTGAAGTTGAGGGTGTGGCGTCGAACGCTCTGGCCAAAGTGTCAGTCCGGAATGGTGCACGCTCGAAACAACCCAGCTGCACGCAATTCTGCTGCGTCTACGGCATTTATTTTTTATGCATCGAGTAGCAGGGGCTCCGACAGTGATGTTGCATCGTCAGATTTTGTTTTGAAGCTAGAAATGCACAACCAGATCTTGGAAAGTTGGCCTGTTTATTTTCTTGTTCTCGGTGAGTTTGCTCGAACCGGAGCACTCCTGTGGAGCCGCTACGGTGATGTTGCACAATCTGGTTTGTTCTTCATAAACTACAGTTTCATTTTCTGTGTATAATTTTCTCATGAGACGCGAATTTTTGAAATGCCCTTGAAATGGAGGCTACGGCGTAGGGCGCTCCCAGCGCAGAAACGGTGCGCGCTCGCAAAAACCCTACTGCATGCGATTCTACCGTATTGGCAGCATTTATTTTCGATGCATCGAGCAGCAGGGTCTCTGACGATGATATCACTTCGTCGGATTTTGGTTCGGGCGGCCAAAACTCCGGAAACAGAGCTCGGAACGTTGGCCTGTTTTGCTTTCGGTTTCTGATACGCCTGTGTGGGCGGAGTGCTGCTATGCAGCATATGAAGGCTCTACAGTGATACAGTGCCATGTGGTTTATTTTTCCGAAACTAATTTCATTTTTTGTGTAGATTGCAATTTCCCCACGAGGCACGAATTTTTGCAATGCCCTTGAAGCGGAGGCTACGGTGTAGGCTGCTCCAAGCATGGTGTCGAGCGCGGGGAGGTGTGCACTCACAAAAACCCCCGCTGCATGCGATTCTACTGCATCAGCAGCAGATATTTTCGACGCATTGAGCATCAGGACGTCTGATGATAGGATTTTGGTTCAGACGCTGAAAATGCGCAACGGAACTCAGAATGTTGGTCTGTTAGTTGCATTTGTATAATAATTGTTTGTATAATTTTTCTCGATTTTTCCTGAAATGATATTAGTTACAGTTCGTATTTTTAAAAAGCGCGCTTATCAAGCTTTATTTTGGCACATAAAATAATACTTCCAATTGTTTTTTTGTCAGACTATAACAATCATATCAAGGACACACTGAAATCAGACTTTTCAAAGAGGGTAAAGAAAAAACTCTAGCTCAAAAAGTATTTGAGTTATAACTTTTATATTTTAGTGCCAAGTTATAGAAAGAATTTGAATGGTTTTGTAATTGCTAGAATTTTTTAATAAATTATTTTGGAGAGATATTGTCATGTAAATACAAATTTTGTGTTCCTCTCTAATTTTTTATCAAAATATTTAACCCAAGTATTTCTGTTGAAATAAATTTGATTAGAAACCACATTCCATTCCTATCATTTTTGTGCATTTTGTATAATTTTACCTATCGTACTTTGTTTTAGAAAAAGCCGCCGCGGGGGCTGAGTGGTTATGGCACTCGGCTTCTGTCCCGAAAGATGCTGGTTCGATCCCGGCCGGGGCGGTCGAATTTCGATGGAGGCAAAATTCTAGAGGCCCGTGTGCTGTGCGATGTCAGTGCACGTTAAAGAACTCTCAAGTGGTCGAAATTTCCGGAGCCCTTCACCACGGCATCTCTCGTACTCATAGCCTGAGTCGCTTTGGGACGTTAGACCCCTATAAACCAAACCTTTTTTTAGAAAAATGTTTGTCCAAGACCTATGAAAAACAGTTTTTTCCCGTGTGATGCCGTTGCAAAGGACCAACGGCAAGCCATACGAAGCTTAGGTGCTTTTGCAGGATGACGGAACTGTTCAGGCAGAAAGATAAATGCATGCAACAGTTTCGAAGTGCATTACACCCAAAGCATGACATCAGAATATTGTCCACGTGTGAAGTCTGCATGTGAATTTTATGCTCATAGTCTGTATGAGATAATATGTAATGTGCTGCTCTGATGTGCCTGTGTGCGAAAGATGAATGGTTGTAGTAGAGGGAGTGGAACAACGATAGGTGAAAGAATTTTCATTGTATATTGATGTCCAGAAGATTTAGAGATTGTTTTATTGCAGAAACTCTCTGGTATGGGGAGTACAACGGTAGAATAAAGTGTGCTGCTTTATTTTGCACTGATTCTATAGAGCTGGATAGGCATCTTGGTGGGGGTGCCATACTACCAAACAATATTCTAATGATGCCGGAATTAGAGATGTGTAGGCTTGTAGCTTGGTATCAGGGTTATCTGGAGACAGACGACGTTTAAGAAGACCTAATTTTTTCGAAGATTTGCTAGTCATATATTCTATGTGGCTTACCAATTTAGGTCCGGGGAAAGAACAACGCCTTAATATTTAAAAGTTGATGAGCACACAATGACACTGTTATTTATAATACAGTGGCTTACTGGAGTTTTACAGAGTGCAGAGAAAGTCATCTGTTTAGTTTTATCGGTGTTTATTTCCATCTGCCAAACACTGCACCAAGTACTTAACCTATCTAGATCTGTTTGCAAGGCAACAACGTCATTAGGATGAGCTACTTCCCTATAAAGGTTACAGTCATCAGTGATAGCTACTTCCCTATAAATGACGCAGTCATCAGCGAAGAGATATGAAGGAGCTAATGTCTGTCGCAATGTCATTAATATAAATTATACACTGAAGTAGGCCTAAGAAGTATCTTTGCGGTACACCTGATTTAACATGTTTAGTTTCAGATATGTTATTCGCAGATATTGATTGTTGCCTGTTAGCTAAAAATTCTTCTATCCGCTTAGTAGTATTATGATCAAGTTGCAAGTTATACACCTTTTCGTTAAGGTGCTTGTGGGCTACCCGATCAAAGGCTATAGAGAAGTTGATAAAAATGGCATCAATGTACAAGGCGCTCTGAATTGCACGATGAAGATCCGTTACTGATTCAGATAATTGGGTCTGACATTAATGAAACTATGCTGATTTTCAAGTAGCAGGTCATTTGCATTAAGCTCTTCCTTGATGTGGGTAAGTATTATGTGTTCCAGTTGTTTACAGCACACTGACATCAAAGAAATTGGCCGATAGTTGCTGGGATTGGTAATATCCTTAGACTTAAATATTGGTATAATGTGTGCAGTTCGCCAGTTGTCTGGAAAGCAGCTTTGTTCAGAGATTGCTGGAATAAAAGCGATAACAAAAATGCGGACACGTTAGAGGTTAGCTTTAGAAGTTTAGTACTTATGCCATCAGTACCGGGGCTAGAACTTAATGGAAGCCTGTCTATCGCACGAAGAACCCCATCTGTTGTGATAGTGATAGGATTAAAATGATAAGCAATGAACGGAACCGAAGGCTGAATGTACTCAGGGATAGGTGAATTGTCTGTAAATACTTCGCTGAAATGATTGTTTAGCTGTTCCGCACTTGCTTCTATGGGGACAAAAATTCCATTGATGTCCTTTAGTGTTATTAACTTGCTTGCATCATTAGGATTAATGACACACTAGAATTTTTCTGGGTTTGTTTTTAACAGGCTTAGAAGCGAATGATTAAAAAAGTAATCCTTTGCTTCTTTTGTACTTTTTCTGCAACAGCTGACAGTACCTTACACCTCTGCCAATCACGGGACACATTAGCCTGAGTAGCCTTTCTGTATGCCCCTTCTGTTTAGATGCTTCCCGATTTCCTTCGTCAACCATCATCATTATCATCAGCCTGACTACGCCCACTGAAGGGCAAAGGCCTCTCCTATGTCTCTCCAATTAACCCTGTCCTTTGCCAGCTGCGCTCACCGTATGCCTGCAAACTTCTTAATCTCATCCGCCCTCCTAACTTTCTAATGTCCCCTGCTACGCTTGCCTTCTCTTGGAATCCACTTTGTTACTTGAAAAAAATGCGAAATAAATTGAATTGAATATTGAATCATTTCAAGGTAAAAGAGCTTTCCTTAAAGGGTGATGTTTTCCATTCTTATGTTTTTTGCCTATCTTAGAGTGGAACAGCTTAGTGTCCAAGTACTGTTCATACATTATCCAATGGTGCTTTCAATGAGTAGTCTGTTTCCTTTTTAAACATTTTTAACTCCTTGCTGTAATGTCCTATGGGGTGGTGCAAGTAACTCTTAAATAAAAATTAAATATTGATGTTCAGAGAAGTAACCACCTTTTTTTTTTATTATTCTGTGGACACTAGGTAAGCTCCAAGTCATCAAAGGGGGCTCACTGTACACAACATCAAAAGAGTCATTATGCATTGGAGAAAAGGAGCAAGCACATAAACCAAGCATGGAAAGCAGGTCTCTAAGTGAGAGAAGCTTGCACTTTCAGAGGCACTATCACCTATGTTTAGGACCCACCAGATGACAAATTGCAGAAAATATGTTGATGCCACATCGAGCTCAGATTAGAAACAGAGCAGTGGATGCAATAATAATAATGACTACTGTTTCACTCTGAACAGTTTAGTTAGGGAAGGTTGTGCTTAGTGGAATTTTTCCATTCCTGTGTCCAATGTTAAGATAAGACAGCAAGTATATGCCATCATAAAACTGTTTGCAACAGTGTCTAAAGGAAATGATCTTACAGCCCAGTGCACTGTTCTAGGTTACCTGACACTTCGTCACTTCAGCTCCTTTATTTCAGTTTCGCCTAATCAATCATGCGGCGCCACCCGTAACCTCAGCTTTCATGAGAGGTGTGAGGTAGATATGAACGTTTGACGATTCAGCAATTTGAAAAAAAAAATGTGCCACAACCCAAGACGAAGAATGGGCAAAATGAGCATGGACTGTCGTGACAATTTTTGCAGAAAACCACAAAAATATACGCTGAAAACCTACATCATGCAAAACCACTCCGGCAGGAACTTTACAGCATCTCCGCTAAGAGAAAAGACTCAACGAAGCGGTGGTTACCAACAGTCAAACAAAAGTACCAGCAGGAATATTGGCTTGCTTATTGTGAAAGGCCAGGAATTTTACGCACTGCCAGTGACACTCACCTATTCGCACAAATGCAGGCCTGGCTACCGTTACTACAATACAATTTGGGGGGCGTCTCCAGCATATGTTTCCAACAGCTGGACAACATTGCATTTGTCGGGAACGGGCGTGGGCAACACTGAACTTGGCTGCAGCGGCGTCTGTTTTGACAACATTGCACTTGTCGGGAACGGGCATAGGCAACATTGGACTTGTCTGCACCGGGCGTTTCCAGTTCGCTTCTCTTCATGTTGGCTCGTTTGAATTGACAGTTTATTTCTCGATCGCTTTTGTGCCGTTTTTAAATAATGTTTATACTTGGAGTTATAGGTTAGTAGCGTGGAATAGCAGGTGACGGGTTCGAAGTTTGAGTGGTTTTTGGTGCATCCAATCGGGTATTTCTGATCACCTAAACCGATGGGCGCAGCTCACGAGGGCTCCGACGGCTATGGGCCGGCTTTCACAAGGGCAGGCGACCTTGATGTGAATCGGTTTACTAGTGTTAGTGCGCGGTGCCTTCGTGTGTGCTGAAGTCCGTTGGCGACTAATTTGAACTGCCGATCCGCTCTCAAAAGGAGTAGGGGTGCGGATGTGCGTGCGACAATTTATGGGTGTGAGCGCTGCGACGCGATGAGTTAGGAGTGAGTGAACGACACCCCCTTTCTCCCGCCACCACCTTTTTTGCCATGGGGCGTCGTGGCCAGACGAGGGAGACCACTGAGGAAGACTCTGCGCTCAAGGAGTGGGTCCAGTGTACGACATGCAAATCGTGGCTCGTTTTGGAGGACACGCCGTACGACACCGTGCACGAAGCTCGGGAAGTCCCTGCTTTCAAGTGCCACCATTGCATAAGGATGAACGTTTTGCGGGATGAGCTCACTACCTACGCGGCTAAAGAGAAAGAAAACTGGAAGCTGGAGATCGCCAACCTCGAAGCGCGGTTGGACGCCGAACTCACCGCGATTGAGGTGAAAAGAAGCAGCCTAAAGGCGGAGCTTGAGGCGGAGAGAAGAAAGAGGACTGCTCTGGAAGAACAAGTAGTTGAACTAAGGCAGACGCTGAGCGAGCTGTGTTCGGGGAGAACTCGTGTGTGGCAGCCAGCCGCGGTCGAACCAATGGCCGGGGAGCCGGTGGGCACCCTAAAGGAGCAAATGCCAGGACAGCCCGCACCAGAGCCATGCAGAAGTGGAAAAGAGAATGCAAGTGAAGTTGAAGAGGAGGAGGCCAGGAGCTTAGCCGATACTACCCAACCTGTCACAGGAGGAAGCACCCAAACAACAGCAAAGTATATCCAGCAGCAGCGCCACCAAACACTTGAAGTACGAGGCTCAGAGTATAGACCCCCAAATGAGGGGGCGAAACATGGGAGCCCACATGGACAGGAAAGGAAAGACCGAAGTGTTTTCCTATATGGGGATCACAACGCCTACCGTATGAAGCCCGCTATACTACAGGCTTCAAACTGGCACAAGAGAGTACATATCAAGACAGAGGCAGACGCAGCCCTCCAAAAGGCCTGTGAGGCCCTCAATGATGCAACGGATGTCTGGCAGGTGCAGGAGGCCCTGGTCGTACTACATGCTGGGATAAATGATGCAAGAAAGGAGTATTGGCCAGCGGAGGATGCCTTTCAGAAAGTGAAAGGCCACCTGGATACGTGGCTGCAGCGGGCTCCACAGCACCACTTCATAGTATACGGTCTCCCCCAGACGGCGACCATCCCTACTGGGCTTGCAGTGTGGAATGAAGGAATGAAAAACGTATGCAAGAACCTTGGACATCGAGTGGAGTTCATACCAACGACATGGGCGGTTGAGCAGCAACAGGACGTGTTGTACACCGAGCGAGCAGCAAATGAACTTGGGCGGCGACTCTGGAATAGAGCCTGCTCTTTTTTAGGAATCTACCGTTCCAACAAAGGCAGAAGAGGGCCCAACCCAGGAGTACACCCTGCAACCCCCTTTATAGAGGCCCTGGGCCAGACACTGCTGCAAATGATGGGGGGGGGATTTTCTACCTCAACATGCAAGGGGGTCGACGGGAGCAAAAGTGGGAAGAACTTTACAACAATCTACAGAAGCAAGAAATCATAGTCGCAGGGCTTGTCGAAACACATCTACGCAATGAAGAAACTCCACCACAAAACAGACTATATATGGGAAGGCTTAAACCGCCTAGATGGAGAAAAGAGGGGTGGTGGCCTAGGCTTTCTATACAGGATTGGTTCCAATTGGGAGAGGATTCCAGGGCCATGTCAGGAACACATGTGGCTGACAGGAAATTTGGGCGCTCGCAAGATAGCACTGGGCCTGGTTTACCTGTGAACGGGACAGGGGGCGTATCAGAAAAACGCCGATACTCTGAAGTGTCTAGAGACCGATATAGCTGCCATGAGCAATATGCCAGTTATTATTGTAGGGGACTTCAATGCCCACATCGAGGATCTAGATGGTGTGACGGACAGAATGGGCAACTTCGACTATGCACAAGAAGACCAGCAGCATAGACTATTGCTTAATAGTACATGCCTTTCTGCCTCAGCTTCAAGAGATGGTGATTGATTAAGAAGGCTCCCAAAGCATTGGAAGCGACCACAACAGCTTTGTGCTGTCATTTGGAAGAAAGGGTCATACACATGTTGACAGGGCACAGCCAGAACATCGAAATCATTTGACGACAAAAATTGATGACATTGTGGCACTGCTGGAGAGCGAGACGGAGGGTGTAGATGTGCAATCATATGAAGACTTTGAACTCTGGGTAAAAAAGGCAATAGCTTCAGTAAAAGCTAGCCGGCCAATCTAGAAGTACTCCAGGAGACATAGACCTAAAGCATGGTGGGACAAAGAGGTGTCCAATGCCCTAAAGCAACGTAATGTCGCTTGTAAAGAGCTTCGACATGCCACACTGCGGGGCACACCTGAAATAATAGGCTGTGGGAGGCATACATTGAGGCGAAAAAGCATATGGCTGCTTTGGTACAACAGAAGATGCTGGCAGTTAACAGAAAGCTCCTCCATGAAATGAAATCAGCTGGCAGAGATGGCCCAGCGAAATTCTGGCGATATATCCAGACACTTCAGCCAGTGGCTAAAGCTGACACGGTAACCCTGCAAGAAACTACCACAGAGGAGGAGTACGTGGAAGCAGCCTGCCTGCCTGGGCTACATTGAAACACATATGGCCCACCAGTTCCAATCCCTGATAGGCCAGGATAGTGCAGCACTACCACCCGCAAACCCACCTGCCGGATCGGGTTGTGACACAGTCATAGAGGGGGAGCTGAAGCGAGCACTGCGACACATGGCGGGAAGCTCGGCAGCAGGGCTGGATGGCATACCACCATTACTAATAAAAAAGATGGAGAAAAGAACACGGGAACAGCTCAGGGACGCCTTGAACGATGTAATGACCACAGGCACTGCTCCACCAGGGTGGCGGTGCTCAATGATATGGCTGGTACTAAAGAGGAGGAGACAAGGCCCTCTTGAAAAGCTATAGACCCATTGCGGTAACATCTCCTTTGTATCACTTGCTGTGCCACATTCTGCGAGCTCGCATACAGAGATGGGCGGAAGGTGCTCAAATTCTGGGCGAACTGCAGAATGGCTTTCGACCCAATCGCCGACTGGAAGACCTTTTCGTTGTGACATCTTCAATTGAGATCGCTGCCAAAGAGAAGCGAAAGCTGGTACTGGGCTTTCTGGATATAGCCCAGGCATACGACTCGGTGGAGCACAATAAAATGTGGGAGCTCGGTCCTGGAGGCACAGGCTATCCCAGAACCGTTACTACACATGGTGAAGGCTTTATACACTGAAACCCAGGCTGTGATCCACTGGGGGGCCTCAACCACCAGGCCAATCAGAGTATCTAGGGGATTGCGCCAGGGCTGCCCTATGTCGCCGATCCTGTTCATGTTGTTTATCTCGGGGATGGAGCAGCGCCTTGTGGAGAGCAGAGTTCGGTTCAGCCTCACCTACATGAAGGATGGCGCCACTCGTACTCGCAGGCTACCAGCCCTCCTGTACGCAGACGATATAGTACTGCTTGCGGACAGCACGGGAGATCTCCAGAGCCTCCTAGATATATGCTCATCTGGGGGCGATGGCCTCGGGCTCCGTTTCAACGCCGCGAAGTCTGCAGCAGTCAGGTTCCCGCCGGAGGCGTCCGAGGACAGTGGGCAAGAGACCCCACCCCTGCATCTTCAGAACAGCAGTGTCGTTTGGTTGCCGTCCTACAGATACCTGGGAATAGAAATCTCGGCGGGCCGAAACTATGTACAGGATTTCGAGAAGCAACTTCGGACGAAGGCCATCAGACGACGGGCTTTCCTGAGCTCACGCGCCTTATGGGCTTTCAACCGCTTTGAAGTGACCCGATCGCTATGGAAGGCGGTGGCGGTGCCAGGCCTTACCTTGGGCAACGCAGTCAACTGTTTATCCTCCTTGACTAGCCACGATTTGGAGACGCGTCAGAGAGAGGTGGGACGAATGGCCGCTCACGGCAGTGTGCCGAACGAGGCGGTACAGGGTGATCTGGGGTGGTCCTCTTTTGAGGCACGGGAAGCCGTAGCCAAACTGAGCTACAAGCACCGCCTTAGCGAAATGCAGAACGGCCGCTGGGCGCGGGAAGTGTTCAAGTAGGTCCACCTGAGGTGTGTCTACACCAAGTGGGCCCGTCGCACCAAGAGTCTGGCAGATAAATACAGAGTGGTGGGCCCCCCCCCCCCCCCACTTCAAGTTTCCAGCCCAACGGACGGCAAAAGATCCGAGAGCAAGTGCGATGCGAGGAGCAGCGTCGTTGGCAGCAGACGGGCCGCGAGAAGCCAGCCCTGGCCGTTTACCAACAAGGGAAATCGAAGGTCGAGAAAGAGCCCCTATATGATAACACTAGGGGCAGTGGACTGTTGTGCGAAGCTAGGAGCGGTGTGCTCCGCACCCGATGTCTTCGAGCAAAGTACACGGAGGGTATGAGCACGACGTGTGAACTTTGCGGAGACGCTGACGAAACCATCGAGCACATCGTGTTGGAATGTGCAGGCCTCCACCCGTTGGTTTCGGATGCACAGGACAATTCCTCAGTAGGCCCCATGCCACCTGACGCGATCAGCAGTAGCTCTATGCGATCAGCGGACCCAACAGCCTCGGGGCACTAGCGATGGCACTCGGTTTTCGCCGACCCGACGAGCCACCGCAATGGAAGCTGGTTGAGCGAACCAAGTGACGTTTGGAACATTGGTGGCGCACACGACACGGTCACGCTCCTTGAAGGCTCAGGGGACCAAAACGTGCCATGAGCGTGTGTTAGGTGTTTTTATTCTTTAATTTTTATTTTTTGTTACCTTCTTGGCTTGATCCGGTTTTTAGTGCAGTTGATCTCCCGATACAAAGAGATAGCCAGTATCATCATCATCAGCTAGCAAACGGAAACACGCGTCCTGATGACTGGCGCACACTGCCTGTATGGTCTGTGGCTGGCCGAGAGTGGTGCGTCTCCCGGGGGCTCCTCAGGGGGCGGGATTATGCAAGCTTAACCGGCGGCACGGGGCTGAATCGCTGCCCGCGATCAACTTCCTTTCATAGACGCACGCCGCGTCTGTCTGTTACTAGCACCAAAGCAGGCATTCACATACACTGAGTTCCTCGCACAAATTTCCTCCTCCTCCGTACAAACTCACTCCTTCTCCCGTTCCGGTCTGGTCTTCCTATTGGCTAGGAGCAATCGTCTGTTCTGGGAGGTTCTCGATTTTTTCTTTCGCCTCGTCGACACCAGCTCGAGAACGAATGGGAGAGGGCGACACATAGCGCGGGCGAAGTTACGTGCCCTCCGTCGCCTCTGAATCATCTTTTTCTACTTCGTTCTGGATGGTTGGGCGGCCAGTCTGACCTACTTTTTCCGTCGAGCGCGCGCAAGGGTGCGCAGCCACTAGGCAGGAATGGGCCCTGGAGACAGGCCTTTGTGTCCAGCTCTCCAACTTCCCCCTTCACTCTTCCACAACCCTAGCCCGAACAGTGAACATTCCATGCCCCACTGCACGCGGACAAAAGCCCGTGTGACGTCTTCCTTCCTTTCCTGCCTAGGCTCTGCCATCAGACTCATCATGTGCTATCGGACTCATCCTCCCCCGCCCAATTAAATTACCATCACGATAAAGAAAAGTCAAATGGGAAGCACTGTTGGGTACTGCATCACATCCTTTCTATGAGAAGGATAGCGGCGGAACTATTTGACAGGTGGAGGGTGGCATGGTGGTGACGAGGGGCAAGAGAGATTTAGGTCCAAATCCCACATTACATGTTTTAGGTGTTTCCCCCTTGCCCCTCCTCTCCAGACAGCACTAGACAGATGGACTGACAGGAAACCACGAAACTCTTTCAAGCAAACGCACCTCGCTTTGTAAGAAAGAGTGCCCCGCCGGGGTGGCTGGGGATTCCTGTTTTTGCTGCTCGACAAGCTCTCCCCGAATGATCAGGCTAAACGCATGCTGTTACATTAGGCGGGGAGCGGGGGGGGGGGGGTCCGCTGCTCGTTCTGGTTTTCTCGCTTCAAACATGTTGCTCGAAGTTCCGTTGCTCATGGTTCCATATACTAAGCAGGTTAGAATAAATGGGCCTCCTTCTCCTACTAGTTGTCCGAGGTGAGGCCCTGGGCTGCAGCCCCCTTAGCTCCCCCCCATTCTTAATTCAGCGCTGTCCATCTCCATGCAATAGCCGGCAACATGAATTTCGTTGCGTCGCCTTAAAGTGCTGCGGCATATTTTTAAAGCCTGGCTAAAGTTAGGTTAAGCCTCGAAAACCTCTGGGTGTATGTTGATCTCATCTATGTCATTTCATGTCTAGGTTACAAACAAAGCAGCAGCACAGAAGACGAAGGCGCAAAAGCCAGAAACTCCGTTTCAAAAAAGGCAGTTAGGCTACTTGTTTTCAAACGAAGATGCTGCCGTATGTGAAGACGACGCAAGTTGTACAATAAAGCGACTCAGGAAGGAGAATCGAGACCTTGAAGAAAGAGTTGCCAGGCGAGAAAAGGCCCTCTGCAGCAAAATTTTTCAAGCAGGTTTGTTTCATTTTCTTTATTTTCAGTTTGTCGGCACCATAGAATTCTTCCAAGATAATCGACTTAAGTGCAGACAAATATCCGTCTGGAATGATAGACCCGTATTCTTTGCCAGTTCTTTTTGTTATGCTTTGCATATACCATGAAGGATTTTGCAACTGTTTTTCACTCCAGATGAAGAGGTGGCAACAGCAGACTGGTGGAAATATGCTGCAACCACCCACAAGCAGCCAGCCCGAACAGCTAGCAGTGGGCAGCCAGCCCCGAGTGCAACCTCAAGCAGCCAGTCTTCTTGCGGACCAGTTTCAAATGGGATGGTGCATGTGTACAGAATGAGACAAAAGAAGCAGGAGCTGTTGCAGAGGGACCAGTGCCTTTTGCCAGGACTGGCGATGAGGTAATAATGAAGCCCTATATATATGCAGTGATTTTTATAACCTTTACAGATTTTTATTATTAAAATTGCAAAAGATACATCAGTGCGGTCTAATGAGCTAGATCGTACAGCAAGGCAGACATTATGTACCTGTGACTTGGACCAATACTTAGACGAATAATTAACTTCAATTAGCCATTTTAAAGTTTTATTTTAGGGGCAAGGCTATATTACAAAATTGATGGCTGCCAGCATCGAAGAAGAGTCCTGCTTTTGAATTTTCTTTAACGCCAACGTGTTTCCAAATATCGACCGTCAAAAATATGCATTTGAAAGCTTGTTAAGTTGGCTTTCCAGTATTCCATAAATATAAAATGGCTCTGTCCTGTCGCACTTCTTTGCTTCAAATACAGGCAGGCACAGTTTCTGCATTTTATGATGCAGAGGAAGCTAACTGATTTCGGCAACAACACCACTCGCAGTGGCGCCATTTTTTTTTTTTTTTTGCTTAAGTAATGCGGGAAAGCCAACTCAACAAGCTTGAAAACCATATTTTCGACGCTTGCATTTCAAACCACATTTCCGATAAAAAAAATTTAAAAACAGGGCTCACCTTCGTTGTTGACAGCCATCAGTTTCGTAATATAACCTTGCCCCCTAAAATAAAAAAGAAAAAGTTTCTTATTTAATTACAATTAAGTCTATAATTGATTCATATGAGATACATAATGTCCGCCTTACTGCACAATCGAGCCCAACAGGCCGCACCAACGTATAGCTCATAGTTTTTAAAATAAAAATCTAAAAGAAAAAACTATGCTAATGACTAAATTGCTTTTAATTCTTTTAGTCAACCGGCCATTGCTGAAAGAAAAGTTAAGATTTGGATCAGCTTATTATAATGGTACTTTACAGTCCTCATGTAGACTAATTTCTTATATCAATGTGAACTATAAAACTGCCTTCCACTGAGTGGTCAATTTTTATGGTCACCTCAAAGTTTCTGGATAGGTGCATACCATTACTGGTAATAACACTTATAGTGGTGGCACAACGTTTGAAATTGCTGCGCATAACATTGCAACCTAAATTGTATTGCATAGAAGCCACATTAATGTGGTCTTTATTTGTAGAGCACCTTATTATTGCTAATGATTTGCATAATTAATATAGTGTCCGCATTAATCACTATCTGTAAAACATAATGTACCAGTATTACATGCACGCACTCCTGATAGATGGCGGCGCTAGATAAGAAAGCTTACAGTTACTATAGAGCCTATATAGTAACTCCAAGAAAGCTGGAGTTAAAGAAAGTTGTGGCTGGTTCATCAATGGAGCGCTTGTCTTTTCATTAGCCGCATTCTGGCCGCCTGCAAATCTTGCGTTTTCAACTCATTGTTAGGCCGTGACTTTTGACGTTTCTTAAAAAATTAATATTGTCATGGCCATCATGTCAAAATAGTTCTTCTCACATGCATATACTTTACTTATATCACTCGATAGCGTATACAGCTCGTTCGGTCGAAAAAGCCGTCGGCGTAGTCTACACCTCGTGTCGGAAATAATTGGAGGCTGCGTAAAAAAAATCGTATCATGCCAACCGTTTGCAACAGAATGTTCCGGATGGCGTCATACAATCCAACGTTTCGTGGAGCATAAACTTACTAGTTAAGAAGCCTAGCTCGCAGCAGGGATTCGAACCGGCGACCTGTAATGGGGGCTGCGTAAAAAAATCGTATGATAATTGGTGGTTCTATAGTGATTGATGATTGTTTTGTGTGCGGTAGGCGATGACGAGTTAATTAAATCATAATTATTTGATTAATTAAAGAAGTGAAAAATAAAATAAATGGAAAATTCAAAGGTACAAAAATGCTCAGAACGAAAAGCCAATGCTTGATGACACTAAGAAGATTTACAGTGTGTAACTGATCAATTATTAATTGAAACAATTGAAAAAAATGAAAAGTGCTTTCAAAGGTGCCAAACACCTCAGAATGGAAAGCCTAAGCCACTACGCCGGAGCTTTAGTGTTCTCTCCAATTTTCTTCCTTTTTTCTCTCACTTCCAGCTTTCTCCCTACCCTTACAGGGCGGTTTGGGTGCCCACTGAGCTATGTGAGACAGTTACTGCACCATTTCCTTTACTAAAAAAAAAACAATTTTCAATTTTTTTAGCTGTACCTGGGCCATGGTGTTTCGCTACCTAAAGCTACATACGATCATTTGATGGGGCGGCTGAAGGACACACTTTTTGTCCGCGACGCCTCCGTGAAAATTTTTGAAGCGAAAAGCTTCGCTACGCGGGTCAGAACCGAGCTTCGCGTGAGCCGCACTGGTGCGTTATGCGCATGCGCGAAAACGATTGACGTCACGCGCCGCGCAGGTGGTCGCATAACGATCCCTGCACGCCAACGAGAGAAGGAACAGGTGGCCAGGTGGATACTTCTCCTGACCTCACCCTCAGCAGAAACATTACTAAGGCAACCTGGGCCACCACAGGGCAAACCCTAGGTAGCGACCACAGCATCATATCTTTCTCATTAGGAAAGGGCATCACGGTGAGGAAATATAAGAATCCAGCCATCACAGAGTGGGATAAATTTGGGGCCCTAAGGGAAGCAGAGCACATGGGTAGCATAACCGATATGTGCGAGTGGACCACCCTGCTGAAGAAACACGTAGAGGACACTGCAGTTGAAGTAGAGGACAAGGACGCCCCAGAAAACGTGGACAGCAGACTCCTCAATCTTTTTAAGCGGAAAGCGACCCTCAAGGAGTGGAAAATGAAAAATAAGAAAGACAGGAGGATAACCAGGGACTTAAGCAGACTTAACAGGGAAATAGAAAAGCATTCCTTTCAGATATGCGAGCAAAACTGGCTAAGCGCTTGTGACCAGATGGAAAAGGGAATGAGCCTCGCAAGGACGTGGAATATAATTAGACATTTGTTAGACCCAGACAAAACCAAATCAGAAGCAAGAGTTAGACAAACGAAAGTCAGACACAGTTTCAATGGCACAGATGATCAACTGTGCGAGCGTCTCGCAGAAATATATATCGACCAGGAACCGGCTGGACCTCTGCCAGAATATGGTGGCGAGGACAACCCGGAGCTGGATGCATCAATTACGGAAGCGGAGGTGCGTGCTGCTTTATGCAATCTAAAGACGAAGTCGGCACCCGGCTCAGATGGGATTCGTAACCAGGTACTTAAAAACCTTGATGATGCATCCGTCACGAACCTCACGGCCTACATTGGGAAAGCATGGGAAACCGGAAAGATTCCCAAAGCCTGGAAACAGGCAGGTGTAGTATTTATACCAAAACCGGGGAAACCCGAGAAACTCAATAGTTTGCGACCAATCTCCCTTACATCCTGCGTGGGTAAGGTAATGGAGCATGTAGTGCTAAACAGACTTTCCAGGCATATGGAGTACAATAACAAATGGCCATATGAGATGGTTGGCTTCAGGCCAGGGTTAAGCACTCAGGATATAATGCTAAGACTAGAGCAGGATATCCTCAAGAACCGTTCACATGAGTTGAAAGTTATCTTAGGCCTAGACCTAACTAAAGCATTTGATAATGTTAGGCATGAAGCTATACTTCGAGGCATACAGGAAGCAAACCTAGGCCTACGAATATGCAGCTACATAAAAGACTTCCTCACAGACAGGGAGGCAATACTGAAGTTTCAGGATGCAAAATCAGCACCAATCAAAATAGGGGGGTCTGGCACGCCACAAGGGGCAGTACTATCCCCATTTGTTTTCAATATAGCAATGAGAGGGCTCCCACCCCTCCTCAACAAAATTAGCAACCTCAAATTCAGCTTGTACGCAGATGATATAAATCTTTGGATCAGCGAACCTGGTACATTCGAGGCAAGAGATAAGCTACAGCAAGCTGCGAACATCATTGTTGAATATTCCAAAGAGAGAGGGCTAGCCTGCTCTCCTCAGAAATCAGAGGTTCTAGTGTACACTAAAGGCATATACGTATGGACCTAAGCCGGACATAAACATCATAGTTGAGGGGCGCAGGGTTCCCAGAGTTGAGGAAATCAGAATCCTTGGTTTCTTCATCAATTCCAAAGGCAATAACGCTAGCACAATAAAGAAACTAGAGCAGTATACAGATAAGATAGCAGGGTTAATCAGAAGGATAGCCACCAAAGGAAGGGGGTTGAAAGAGCGTAACTTGCTCAGGCTCACGCAGGCCTTCATCACAAGCAGGATCTGCTATGCCACCCCCTACATGGAACTTAACAAAGGGGAGGTAGACAGACTGAATATAATCATTAGGAAAAGTGTAAAAAGAGCCCTCAGTCTACCCGTAAATACCTCCACTGAAGAACTTGAAAAAATGGGGGTTCATAACACATGGGCGGAGCTTAAGGATGCAGTTAGAATTTCACAGCTTGAGCGACTTAGCAAAACCCGGACAGGTAGCAAAATTATGGCATGGGTGGGGGTACAGCCTGACAGCAAAATAGAAGGCAAAGTAGAGATACCTCTCGACGTCAGGTCCAAAATCAAAATTCCCCGCATACCAAAACACATGCACCCTCAGTTCAACAAAGATAGAAGACAACATAGGGCCAAGGCTATGGTTAAAAAGTTCAGAGAGCTGCCTGCCGAGGAGGTAGCATACGTAGATGCCGCTGGGGGACCAGAGGCGGCTGTGGTTTCGGCCGTTGTAAACGGTCAGGGAAAACCCCTGATCACAGCCTCAGTCAGAACCCAGAACACAGAAACTGCTGAAGAAGTGGCGGTGGCGCTCGCCATGGCAGGATCTAATGCAGGATACATTCCTTGCGACAGTAAGTCCGCTCTCAGAAACTTTAGTAAGGGCTTGGTCTCTTGGGAAGCCAAACACATTCTGGACAGCATGCCAAAACACAGGTTCGCTCCACTATTCTGGATACCAGCACATGAGGAAATAGTTGGTAACGAGGCCGCTCACCTGCTAGCCCGAGTAACCTACATCCAGGCAGCAGCGGAGCAACCTATCTATAATAATCTTAAGGATGCCCCAATCACATACAAGGAAATTACGGATAATTACAAATTAGAAAGAATATACCCTCCTCCGGACGTATCCCTTAGTCACAAAGAGGCTTACATCTGGAGGAGGATCCAGGCAGGGGTATACATATCGCCAGCCAAAATTGCTAAAAACCCAGATGACGAAAAATGCATCGACTGTGGGGCAAGGGGTACGCTAAACCACAAACAAGACATAACTAGTTTTGAAGCCTGAGAGCCGCTGCTGCGGAGCGAGGACCCCAACGCGCAGCGCAAAGCAACCCGCATGGCGGCTGAGGCCGTGAAGCATCAGCTACATCGTCCTCAGCCGACGGCATCTCCTCCTGATCGGGCTTACGCTTCGGCCAAGCCTTACAGGGGGTAGGGAGACCACCATCTGCCGGAAATGAAGTTTTTCTGAACTGAACTGGTCGCTCCTCGCCGCCACCGACTCTGTCGCCTGACCTTCCGGCGCACCCGCGCTACTGCATAGGTGCGTCATGTGTATGAGCAAGGAGGCTATATAATGCGCTTGCCAGAGAATAGGCGTTCGCACTCGACATGGAAGGGAAGGAGAGTGTGGCTGCTGCTAGACTACGCAGAAAAGCTGAGAAACTAAATTCGTCCGATCCAGAAGTACTCGCTTGGGAGTTGGCTGCACAACAGCGAAAAAATGATAAAGACAAAGCTAAAGGTGCAGCCGAAACGCCTGAACAACGGGAAATACGCCTTGCTAAACGACGTTGGAAAGAAGCCAAAAAGTGTGTCTTGGCCGCATCTTCAGCCAGCAGCAGCCAAGCGAGTGAGGAAGAGGAAACAAGAGAGTCAGAAGAGGAAAATCCCAAGACTTGCTGTTACAACGACCACTTGGTACGACTTAGTGAAAGTGCGAGTGCGACTAGGGTGTTTTCGACAGACTTTGTGAACAACTCATTTGGCCATGTTCGTGATGTGTGCGAAAGTCTGGCACTTGCGAGATTTGACGCCGGTAAGTAACAGTATGCGTGAGACGTTAAGTTTAGCGTCTGTCGAGTTTAGTGGAACCGTGGCTAGGGTGTGCGCATCGTGCAAGGGATCTCTGGTGAAACAGAAAAGAGAAACTGCAAGACAATGGGTCCAACAATAATAAATAAAGAAGTTTAATTGTGTCGCTTCTGTGTCTTACTCGTAAACATATGCCATTGAGTAATCAAGTCTACGCCTATAGATAAACAATGTATACAATACCAGCTAAGCTACGAAGCATAATCATGATGTCAAACCAAGCATAACTGAAGCTTTTCGCTTGTACATCCAGGCTTAACCAGAGCTAAGCCACTGCCTAATTTTTTTTCGAGTGAAGGCCTCACGGGACATAGCTAGCGTGACCGGCGCTTCTTGTAATAGGACAAAAGCTGAAGCAAAGCCAGCCTTGGATCGAGAAAAATATGCTGCACTTGATGGTATGTGTACCACCATGTTATTTGTGAATATTAATGGTGTAAATGATGTGCATCCTGTATCATAAATGCTAAATGCTATCAAAGAAAGCCAAAAAATAAAGGGCATGCATCTCCATCGCTACCCAATTTTGGAAGTAAACTGCGTGCGCCGACATCATTTCTGTGACGGATCACAGGTGCTAGGCTACACTGTCATTCAATTCAACACTAAAATCACGCAGTCCTTTTTCGTGCAGACTTAACAAGCATAAAGAGAGTGGCAGGAATTTTTTTAAGTACCTTTTCTCTAGCAATAAATGCATTTTTTGCTCTATAGAAGGTTCAACGTACCCAGAAAAGGACAAAGAATCAACAACAATTGGATTTAGTTTTGTCTTTGGAATCTCTTTAAGCACGTATTTCATTAAATCTTGGTGTGCGGTTCATGAAGCTATTCGAAGAAAAATGTGCGCCCTGACTACTGACAAAATTATCTAACCCCAGTGCTTCTGTTTTTCTTCTGACAGCATTTTTTATGCACTATCTCTTGGGGATCTGCAGCCCTCAAGAGTCCCAGCAGCGGCACCGTGCCCTTGCTGGGATCGTCGCTGGAAATTGCTGATGTGACTAAGGGATTCAAGAAGGCTGTCTAAGTAATTATTGAGTGCCGGTTTCAATTTACTAAAATTTCATAATTCATAATACGATTCAAATTTCATAATAAGATGGAGGGAGCAATAACATTTATGTCATGCTACCACCAAAAGAATTCTGAATGGCAATGCTGATAATTAATGCTCATTATTATGTGCGTTTCTGATAAAATGTAAAACAGTTATAATTTCCCTTCAGACTTTTTCAGGTACATTCAGCAGGAACGAGGACTGCAGCTGTGGCCCAATTAAATCAGCACAAACCTTTTGAACATCGCGTTCCCAAAACAAAACATGCGTATTTTATTTACCTGTACTGCAGATGCTGCTATGCCATGCTTTTGTGCAGGTATTTTATATAGGCCTCATACACCAGTAGGCATATGGGCTGATGCACAATAGATCAATAATGCATCTATAAAACCAATACACCAGCAGACCTATCAGACCAGCAAGCTAGTAGATCTAACAGACCAATACACCAGCTGACCTAGAAGGCCAATAAGCTACCTGAACTATAAGACAAGTACGCCAACAGGCTTATAAGGCCAATAAGCTACCCAGCCTGTAAGACCAATACTCTGGTTCACCAATAGCTGTCAATAATCTGATACGCTATTGGTTTAAAATAGGTTTTTTTTCTGGGGACAGTAATCAGGGAGATGGGGAAGTTCCTCAAGTGCGATGTGATGGATGTATACCCGGTGATTTACGGAGACGGGAACTCCCCCCACCCCTTCTACCCGGATGTCATCCATTATACCAAGCCAGCGAGGAGGAAATGACTGAACACTTGATACATTTCTGTAACGGGCTTTACTCTGCAGTGGAAAGCAGCAGATCTGACTTATTCAAAGCATTGGGGTTTAAGGACAGTGAAGGAAAAGTAGATTTTAAGCGGGCAGAAGTAACCAAGCGAAGGTTATCTGATTGGTGTCTAAAATCAAGACAAGAGTAACATTTCACAAGTCATGGCTTGGTGGCTTGAACCACCGCCCGTTTTTTTTTTTCAGTTTATTTGTTTCATTCTGATTTACAGAAACCGGAGCAAAGGCAGGAAGCCTGATAAAGGCCTAAAGGCCTCTGCTCCGTATGCAGTCAGCAGACAGGCATCCGAAACATACAATTGATTCCCTTTTTAGGGGACAAAAGATAAAAACAAGCAACACTGAAAGGCCATAAATGCTAGCAAAAAACAAACAAACTATATATTGAACTACATATAGAAGTACAATTGCGAACAACTGATTCCCTCTTTAGGGGACAAAAGGGATAAAACAAGCAACACAAGGGCCATAAATGCTAGCAAAAAACGAAAAATAAACCAAATCAATTCAATGTTTTCTTCGAATATTACATTCTTAAGGATCTTTTTGGGAATTGGTTTGCTGAAATCAAGTAGTTTTTCAAAGCGATTTAGTAGAGACGGTATTTGGAACTATACGTTTGCCTACCGTAGTTTGTCCTGACTATAGGAATTTTTCTATGTGTGCGGAAGCAGCACTCTGCAGCGGGGTTTGCCGCGCTGTAAAGTTTCTGGTTCTGAACATGTTGCAAGAGCCTATAACAGTATAATTGGTTAGCCTTTATCAGGGAATACTTTCTGAATAACGGATCTGTCGGTAAATATTGTGGTTGCCCGCGGTAGTTTTCAAATATGCGCAGGACTCGTTTCTGTAGAGTAATCAGCTTTTGAAAATTGCCCTGCGTGGTTGTTCCCCAGATTAGCGAGCAATAAGAGATTCTGAAGTAGAAAAGCGTATAATATAGCGAGGTTCTAAGCCATTGTGGTAATTAGTTTATAAAGACAGTCTACTGCCTTACTTAACTCGACCGCCAGTTTCGACACGTGAACAAATTCCATGACAAAGTGTCCTGAAACCACACACCCAAAAATTTTTGTACCTTAATTGCTCAGACTGACACCGTGAAAATTAAGCTCAATATTAGTGGTAATTGGTTTATTTATGGGTGCGAATATCATATACTTTGTCTTGCTTGTATTCAGCTGCAAGTTATTCTTGTTAAGCTAGCCCTAAAGGAGTTTCAAGTAATAATTAGCATCATATTGGATTTGAATAAGTGAGTCTATCACGAAAAAATGTTAGTATCGTCTGCGCACATAATTATTTTCGGAGAGTTTGGTATGCTGCAACGATTATTTACATAGATTAAAAACAGCAGCGGCCCGAGAATGGTCCTTTAGGGCACACCATTCTTTACTTTGGCATATGAAGAAGCTTCTTGATTAACGCTGACGTATTGATACCGGTCGGATAAGTAGCTGTGCATTAAATCTAGAGCGATTCCACGCACCCCATACGTATTTAGTTTAGATAAGAGAATGGTGGGAGGCACAGAATCGAATGCTTTCTTCAAGTCAAGAAATAAGCCAAGTGTATAAAGTCAACGCTCGAAATTATTGATTATGTGATGTTTGATGTCTATAATGCTAGTTACGACGATTGTTTTTTTTTTCGAAACCCGTAATGCATGTCATTTACTACATTATATTTATTGAAAAAAATTTCCAGCCTATTGTTCAAAGCACTTTCAAACACTTTGGATATGACGGCAATACAGATATAGGTCTGTAGTTATTGACTGCTTGTTCATTACCACCTTTAAAAATTGGACAAACGCGTGCTATTTTTAAATATTCAGGAAAAACTTTAATTTCAAACATTCTGTTGATAATATGGGATAAAATTGGAGATATTATATCTGAGACATATTTTATAGATACAGGTTTTATGTCGTCGAAACCAGCAGCAACATTGTTTTTTATCTTGCTTACCAGTCGTTCTACTTCAACTGGAGTAACTGGGATTAAATGTATAGAATTTACAACACCAGGCTCCTGTAGCACAAGTTCTTCCGCGTGAGCTACATTCGTGCTGATGTTCTCACAACTATTCAGAAAATAATCTTTGAGTGCAGATGCGGCTTCTTTCCCGTTTACCAAACCTTACGGCATTATAACGCTTACAATTGGACTTGTATTTCCACGACTAATGTTTTTAACCTCAGCCCAAATCTTTCTGGGATCGTTTCTTATTCTTGGGAACAGTTTTTCATAATAGGTTAGTCTTGCTTTCCTAACCTCGCTGCTAACTTCATTTCTGTATTTCTTGAAAGCAGCAAACGTGCTCAAGTCCCGAGATTTTACAAAAGCGTGATACATATTGTTTTTCTTGTTGTCTTTTTTAACTTGGAAGAAGTAATCTATGGTTTGCGATTTTTTTGTTTCCAGGTCTATCTTGCCGTAATGGAAATGCGTCATCATAACATAGGATCAGTTTATCAAAAAACAAGTTGTACGCGCTGTTTGGGTTGCATTCGTGTAGTACAGGACTCCAGTCTGTGGCCTCGACAAGGGAACGAAACTTCTGTAGCGCTCGGTCACTGATAGCGCGGTAACAACGTTTCTCTTGCAGTTTACGTTTTCTGTGTGTGTGCGGGATGAAGCAGAAAGTCAGAAGATTATCGCTTATCTCTAGCGATAGCAGTCCAGCGATACTGTCAGGCATATTCATGACATAAATATCAAGCAGTGTTGCAGTTTATGCTGTTAACCTTGTACGTTTCGTGATCACATTTCCACATGCAAATGAAGCCACGAGCTCATTCAGGTTTTTGCATGGAACATTATCAGATAACATGTTGATGTTTATGTCACCCATTACCACAAACCGAAAACCTGAACTGCTTATGTAAGAGCGCATGTCATCCAGGAAGTCAAAGAAATGCAGTTTGTTACCTGTTGGAGGCCTATAAATGGCAACGACAAAAACTGCATCTAGACGAACCATTATACTTTCGAAATGGCTATTTATTTAGAGGATGCTTGAATTACTTAATACCTTGCTGGCTGCTTAACGTAGACAGCCACACCGCCTCCTCGGCCACAAGACCGCACTAACCTGTTGTACACATAATTCTCAAAATAAGGAGAATTATCTTTTGAGAGCCATGTTTCCGTGAATAGCAGCATGTCAAATCCAATTTCCAGTGATTCAGCCTCATCCATCCGTCCATCCATCCACCACCCACCCACCTACCATCCATTCCGTCCATCCATCCACCCACCCGTCCATCCACCCATCCATCCATCCATCTATCCATCCATTCAGAGGGATGGCAGCTTGGGAAGAGGATGGGCCGTAATGCACCGGCTTTTTTAGAGGCACACAAGATACCCCTGCAGGCCAAGGGGTAAGAACTTGACAAATCTGAGAGGAAGGGGGGCAGGACGAGGGCACGGCTAACAAAAAGGGAGCAATCTCCAAGTGTTGGGATCACGAACATGCAAGGGGAAAAAAGCCGTATTAAATGGGACGAAATCGAAGGACAACTAATTTTGGGCTATATGGGGTTGCTGAAACTCACCTGAGAGACATGGAAGAACCGCCACACATTGCAGGTTACACTTGGGTAGGGTGTAACAAAAAACGGAAAGACCGTAAAGGAGGACGCCTAGGGGTATTAGTAAAGGAGTAAGACTGGGAAATGGTGAGAGGATTGCAAGGAGCATCTATGGCCACAGGGCATAGTGGGGAGTCTAAAGACAGTACTAGGGTTTGTATACCTTAAAACGGAATGATTTGAGAAAGAATATAGGGCATTTTGAATGTATGTCTAAAGATGTCTGGGAGTTAGGCTCGCATTGGGAAATAATCATCTTGGGCGATATATAAATGTCATTTGTAATGCTCTGAAAGAGCTACAGATGCAGTGGTGAAGATGTTAGGAGAATTTTGCGATGGTCATGATCTAGTAATGGTTAACACAGAATTAAAATGCGAGGGGAACTCTTACTCGACTATTGCCTAATGTTACACAAACTGTGACAGGTTAGGAGGCATGGAAATTGATGAAGAAAGGTATGAAAAGCCCGGGGAGGGAGCACAGAATTAAAATTACATTTGGTAGCACAATATTTGCACTAGAAACTCAAGCGAGGGAAGGTAAACTTAACCTCCCCGATACACAGCTACAGTAAGTGTCGAAACGCATTGACGACGTATCGAAGCAGCCGAATAGGGAGTTGACATAGGATGACCTAGTGGTGGTTTTTCAAAGGGAGCTGGAGAAGAGCCAAATCAAAAAGGAAAGAAGGAAGGGAAAACACCAACCAAAATAGCTGGCGGCCATAGCATGATGACAAGAGGGAGCTAGGGAACACAGATTAGCAAAGAAAAGGGTAACCACACCAGGTGAAGTAAATTCAGAATGGAAAAGGGAGGTGCGGGCATTAATTCAAGCCAAAATAGAAAGGCAGGAGCCCACTGGATGATGGAGATAAATAAGGAAGATAGAAATGCTGCACAGACTTTTTGGGAGCACATAATGTGACAGGGCAAGAGGACAGAGGGAATCCAACACTCTCTGACCTCACAGGAGGGGGAAGAGAGTAGAGGGAGAGGAAGCACAGGAATATATCAGACAAGCACTCGAGGCAGCATTTGCAGAGCCTGAGGGGAACAAAATATAAGAGAGCAATGACGGCAATAGGGAACGGGAGGAAGAGCTCAGGGAGAATGGGACAGAATAAAAAGGCAAGGTTCCCATCGGAACAACAGGACCAGATGGCATACTTATCTTTACACACTAGGCCAAAAAAGCAAATTGAAATTACAACAGATCATTGAAAAAATTATAGGGGGAGGAGACGTACCAAAAGATTGCAAATTGAGCAGAATGTGGATAATATACAAAGGTAAGGGAAACAAGGAGAAAATTAAATCTTGCCGACCAATTAGGGTTACATAAGTTATATACAGGCTAGCAATGCAGATGGTGAAAATGAGAATGGAAGAATGGGCAGAGTATGTGAGGAGGTCTTAGAAGAGCTGCAAAATGGTTGGAGGACAATTTATTCGTTATAACTCGGTGTACAGAGATAGCAGAGGGAAGTCGGAGGCCTCTATAGATAGCAATTTTATACAGTAAGGGGGCATATGACAATGTGAATCAGGAAAATATTTGGGGCCAGTTGAAGGGATATGGTTCAGATGGAAATCTGGTCGAATTTCTACAACGTGTATATTCAGAAAATGAAGGGTTGGTAAAATGAGAGGGAGAAGCTACAAAACCAGTTAAAATTAAAAGTGGGCTAACACAGTGCTGTCCATTATCACCCCACTTTTCATGATATACATGAGTTACATGGAAAAGAGGTTTAAAGAGAGGTAAGAGTTGATGTGAGTTTTATGCAGGAAGGGGGGGGGGGGGGGGGGGGCAGAAGGTAAATCAGTCTGGCTGGACTGATGTACGCGGACGACATTGTATACTGCTAGCAGACAAGCGAGATAGATTGCAGGAACTAGTGAAGATCTGTGGTGAGGAGGGTGACAAGTTAGGACTTCATTTCAGTAGAGAGAAGTCTGGGATAATGATATATAATGATGAGAGGGGAGACCCGTTGGAAATACAAAACACTAAGATTGACCACATGAAGAATGATAAGTATCTAGGCATATGGCTAAATGAAGGGAAAAATATCTGGAAGAGCACGAAAGGATACTGAAGGACAAAGGGAAAAGAAATTCAGACATGAAACAGAGCACTATGGAATTATAATAGGTATGAGGTGGTGCCATAATTCCCTGGTACCAGGCCTCACATTCAGAAATTCAGTCCTGTGCATGAAATAAGAACAATCAGCTCCAGAAATCAAAGAAGTGTAGGAAGGCTAGCCTTGGGTGCACATAAGCATGCACACTCCGAATGAGGGAGTCCAGGGAGATACGGGCTGCGTGTTATTCGAGGTTTGAGAGGTCTGAAATATGATCACAGACTAACCAAAATGGAAGAAACAAAGTGGGCAAAAAGGTGTAGAAGTACCTACACATGAAAAGTATTAATACAAAATGAACGAAGAGAGCCCAAAAGCTAAGAACGAAGTACCTACGGGTGATGGGTCGTCATCATCAGCACCCTGACTGCGCCCACTGCAGGGCAAAGGCCTCTCCCATGTCTCTGCAATTAACTCTGTCCTGTGCCAGCTGCGCCCACCGTATTCCTGCAAACTTCCTAATCTCATCTGCCCACCTAAACTTTATGCAGCCCCCCTTCTGCACTTGCCTTCTCTGGGAATCTGTGGCAGGAGGTCCACATTTATTTGACGTCCCGCTAGTCGCGGCTGGTGAGCCGGGGGAGCGCGATGTTGACGTTGCTGGCCTGGTCGGTTGCTGAAAGTGTTCTGGACTGCGCGAGTTAGGTCTCGCTCCGAGCTTCGTCTTCATCAGCGCCGCTACATATCCTACCCCCCTAGCGCGATGCGCGATAAAGGAAAAAAAATGAAGAGAGTTATGTACAAGGCCAGTGGAGGGCCTGGAGATATGGGTGAGCACATAATGTGCAGGGAGAAGCGAAGGTCGAAGTTCCGAGTGTGGGCGCCGGCGTTGGGTTCAGGCCTCAGGAGGGCGGACAAGGCTGAAGGGCGGTGGCCGAGGAAGGGCCACGGGGCAGTAGGATGAAATCATAATATGGGTGTCCCAGTAGGCACAGGCGAACGGCACACTGCTCACGTGAGGAATGGCGCGCTGGGAGGTGACCCATAAAGAATCACTGTTGAAAGCCGAAGTGTCTCGGTGGCAGGAGTTTTTGGGAGATGGAAAGGAGACACTGTTGTGCGCGGAAGTTTCAGGTGAAAGGGGCAGCGCTGAGCTGGACTGAGGCACAGAGCACGGGTGATGGGAAGCAGAGCTCGGATGAAGTCAAAGCATCTTGGCTTGCAGAAGGCCAGAGTGCTGAACTGCGCCACTGCGGCTGCTCAGGTGTCCAAGCGCAGGGAAAGCGGATGTGGTACCGAGGGCAGAAGGGCACTGTGTGTCGAGCTCACAAGGGGACTGTGCAGTAGCATGTGCACCGGAATGCACAACACAGGTCGGTGGGACAACTGAGGTCGACACAGCGCTCTTGGCATCGGCCGGGCGCCAGTGCCCGCCAGCGGCATGATCGGCGCCCGGGGGTTACGGAGGCGTGGAATGAAACAGAAGAGTCCGAATCGACGCTGGGGCGCGCGGGTCGTGGGGCATCCCTGTAGGCAGTGGTAGAGGCGCTTGAAGGAGCGGGTGGAGCAAGCTTGGGAGAGACCACAGTGTACGATGAGGCAGCTGATTGGGAAGGGTGGCAAGAGGCCGACGCGTGCTCGCGTGGCACTTGCCGAACCATGGGTGGGAGCTCATTCGGTGGCGGCGATAGCCGACACATTGGTGTAGGGAGCGGCTCCGGTGCATAAATTGGCGGAGGGAAAACCGAAGCAGCTCGGGTCAGGAATGCGGCCAGGGGGGGTGAGTCGAGTGACGCCGCAGCTGCTGAGTCGGGAACAGGAGCGTAGAGAGTCGGTGGGAGCTCCAAGCCAAAATACGCCGTCGGGCCCTTCTTGAATTCGGCGTATATGTCGGCGCCAGGAGGCGGCAATTGCAGCTGTGCCAGGAGACCGGGTGGAAGTTCGCGGCTGGCGTGCTGATAGCGCAGCAGCTGGCTGGACACGTTGTTGACATGAAAGTGCGAGTACAGCAGCGCCAGCCACAAAACGGGGTCCCTGGCATAAAAAGCGGGCAGGCCGGGCAGCCGAGGAAGGTAGGGGCGTTGATATGGCTGAAGGAGCTCACCGGATGTGATGGGAGGTGCGTACATGGCGGCGAGAGGCTGCCGAAAGCTGGGTGCGAACTGCGGCCGTGCAGCGGCAAGGCAGGACGGGCAGGAGCGGTGAGCCGGTGGGAGCGGCGTTGCGTGCGTCGGGGCTGTCGTCCGGTGTCACCAGGATGTGGTAGGAGGTCCACATTTATTTGGCGTCCCGGTAGCCGCGGCTGGTGAGCCGGCGGAGCGGGATGCTGACGTTGCTGGCCTGGTCGGTTGCTGAAAGTGTTGTTATTGTTATCCTATCAAAAGATGGCACATACCCACACTGGGGGATCGGCCAAGAATCGGGTGGCTATTCACCTGAACGCAGTTAATAAAAAGGAAAAGCACGTGGGAGCGCAACACCGGTGAATTCTTCCTCATGAACAGAAAAGGGATGAGAGTTTTGATTTCAAAATTATAAGAATAATAATAAAGAGAGGGATTAAATAATAATGATTAAGTCAAAATGTAATAATTGATAAAAAAGAAAAGTTTGGAACACTTAGCAAGGCAGTCGGTGAGATTCTATCAGGAAATTTAGAACAGCGGTACAAACAGATCTGTGGCTGAACCCAAATGTGGTGGCGCCAAATGATAGCAAGAGCGGCTGCTCAAACTAAGGCCAAGATGCTGCAAGGGCTCCTCCAGCAACCTTTTTCTCAGAGAGTTGAATCGGCCACAATACAGCCAGAAATGTTCTATAGATTCAGGCTCACGGCAAAACGCACAAATTTTCCTGTTCCAATGATATTTAAGGTGCTCATAATCCGCCGATGTTAAAAGTGTTGTGTCTTGCGTGCTTAAAAACGCACGTCGCCAAAATCTAGATGCTGTAATATAGGCTGTAGCCGGGATGATTGGCAACACGGGGCCGCTGAGGGAAGCCTTTGCGAGATTGTCAGCAATCTCATTTACTGTCACACTGCTGTGACCGGGAACCCATACTAAATGAACAAGGCTCAAATGCGGAGGAAGTAGGGATAAGAAAGTTGTTAAAATGGGACCGTCAACATGTGCAGCGAGGGACGAACACAAAGATAAAGAATCAGTAATTACTGCAACTGCTGTAACAGAGGGGCCTAGCTTGCGTAGAGCAAGTACTGCTGCTAGAAACTCTGCTTGAAAAATAGGGGTGAAATCTGGAAGGCACAGTGAAAAGGACCAGTCTAAATGCGAGCAAAATATTCCCACACCTGCTTTTTCATTGCATTGCGATGCGTCAGTGGCTATTGCTATATCTGTAGGTAGGGTCCTCAGATGATCTTCTAGAAGACCATTTAGAATACTCGGTGGCAAAAGTTTTGCATTTTTGGGGAATATGTCGTCGAAAACAATGTGGATAGCGGGCCCATTGCGAAGCGCAGGAAGGATATCATAAATGTTTACATCTAAAGGCTGAAGTAATCTTTGCACAAACACTACCTGAGGGGAATTGAAACGAGACCAGGGGACACCAAAAAAGGAGGTCGGCTGACAACAGAAAATGCTTTGGGAACGGTGGAAATGGTATTCATAGATCCTGAGGTAAGTTTGCACAGTTAAAAATTCAAGTCGTGATAAGAGAGGCGGAATGCGGGCTTCAGGGTACAGCACATTGATAGCCACAAATTTTGGAAAGCCGGGGCACATGCGAAGTGCTTCCCTCTCTAAAAGGATGAAGTTTATATGTAGCCGAGCCTGAAAACAACACTGATCCAAATTCTAAAATTGGCCTGACATACACAGTGTGGATCATTAATAGCGCATCTCTGCGCATGCCGTACCGGTGATGACATAATCTCCGTAACATGCCCACGGCACGAGCCCCTTTCGCCGCGACATGGTCAATGTGAGGTCGCCAGGTGAGTTTGTTGTCATTAATGACCCCTAGGTATTTTAGGGATTGAACCTGCTGTATTATTTTTAACTGGCAAGTGAGAGAGACCACTACAGGAGTGAATAGAGGGAAAACAAGAGTGGCGCACTTGCCAACATTTAACTTCAGGTGTAATGCGCTCAACCAGTGCTCAAGTGTATTCAAATATGACTGCAACAGACCATACAGGGAATGTATATCGGGTGCAGCAGCAAAAAACGCAATGTCGTCCGCATAGACGTAAGTGCGTACATGGCGGTGGAGAGTGATTGAGCTCAGCAGAATATTAAAGAGCACAGGAGAAAGTGTTCTGGACTGCGCGAGCCAGGTCGCGCTCCGAGCTTCGTCTTCATCAGCGCCGCAGGCAATACCAGCGCCGCTACAAATCCACTCCGTTACCCTTAAGGACCAGCAGTTATATTGCCTTCGCTTTACATGCACTGCCCAAGTCCATTTCTTCCTCTTGATTTCATCCAGGATGGCATTAACCCGCGTTTGTTGCCTCACCCACTCCTCCCGCTTCCAGTCTCTTAACGCCTATCATTTTTCTTTCCATAACTCGCTGCGCTTCCCTAACTTAAGCTGAACCTTTTTCGTTAGCCTCCATGTTTCTGCCCCATAGGTGAAGAATAGTAAGATACAGCTATTGTATACTTGTCTCTTGAGGGGTATTGGTAATCTGCCATACATGATCTGAAAGAACCTGCCACATGCGCTCCACCCCATTCTTATTCTTCCAGCTATTTCATTCTCGTGTTCCGGATCTGCAGTCACTACGTGCCCTAAGAAAACGTATTCCCTTCCTACTTTCAGCACCTTACTACCAATTGTGAACTGCTGTTCCCATTTGAGGGTGTTGAACATTACATTAGTTTTCTGCATGTTAATTTGTAGACCCACTGTACTGCTCTCCTTATCTAACGCAGTGATCATGCTTTGAAGTTCATCTCCTGAATGGCTTAGCAAGGCAATGTCATCAGCGAATTGCAGGTTACTTAAGCATTCTCCGTTAGCTCTTATCCCCAACTGTTCCCAATTCAGGCTTCGAAATACCTCCTGTAAACAGGCAGTGAATAGCAATGTCAAGATTGTGTCTTTCTCCCTGAACACCCTTCCTTATTGGAATTTTATTGCTGACTTTATGGAGGACTGTGGTAGCTGTGAAGTCGGTATAGGTATCTTCCAGTATTTTCACATAAGGCTGTTCTACACCCTGATTCCACAATGTCTGCATGGCTGCAGACCACTGAGCCAAATGCTTTCTCGAAATCAAAAGGCTATGTATAGGGGTTGGTCATATTCGCATTTCTCTATCACCTGATTGATAGTGTGAACATGGTCTATTGTGGAGTATCCCTTATGAAAGCCTGCCTGATCATTTGGTTGATTAAACTCTAATGTTCTTCTGACTCTGTTAGCGATTACTTTAGTAAACAACTTGTAGGCAATTGATAGTAAGCTGATCGGTCTCTAATTTTTTAACTCATTGACGTCTCCTTCCTCATGAATTAAGATGATGTTAGTGCTTTTCTAAGCTTCTGGTATGCTCGCGGGCATAAGGCACTGCGTACACAGGGTGGCATACACAGGTTTTTCTTGCACTATCTCCCCTCCCTCCTTCATCAGGTCTGCTGTTACCTGATCCTCACCAGCTGCTTGCCTCTTTTGCATTGCTCCTAAGGCTTTCTTCGCTTCCTCTTTTGTTAATGGCGGGATGTCCGATTGCTGTGCGCTACCCCATCTCTCATTAACGTTCTGATTACATCGGCTACTGTGTAGATTTGTGTAAATCTGTTTGGCTACTTTAACTATCTTATTCACATCCAGTTCTTGGCCCTCTCCTTTTCTTAATTTACATCAATGACTTGCCTAATAATATCTCATCAAACATCCGCTTATTCGCCGACGATTGTGTTATTTACCGTTCTATTAATAGTGCAGCAGATAATAATGTTCTTCAATGGGATCTATTAAGGCTGGAGGAGTGGTGTAGATGGCTGATGGTCTTAAACATTAACAAAACTGCGCTTGTTTCCTTTCACAGACGACAAAATTACCCTACCCCAAATTATCTTCTGAATGGTTCTAGTGTTTTACCCCGCAACTGCATTAAGTATCTTGGTGTTGGCATCTCGGGTACCCTTAACTGGTCTACCCATATAACGCGGATAATTAACAATGTTAACAAAACTCTCGGCTACCTACGTCGTAATTTACGTCTAGCTTCACCAGCAGTTAAATTGCTAGCTTATAAAACATTAATTCGGCCAAAGTTAGAGTACGCATCAGCCATCTGGGAACCCTCTCAACTTAACCTAACCCACTGTGTTGAACTTGCGCAAAATCGCGCCGTTAGATTTATCTACTCAAACTACTTATACTCCACCAGTGTTACCTCCCTGAAAAATAATGCATGCCTACCTAACCTCAACCAGTATTGTTGCAAGGCTATGCTTGTATCACAAAATATATCATAACTTTACTCACAACTGTCCTATCCAACCTGCTCATCGTTCTTCAGCCCGCACAAGCCACCACAAGGCCGTATACCCACCTCCTGCTCGCACCGTGACCCATCTTCATTCCTTCTTCATCCAAACAGCGCGTGACTGGAAAAGTCTTCCCACCAGTACCATCCTTCTTAAAAACCCGGACCATTTCAAGAAAGCCATCGAAACTATTTTCTATTAACACCAGGTTGTTAGCCTACCCCTCATGTAAAGCCCTCAGGGGCCCTTGAGGTATCTATAATAAATAAATAAATAAATATTGTCATTACATTGCCCTCTTTGTCTCTTAACGCATACATCATGTGTCCTCTGGCGATGACAGCGATGGTGTAGAGATAGAGCATCCGCCTCGCGTGGAGGAAGACCGGGGTTTGAATTCTGGTGCCCGCAATTCTCTACCGGGTCTGAAAAGAAAAAATCTCCGCTTGTCGATGGAATTGCATGAGCAGGCCTGGGGTGCGGCCTGATCTCGGTGACCACAACTGACAACGCACTCCGTCACCAGAGCAGAATTTGGCCACCCCTTTGTAGTACTTGGCCACAACCTTCTATGAACAAACCAATTAACCCTCAGTCCTCAGTGGCTGCAGAGCAACTAACCAAGGCGGCGGTCAAACCTGTGACACAGTAGAGGGTGCTAAGAATATCTGGCTCCAGACAGGCCGCCATTGAAAACTGAACCTGGTAACGTTTAGCGCATGAACCTTATCCAGTGAGGCTCGCCTAGCAGTGCTGTTAGAGGAACTAGCGGGTATTAAATGGGATGTCATGCTAGGAGGACAAATGAGGCGCATACAGTACTAGAGAACTGGCACGTACTGTGCTATCGTAGATTAGCAGACGGACGAGAACTAGGTGTGGGATTCCTCATCAATCAGGATATAGCTGGCAACATAGAAGAGCTTTAAAGTATTAACGAGAGGGTGGCAGTTATCGTAATTAGGCTCAATAAGAGGTACAAGCTGAAGGTGGTGCAGGCCTACGCCCCTACATCCAGCCATATGATCAAAGGCGTCAGCAGAATTTTTTGTGGGGGGTGGGGGGAGAAGCGGTATGTTCGCAGCAAAAAAGCACTATTTTCGGAGTAAAATTATTTATTTATAAATAAATAAGTAAAATACACGCATGAAAGAAAAATTACAAACAGCAAATTGATGCATGGCTTGGAGAGATCGATTGGAGTTTATTAACGAACAAACAATTAAAATTAATAAAAAATGCAAAAAGATACTATCACTTCGTGGAGAAGAGTGCTCAGTCTTGCTGCATGCGGGTTCTCGACTCACCTGAATTGATGACCACCACACAGCACATTATGTTCACAAACACGCAACTACAGTCAGTCAGTCAGTCTTCCATGAAAAGCAACTGCAGACGCTTCGGATTTTTCTGGGCGAATTGCGTGATGACACGTGTGATAAAGTCATTTCTGTGCTTCATTACACGCTCTCGGTGCACACTCATCATACAAAGGCCGTCCAGGCTGTCATTTTTCATTGTTGAGCGGAGCCAGGTTTTCACTCCTCATTGTACTGAAGGAGCATTCGACAGTACAGGTAGTAACTGGCAAAGCCAGAGCCACCTCAATGGCTTTCGCAACACCGGGGAAGAATGTCTTGGCCTGAAGTAGAAGCTCGCAGTAAGTTATTTCTGATGGGTCCCCAGTTTTGTTGCACCACATCTACCAAAAGATGGCCTCTTCCTTGAAGTTGTCGATGACGTAAAAGCATTGGAGTTCTTCAGCAAGGGCAGCGAACTCAACACGGCTCAAGTGCTTCATTTTTGATGGATGCAGCTGAAGAAGTTTGAAGCTCCTCTCATTGCTTTCAGAAAAGCAGTGAGCTAAAGAAGCAGTGGGAGAGTCCAGGTACTGCACATATATTGCCACACGGTAGTATTCCTCCGGCGACTTAATCCCGTAGTTGTCTCGGTGGGCCTGACGAGAGACTTGTCTTGGTACAGATATCACCACATTTAAGTGATTGGCTGCCTCCCTTGCTGCATTCATGATGTGATAGAACTCCTCTACAGCGTTTGTCCGGTGGCCGCGAAAAATACGTTGCAGCTCAGTGATGTGGTCATGCACAGAATGGAAGTCCATGGATACACCTTGCAGAACGTTGGTAACTGGTTCGAGCAGAGCGCTGTACTTCGCTACAATACGCAAGCAGACGATGAAAGATGAGCATGTTGTTGCGCAGTAGAGGATGTGAGCTCGTTCTCTAGTTGCAGCGTTCGAGCAAGATTCCGTTGACGCGAGCTCCTAGAGGGCTTCAACTATGGCCACGTAATGCTGAGAGAAGATCCTAATAGACGTATTTTGCAGACAATCTTGTCTCGCACAGCACCAAAATGTTTGGCACCAATTTTCGTCGGAGCACGCTCTCGCGGAAGAAGTTAATGGTTTGTTCGATCATCCCAATTGTGCTTTAAATTTCAGGGACACCGTTCAAATTGTTGATGACGAGATTTAGATTGTGACTTGTGCAGTGGAAAAATAGTGCCTTCGGGAACTGTTTGTGTATTTTGTTCACTCCAGCTCCTTTTCCAGCTATTGTAGAGCATCCATCGTACCCCTGTCCAACGAGGTTCGAAATAATCAGCCCGGCATTCGTCAAAAGCTTCAAGATTGCAGCGGCGATGCAAGCGGAGTTTAATTGCTCCAGCTCTACAATCCCATAAACTGCTGTCCCATAAACGCACACTTCGGCTCACGCCTTGTCAATAAAGCGAACGCCTATATAGACATCTACTCTTTTCCTGAAATGTCTGCAGTTTCGTCAGCACGAACGGAAAAAGCAAACGCTGTGTTAGCTTCGGCAACTATCTGCTCTCGCAGGATGTCGCCGCAGATTGTGATGATCTCGTTCTGGACGCGGACATAAGTGTACTTAGCATTGTCAGCAGAAGAAACAAAGTGCTCCTGAAGTAGAGTATCCAGCTTCTACCTGAAAGTATGCATTCTATGCGCAGCTCCAATATTTTGTTAGGAAGTTTTCTTTATTAGCCATTCGTCACTATCACTCACTAGCCACCCGTTGGTAACGGGTGTATAGGCTCGACACGATATTACCCGTTCGAAGGCGAATGTGTGATTTCCATGCTATACTGTGTGTCGAAGTGTCGAGCTCAAGTGCCGCCCCCGTAGTCCGTCATTGAAATGTGTCAACTTGAGTACCGTCACAATTGGTGGACCCGCACGCTCGTGGGAGGTTGCTTTAACATTTTCGAGAATGTTACATTTATTTTTATTGCTTTTTATATAGTGCTATATAAACGTTAAATATATAACATTGCAAAACATTAGAAAAAGTACATCAAGAACTTACAATTAACTCTCGACTAAAGCAAAAAAAAGTAACGTTATAATTTTTCGATCCTGCTTGGGATCAATATCAGTGGATATGGTGCTAAGATGTGGCGGGGAGTAGCTTACGATTTTTTAGTGCGCGGTAGCAATTGCATCATCTAGCTTGGAATAAGTTTGTCCTTCCTTTCCAAGTTTCTCCTATCATTTTTCTCGTGCCCTGACTTTGTTGATGACCTTTTGTGAATTTTCCAGGTAGCACCAAAACATTATAGCAATGTCACTTTTTGTTTGGTCGAACATTAATTCAATGTTCTTAATGTATTTGTAAGGCCGATGCTTCTTCGGGCCACATTCATTGTTATTAGTGTACGACGCCTACCCCGCAGGAGATAGAGTGGCACCACTCTGCTGGAGAAGAGCCTGCCAAGGATACACCCAAAAGGTTTCTCATTGTACAAAGATGCACGTTCTGGGAAACACGTGGCCGTGTCGGCTCCTCTTGTGGGAAGATGGTCAGAATCATTTACTCGTTGCGGCCGCTGTGGCAATAGGCCTCTCACGCCGGGAGGCACTCAGCCAAATGCACATTCACAATGGTTGCCGGTTCCGAGTGGCCGGCGTACGAATGTATCCTGATTATAGCGTGCGACGAAGGCGAAAACAAGATGCCCTGTGCGCTGTCTGCATCCATGTCGCTATCTCTCTAGAGATCAAAGAAACAGACACCCATCTCAAGACGGCTCGAAACACATGCTCGCCGGTGCTACCCTACCGGTGCCATTGTATGTCTGCAACAGGCCGCCCTTCAGCAGAGCTAAAGATGGCGTCATTTGAAAACGGCCGAACGACGCGTTCCCGGACGCGGCACTTCGCAGGTGCGTCATTCCAAGCCAAACGTCCCAGACGTTGCGCTCGACCAACTCCAATTTGTTCAAGAAAATTCACGGACACTTATCCCAATTTGCGTAATCAAAGCCTGGCGTATTTTTGCCGAAGAAAATTTATTCGCATGGTGAGCGCAATTTGAACATTTAGAAAAGGCGAGAAACTAGTCACTGCTCAATAATTTATTAAAAATTGAATATCTTAGAATACACTCCACAATTTTTTCAGTGATATCTACACAGATTCTGGCTTTCGATATAAATCTGAGTATGCAGCTTTATATAGCAAAAATATTGAAATTGTGAAAATGTTCTATTTTTGTCGTTTTTTTTTTAATATGAACTTCCTCTCGGATATTCAGAAATATCCTTTTTGCTCCTCTAGATGTACAGTATCTAACCAAATGTTACAGGTGACGAAACTGCGAACATAGAAGTAAAAAAAATACTAAAGTTGCGAAAAAGTGCGTGTTGAGCTAAAAACGCCAGTAAATTTCACCCTGAGGTGGTCCTGTTAAAAATACAAACAATAGCGGGTTACGTATAGAACAGTCCATTGCCTTGCATCTCTGAAATTTTAATCGAAGTAATTTTTGTTTTAAGCGAGAAAAGAATTTTTGAATTTGAGCTTTCGCGCCGCAAGCTTCGTCGCGTCTTAACGCCTCTTCACCGCAGAATACGACACATCGCATGGCACGATCCTTATGGCCAGATAGCCGCTTCAGTTTGCCGTCGCTTGCTGTAGTGCATTTTCAGGGATACAGCTAAAGAAGATGTCGCGTGACATTCGGCGGGGGGTGGTATGCAATAGACGAGATCGTTTTCGCTTTTGAAGGTCGAAGTTCGAACAGACCCGCTCTGCTGCGGGAAGCAAGGAGAAGAAAAACGAGGGTATTCAGCGTGCTGTCTCGCATGAACCACGAGGATGGAACGAACAGCCCGCATTGCGGGCGTATCACAAGTGTTTTACTTTGTAGCGATAGCTACATTATGCTAGCATTTCGAGCCTTCAGCGCCGTGGCTACCGTGGCGTTGGTCACGTGGTGCGGAGCAGCTGCTGCTGCCGGCGGCGCGGCGCGCAACAGCTAAAAAAGCTGTGCACATGCGCCGTGTCAAGTGGGACGACGATGAAGGAACGCCCAGCGAAACGAAGGGGCGAAAGACTCACTTTGCAGTTCGACTGAGTGAGTTCCAATCGGCGAGAGCTATCGCGTCATTCCGTGTTTAACCAGAGCTAAACCACAGCCAATTTTTTTCTATCCGAATAAGACCGCGGAGCGCACATGAAGGTGCGAAGTGCGCACCGCTGCGGCGAGTAACCCAAGACTCGCTGGCGGTGAGCGCAACCTGCTAGTGCATAGGCGCGTCGCTCGCATGAAGGTGCGGCACCAGCCTGAAGGCTCGTCTACAGTTGCAGTCGAGTCGCTCTAAGGACGGAAGTTGTTTTCTTCTCATGGACGAACCAGACCCATACAGCAGTTTTGCGGGTCCTGCGCAAATTTCAAATATTCATTACTTCTCTGACGGAGCATCATCGCAGTACAAGAACAAGAGGAATTTCGCAAACCTCTGTCAACACGAAAACGACTTCGGCATTTGCGCTGAGTGGAATTTTTCTGCAACTTCCCATGCAAAGAGTGCTTGTGATGGAGTTGGGGGCACCGTGAAGCGTTTGGCAGCAAGGGCGAGCCTTCAAAGCCCCTTCAACAACAATCATGACACCCTATCAGTTCTGGGCCAAAAATAACATCAAAGGCATTGTGATCTTTTGGGTGCCAATTAAAAGAAAGAGTTGAAGAGAAACGAATTCAGTTCGCTCTAAGGTTCCGTTCAGCGGTCCCTGTCAATTTTTTCATTACTTCAAGCCAACATCACCTTTCAGGCTGCGAGCCATGGATGGCCTTACGTCCTACTCATGTACAGAAGAATTTGTAGTTATAAAGCCCATTTCTGCGCTGGAAT